>NC_091287.1:209788638-210095067 GCF_032444005.1 Ranitomeya imitator | reverse complement strand
AACCCTAACCATAACCCTAATCAAAACCCTAAATCCAACACACCCCTAATCCTAATCTCAATCCTAACCTCAAACCTAACCCTAATCCCAATACACCCCTAATCCCAACCCTAACCTTAACCCTAATCCCAAACCTAAACCTAATCCCAAGCCTAACCCTAATGCCAACCCTAACCCTAATACCAACCCTAATCCAAACCCTAACCCTAATACCAACCCTAACCATAACTTTACCCCAACCCTAGCTCTAACTTTAGCCCCAACCCTAACTCTAGCCCTAAGGCTACTTTCACACTTGCGTCATTTGTCATCCGTCGCAATCCGTCGTTTTGGACAAAAAACGGATCCTGCAAATGTGCCCGCAGGATGCGTTTTTTGCCCATAGACTTGTATTGCCAACGGATCGTGATGGATGGCCACACGTCGCGTCCGTCGTGCACTGGATCAGTTGTGTTTTGGCGGACCGTCGGCACAAAAAAAGTTCAATGTAATGTTTTTTTGTACGTCACGTCCGCCATTTCTGACCGCGTATGCGTGGCCGTAACTCCACCCCCTCCTCCCCAGGACATAGATTGGACAGCGGATGCATTGAAAAACTACATCCGCTGCCCACGTTGTGCACAATTTTCACAACGTGCGTCGGTATGTCGGGCCGACGCATTGCGACGGCCCCGTACCGACGTAAGTGTGAAAGAAGCCTAACCCTAAATTTAGCCCCAACCCTAAATTTAGCCCCAACCCTAACCTTAAATTTAGCCCCAACCCTAACCCTAACCCTAACCCTAGCCCTAACCCTAACCCTAGCCCTAACCCTAGCCCTAACCCTAATTTTAGCCCCAACTGCTCTTCTCCTGCCGGCCGGCAGATGGCGACAGATGGCAGGCGCACTGCGCATGCGATCACATCAGAGGACAGAGAATTACACATTACTTTTTTTTTTTTTTGCAGTCGCCGGTATACAGTTAATTACCGGCGATCGCAAAACAGGGGTCGGTAAAACCGACCTCGATCATGTTCTTTGGGGTCTCGGCTACCTCCGGCAGCCGAGACCCTAAAGATTCTCTTGGTGCCCACCATTTTTTTGCCGGAAAAAGATGGCGGCGCCCATCGGGAGCCAGGAGCAGCACCGGGGGAGACAGGCAAGTATTGGGGGGGATCACATCGGAGGACAGAGAAATTAAAAAGAAATCGCGTTTTTTTTTGCGATCGCCGGTAAACGGTTAATTACCTGCGATCGCAAAAGCGGGGGTCGGTAAAAACCAACCTGAATCATGTTCTCTGGGGTCTCGGCTACCCCCGGCAGCCGAGACCCCGGAGAAAATTGGACTCTGGGGGGGCGCTATTTACTTTTTCTACAGCGCTGTTAATTAACGGCGCTGTGGTTTAAGTACCCTTAGCGGCCGCCGTTGAAAGGCGTATCGGCAGTCGTTAAGGGGTTAAACCCCTGCTAAAGGATATACCCAGCTTCATTCAGGACACAACTGACATATTGAATAAACTATCAGCAATAGGTCCTCTACCAGAAGGAACCATCCTGGCCACCATGGATGTGGAATCTGTATTCCAATATCCCACACCAGGATGGATTAAATGCCTGCAAATTCTTCCTGGAAAATACAAGGACTGATGTGGATTATGTGGTGAAAGTTATAAAATTCATCCTCACCCACAATTACTTTGAATTTGACAACAAGATCTATCTACAGGAGACTGGCATAGCAATGGGAAGTAAAATGGCTCCACAGTATGCAAATCTTATCATTGCCAAGCTTGAAAGCGACGTTTTATCCTCATGTCCCATCAGGCCTCTGGCCTACTACCGCTACATTGATGATATTTTAATCATCTGGACAGAGTCTGAGCCACAGCTAAAGACGCTCCATGAACAGTTTAATCAATTTCATCCCACCATCAACTTGACACTTAACAACTCCTGTACTGAAATTAACTTTTTGGACACCATTATTAAGCTGCAGAACAATAAAATAGAGACATCCCTGTATCAGAAGCTAATCGACCGTCCAAAGTGTTTCCATCCAAAACACATAAAAAACTCTATTGTCTACACCCAAGCCATCAGATACAGTCGTATATGTTCCAACCCCATGGATAGGAATGAACACCTTGGTTGCCTCAGAAAGACCTTTTGAATCAGGGCTGCCATCAAAGAACAATTGAAAACCAGATCACAAGACCCACCAGAATATCAAGGAATCACCTGCTACATTACAAAACTAAAGAAGAAAATAACCGGGTACCTCTAGTAGTTACCTACAATCCAAATCTGGAAGTGCTAAGGGCAGCTGCACAGAAATTACAACCTTAACAACAAAAAGATGCCCGCTTACAATCAATTTTTCCAGAACCCTCACTACTGTGTTTTAGGCAGCCCCCAAATCTAAGAAGCATAATTGTCAGAAGCTCCCTGTCCTCTCCAACAGCTGCAGGAACCTTTCCTTGCAACCAGAAAAAATATAAAACCTGTCCATTTATAATGACCACAGACAAGATAAAGATCCCCAATTCATATCAGGACTACAAGATCCCAGGTACCTTCAGCTGCATCACATCTAATGTGGTGTATTTAATTATTTGTACTAAATGTCCAACTGGGGGTCTGTATGTTGGGGAGACAGGGCAAAAACTGAGAACAAGGATAAATTCTCATCGCCATACAATAAAAGAAAAAAGAATGGATCTACCTGTGGCCAAACATTTTTGTATGCCTGATCATAGCACCATGGACCTGAAATTACTTGTATTGAAAGACGGCTTCAAATCTCAGAGAATCAAGAGAATCTGGGAGTATAAACTTATGGTGACCTTTGACACACTTAGTGCAGGAATGAATGTGTCGCATGGATTTATGTCTTTTTACATCAATTAAGGAATTTGCACTTCAGACCATGTGGGGTCATCATAACAGAACCAGCCCACCCCAATCAGAGGACAACAAAACATTCACTCCTAATCTAGGAACTTTCCAATATTTATGGACACAACTGTTTATCACTTATCACTCTCCCATAATGACAGTTCTAGTCTCGAAAGCTTGCAATTTGTTACCATCTTTTCAGTTAGCCATTAAAAGGTATCAACCACTGCGGACTCTCAATTCTAAATATTTTGCTTGAAATAGGAAATGAATTACACCCGATATCCCTCAACCTATTCCTTTAAGCAAGTTCAAGGGATTTAACCATGAGAGCCATTCAAGAAGGGCTAAATCAGCAAATAAATTAGCTTTTTGTACCCCATCCTTTATCATTTCAGCTTGTTCTATATCATGGGTAACTCTCATTAGTCCCGAAGGATATATATAGTGGCAGCATGCAAATCATACCACATGACAGAATCCCCCTTGAGAGGCTGTGAGGTAACCCAGCACCATGGAGTGTTAATTAGTGATAACAATAAGCTGTTTCATGTAAACAGATAAGACATTAAAGGCATAAAATAATCAGTTACATTATCAAAAATATCACCTAGATCCTCTATCATTTGAGCATTTCTCATTGTTCCGAACATAACTTCCAGAGGGCCAGTAAAAACCATTCTCAATTTAAGATCCCACGGGGTGGGCATTAAATGACTTTCCTCTGGTGATGGTGTAAGGGGAGGCCAGGACTTCAGTCTTAGCCAGAGACACTGAAGCATCTGTGTCCCGACCTTCCCTCACAGAAAACTGTAATCCCCTGCTCAGCGTACCTGCATCTCTAGGTTCAGGTCCCCCTGGGCACTTCATAGGTGGCGACTGCCCTTCTTCCAGGTGACCCCCATAATAAAGACACAGTCCAGAATGACTCGAACATTTTCTTTACTTAGGATTTCAATCATTATCTCCACAGTTGACGCATCATGACTAGTGTTGAGCGATACCTTCCGATATTTGAAAGTATCGGTATCGGATGGTATCGGCCGATATCCAAAAAATATCAGATATCGCCGATACCGATACCCGATACCAATGCAAGTCAATGGGACACAAATATCGGAATGTATCCTGGATGGTTCCCAGGGTCTGAAGGAGAGGAAACTCTCCTTCAGGCCCTGGGATCCATATTCATGTAAAAAATAAAGAATAAAAATAAAAAATATGGATATACTCACCCCTCCGAAGGACAGTGGCTGTCACCGCTGCGAGCGTCTGCCTCCGTCCCTAAGAATTGCAGAGAGTGAAGGACCTTCGATGACATCGCGGTCAGGTGACCGGTCACCTGACCGCTCACGTGACCACGACATCATCGAAGGTCCTTCTCTCTGCATTCTAAGGAACGGAGGCAGACGCTCGCAGCGGTGACAGCCAGGGTTCGCCGGAGGGGTGAGTATATCCATATTTTTTATTTTTATTCTTTATTTTTTACATGAATATGGATCCCAGGGCCTGAAGGAGAATTTGCTCTCCTCCAGACCCTGGGAACCATACGCACCGCACACGCCGAAGATGACTGGGAACTTATAGGAACTTCCGATTCCGATTTCCGATATCACAAAAATATCGGAACTCGGTATCAGAATTCCGATACAGCAAATATCGGCCGATACCCGATACTTGCAGTATCAGAATGCTCAACACTAATCATGAGATACACATTCAACTTCACTTGCTTCCTCAGCTCTCCCTACTTTGCTGATGCTTCTGTACAGCACATGTCCGGACCGGACCATCGTAGAATGCTTCCCAGTTCCTTCCTAGCCTAACCTCGCAATTATGACAATTCCTTCTGCCTGTTTCGCCCCAGACACAAAATCATCTGCCACCCGGTTTGGTTACCTCTGGAAAAGCATCAGGCCCGTCTGTACTATTCCTTGTGAAGCTTCAACTTCCTTCTGTTCCTCACTCCAACCAACTCCTGCTCTAAAGGCGTCCACCCAGGCTGAGTCACCACATCTTCCTTCTAGTGTACTGTCCCTCTTCAATGAAGCCCAGTGGCCGTGGGAACGTGGGCTGTGCTGCTTTAACGTTGTCTGCCAAGCCGTCCTTGGACTGTAGCCCATGAAGACCCTTTGGGCACCCTGGCCCCATCTAACTAACTTCCTCTCTATTCTAACCCTTACTCTCAGCAGCCCCTCCTACACTTAACCCTATACTACCTACTAAATGTTCTGTATACTAGAGTGCCCCCCTCTAGTGTCAAAACAAGAGCTCTACTCTTTCCCTATACTGTACAGGCAATGCGGTGAACATTATCACAATTATATACAAAGAAAAACAATAAAACATGGAGACAAAGCAATGGTAATACCCAGTAGGGGTGGCAGTACCATATCGTACATGAGGCAGTACATGTAATATGTAGCAATACCCGTAAGCAAAAGACACAAATACAAAAATGAGCATTACTTACTTAACCCCTTTACAATGGCACACTACACTTGGCTATCATATGGCCTGGGACATTCCTGTTGGGAAAATCTTATTTTTTACCATACCCATCTTGCTGGTTCTAATCTAGCCAGGGTACATGCACCTTCCTGTATGCATTACTACCACATACTATGTATATTACCTTGGGTAATTCAAACTGAAATTCATTAATGAAGACATTTGCTATAGAAATTGAGTGCAGAGGTACCGGGAGTCTTTTAGATCTGTTGTATCTGATCTATAGTATTGTAATGGCTGGCATTCAGGATCAGTATTTATACTTATTGACATTTCAGCAGCTCAATCACCGTCCTGACCTTCTCTAGTTTCTTCATCTAAATGTACAACTTCCCCTTCTTTACACTGCTCTGTATAACATCCCGTAAAAAGGTAATTTCTGGACCAATTGGAATCAGGTAGAGGTCTTTCTAAACACACTTGCTTGTTACACCGTAGCAGACTTTCACTAGGAAAATGAACTTTTGCTGCAAAACTGAGTTTTAACTCTTGAGCTGGCACTTTTCCTATGTAATTTTTGTTACCTTCCTTATTTGCCCAACTACCATCATATTCCTTAAATTGCAAATTGTCTTTTCAGAGAGGAAGAGGACTGGAACTCTAGTGACACCTATTTGAAGTAGCAATCCTAACAGTCAATGTCGACCCTTTAACGAGCTTTGTCACATGACTTAGGACAAAAGCCAAACCAGAATCTCAATTTGCAGTGCATTTTTTCTTTTATCCTAAGTCATGTGACAAGGCTCGTTAAAGGGTCGACATTGATTGTTAGGATTGCTACTTCCAATAGGTGGCACTAGAGTTCTAGTCCTCTTCCTCTCTGAAGAGACAATTTGCATATTTCCCAGAGGAGCATTGCGGCTTTAAATCTCCCCGCCTGGACATGCTTAACCTGTCACTCTTCGCAAGGAGAAACGATACTTCTTGGATTCCTTAAATTCCAGCAGATTATTTGGACGTCTACTCTTACGATCTTGGTTACTAGTGAGATTGATCTGGAACCAGGGTTGTTTTGTCCACCCTGTGATTGATGGGTAGGGCAGCAGAACTCATATTTTGCTGATCTCCCAGATCTAAGGACCCCATTTCACAGCAGCCCCCATTGAATAGATACTTTTCAGACAGCAGAGTTACAAAGTAAGGCATAGTTTTAGCTTCTGTAGGGGAATGTGAATAAATCCAACAATTCAACATGTATCGGGCCTTAACAATGTAATCATGATACTTCACAAACTTATTAGTCTATTGTTTTGACATATCACTATCCCATTGGACCAGGACTTTATCATCCTGTTTACATTGAACTGAGGTCAAGGACTGAATCATCCTGTTTACATTGAACTGAGAAGCTGAGTATGAGAAGTGTGAATGGATAGTATTTCCCTAATTTCATTTTTCTTAATTCTTTTGGAATCTTTTGCAGTGTAAAACTTGGATCCAGGTAGGTTTTAGTTCCAGCTTAACTGTTGTTGACATGTCAGCCGAACTTGGTAGGGTCCTTCAAATCGAGGATCCAGGCTTTTCCTCAAGTGCTTTTGTATCACCACCCAGTCTCCAGACTTAAGATCATGTGAGCTTGACAAGGAAGATTGATCTGGAATAAAGCTGAAAACACGAGAATGAATTTGTTGCAATACTTGCTGTAATGCTCCTACATAGGCTGCCATATTTGAATGAGAGGCCTGCATTTGCTGGGGAAAATACAACCCAGTTTCTGGAGGTCCCCCAAACAAAAATTTTATATGGACTTAGACTTGTATTTGTGTTGGGAGTGACCCTAACAGTGTAAAGTGCAATGGGAAGACCAGGGCCAGCGTCAGCATCCGGCACACCCGGGCAAGTGCTGGGCCCTGAGCAGGCAGGGGGCTCACTTGCCATCAGGGACACTGGCGCGCTATAGTGTCGGCCCCCGCGAGTGGACCCCCGCCTGCTCCGGGCCCCGGCACTTGCGATACTTACCTCTCTCGGTTCAAGCGCTGCAGCATCTTCCATCCTCTGACTGTGACGTTCAGGTCAGAGGGCGCGATGACGTCACTAGTGCACACCCTCTGCCTGAGCAGTCGCAGCACAGAGAGCAGGAAGACGCTGACGGTGAGGAGTCCAGAGCAGAGCAGCGTCAAGCAACGAGACAGGGCCGTTCAGGTCAGAGGGCACGATGACGTCACCAGTGCGCGCCATCTGCCTGAGCAGGCGTGTTCTAAGGAGGACATAGAATGAACTTCAATCCAATATTGCGGCCAGCATGCAGCCAGCGGGTAAGGAAAGGGTGAATCAAACACCCGAAAACTCCGACCATATGATCGAAAACCGGTCCCACCAAATTCAGGTGACAGGTTCCCTTTAAAACTGTGTAGCATTGTTAATAGACTGTTTCAGTGTATAGTGGGTGGGGGTGGGCAGGGGATAGATCTGTACTGAAATAATGCCGATCTCCATTTTTCTTTTCCCGCATTTACAGTGGGGCGGTGCAGTCTCTCAGCCTATCAGCAGGGCGCATACACACAGAGCAATGTGCATGTGATGCACACAAGCAAGGGCATGTGTCATTGGCTGTGTTTGTCACATGTCCTTGCCCTATAAGAACCAGCCATTTGCCCCGTCGCCACCATTTCCTCACTGCTACAGCTTAGCGTTAGACGGCACCGCTGCTGCTGTGGGCGCTATACAGTCAAAGAGTCTTTTTTTACAAGCGAATTTTCTGACAGATAGGTTTAGGGAGTCAGGACTAGTTGTTATATCAGCCCTTTTCAGGGTAGGTTACAGCAGTTCATAGCACTGTTTGCCAGGCAGGTCTGTGCCAGTGCTGTGCAAGTGTTTGTCACAGCATTTGGTGTAATCTAGCTCAGCCAATCCTTTTGGGCTAGTAGCATTGTCTGATAGTCATCTGAGTAGCCCGCCTGTGAAGCTAGCTACACCGCCTGTGTATGTCTATTTTCACTGCATCTAATCCAGTTAATAGTTTTGGGCCTAGGAGCAGTGTCTGCACGTCAGCAGAGTAGCCCGCCTGTGAAACAAACTATACCACCTGTGTATCTCTATTTTCACAGCATCTAATCCAGTTATTAGTTTTGGGCCAAGGAGCAGTGTCTGCACGCCAGCAGAGTAGCCCGCCTGTGAAACAAACTATACCGCCTGTGTATCTCTATTTTCACAGCATCTAATCCAGTTATTAGTTTTGGGCCTAGGAGCAGTATCTGCACGTCAGCAGAGTAGCCCGCCTATGAAACAAACTATACCGCCCGTGTATCTCTATTTTCACTGCATCTAATCCAGTTATTAGTTTTGGGCCTAGGAGCAGTGTCTGCACTTCAGCAGAGTAGTCCACCTGTGAAACAAACTATACCACCAGTGTATCCCTATTTTCACGACATCTAATCCAGTTATTAGTTTTGGGCCTAGTACCACAATTTGGCCACTCAGTTCTGCTCAGTTTTCATTGGGCAATTGGGCACACAAATCTGTGGTATGTGCTATTCGCACATTCATGGGTTCTATTTCATGCAAAGATTGGATTGCTCCACCTGCTCCTAAACCCTAGACTGTTTTCCCTGTTGTGAATAGTTGTGGCATATCCTTTTTTCTTATACTAGTACGACTCGCCCCCGTATCAATCAGGCATTTTAGTTGAAACCCAATAGGAAATTGTAATTGTGTGATAGCCATTGGATCATTCCGTGGGGGAACCACTATTACAGAATTATGATGGGGCTGCCAAATTCCTAGTCTGATATGTTTTCGGCCTCCCCTGTAGTTACCATTGAAACATAGGTCAGTTCTATTTTGGTCTTCTTGGGATAGGGGCAGTTCCTTTTGATGTGGCCTTTGTTGCTACCTCCAAAACAAGGCCCCTTTTGCTTACACTCCTCTGGGTCAATTACCCAATTTCTCCTTTTCTCTCCCCCACTGTTCTTCTGTGATGTATACGTGCCACCTGCACCGCCGATAGTTACATAGGTCCGGGTGCACCCCCTCAGAGTGTGGGGCCCGGGGCACCCGCACTTTATGCCCCCCCCCGGTAGCTAAGCTTCTGGGTCTTTCCTTTAACCTGCTGCCTATTGCACTTGTCACAGATCCATGTGGTGGATATCATGGCTCTGCTCTCCCTCTGCCTGTAATGCTTTACTTCTGTGTGTTGGGTGGGGGGACAGTGGGGGTTAATAAGAATTTCTTCTGCAGTTCCTAATTTGTCCTCGCATGATTGGTTGTTATCCCTACATCTCCACTCATTTATTCTATTCAAAACCAACCTTTTTACCACCCTTCTATCACTCTCAGGAGGGGCAGGGGTTGTCTGCAAGTGAAAGGTATCCTTATTTCTCCTCTCCGTAGGAATTATATTTTGTGGCTGGGGGGCTGCTTACTGGGGTGGAGAAGCTATCTGTGGACCTCTTTGGCAACCCAGGATAATGATTTCCAGCTTAGTATGTAGAAGAAGAGTCATATGCAAGTGGAGACATAGGAATCAGCCCTCCCCGCTCCCCACCCCTGACCGGTACCCATGGGCCCCTTTAAGTAGAACAAAGACTCTGGTAAAGCAATATGGCTCAACTAAAATTCAATGAGTTCTGCACTTCCAAATCCAAATGCCCCTCTTCTGAGCCCCACTGTGCCTAAACCACAGTAAGAGGCAACATGTTTGGCATTGTAATGGAGAGAAGGCATTTAATTTACAGGTACGTTTCGCCAGAAGCACAAGCTGGGGGTTCTAGACTTACAGATTTGCAATTCTCCAGAATAAAGCACGGCATAGATGTTACAAAATGAACATTGCAGCCATAGATGAATTCATTGAGAGGTTCAATAGTGGGGTCCCTTTTGGGGGTTATCTGCTGTTCTGTCACCTTGGGGCCTCCGCAAATCTCACCCGCAAACTATTCTAGCAAAATCTTTTCTCAAACATATGAGGCCGCACCGTGTTCGGGAGAAATTGTTCAAGATATTGTGGGGTCTAGTTTCACCTATTAACCTTGTGTACCTGACAAATTTCACCTCTCAATTTCATAAAATTCTGTGAGGCAACTATGGGTTTTAAATACTCACTAAACCCTCACTTGTGGGAGTTTTATGTTCTCACATGTCAGGGGCTCCTGAAATGTGATACAGCATTCACAATCTATCCCAGGCAAATAGCGCTCTTTCCTTTCCTAGCCCTGCCATGTGCCCAAGCAGAAGTTTTTGACCATATGTGGGATATAGTCATGTTCGATACAAATTGCACAACAAATTATGGGGTCCATTTTCTCCTACTATCTATTGTGAAAATAACAAATTTAAAGATAAAACAACATTTTCGTGAACAAAATGACAATATTCAATATGACTACCTAATGTTATCAAATTCTGTGTAGTACCTGTGGGTTCAAAATGCTCTCTGTACCTCTGGATAAAATTCTTGAGGGGTATAGTTTTCAAAATGGGGTCACTTGTGGGGAGTGTCACTGTTTAGACACATCACGTACTCTCCAAATGCTACATGACTCCCGAACACCAATCCATCAAAGTCTGCGTTCGAAAAGTCACTCCTTCCTTCCAAGCCCTGTTTTCACCCAAACAGTGGTTTTTCCCTTCACCCATGACAGCACAGCTGAGAGAGGAATCCTACCAACCAGGACAGGAACCTACTGACATGGACTTGGTTTGTGGAACCACTGTGCCATGGAGTGCGGAGATCATGGAGGGACGTGACTAAGTGAGCAATGGACTGTTCACTAGAGCCTCTGATGGTGAGGTTAGACTTGCATGCCAGTTGCCACTCCAGGACAGACCAAAGATCACGCTGCAGCTGGACCCAGAAGGATGGACTGCATGGAGCAGCAGGTGGAGCTTGTATCAGCGTGTAGCTGACCAAGTTCGTATCCGAGTGCAGCAGGCAGGGCTTACACTAGAGTGCAGCAGATAGGATTGCATATGAGTGCAACAGACAGGATTTGCATCTGAGTGCAGCAAGCAGGATTTGTACTTAGATTACAGTAAACAGGACTTGCACTCTTATGCGACCTTTCACAACATAGACTGTAAACAGGAAGGTTGCTCAGGCACCTTTCCAGTGGAGAGGAAGCAATATATACATAATGCCTCATAACTATTGGCTGGGGATGAAATAGCAAGTGCATTTTCTGGCCCTTTAAGAGAACAGGAGCATGCGCGTGCCCTTAGGACTTGGCTAGAGACCCGGCTGGAAGTTCTGCTGGGAGCATGAGGAAGAGAGGAACCAACTGCAGTGCGGGTGAGTGAACTGAAACGCTGGAGACCCTGCCTGTCAGAGCAGGGACCTGGTGTGGTGCTAACACCTATTGAAATAAAAGAGCGGTTCCTCTCTCCCACTTCAGTTGGGTTCCTGTCCTGGATGGGATTGCCATATGGAAATCAGACGATAACCTGTAATGGGTGAAAGGAAAAGGTCTCAGGCCCATCCCAGTGTCGGAAGATCCGGTCTTGTATCTGTGGCACCGGCCTTTGGGTGGCTAGAAGCGCCATCCATGGGTCCTCCGGAGGCACAGTCAGCTCGGCACTTGCTTGGGCTGCCGTGCCACCCTCCCCCTGCTGTGCTCCCCAAGCCAGCTCCCCGCTGGCTTCAACATATTAGAGCTGCCAGGGGATTTTCTGGGTACCGGCCGACGTCACAGGCGTAGGGCACACTGGATAGGGGCGTGCCCAAGTGACGTCGGGGGGGGTGCACGGGAAACAAGATGGCGGCACCCTGTGTGATGCCGGCCGGGATTGGAACAGAACAGCATGCCCGGCCGGCTTTTGCGGGGGAGGTGGAGGGCAACAGTTGGAACCAGAAAGAAGGCCCCACAAGATGGCGCTAGTTACCCCATCTTAAGGGCAAGCAGCAGAGTAGGTGGCTGCTGAGGCCAGATCATCGCACCAAGTGTACATTGATACAACTAAGAGCTCTCTATCAGCATGGACACAAGGGAGGCAACCGTTCAAGCAGTAGGAGCAGCAGCCGTCCTAGTCAGAGGGGCAGAGCATCCTAGGACTCCTCAGTGTCCAGAGAGA
The DNA here is from genome assembly GCF_032444005.1 of Ranitomeya imitator. Classification (NCBI taxonomy): domain Eukaryota; kingdom Metazoa; phylum Chordata; class Amphibia; order Anura; family Dendrobatidae; genus Ranitomeya; species Ranitomeya imitator. The sequence goes on along the minus strand of NC_091287.1, from coordinate 210,082,676 downwards.
ATATGTTATGCATCCCCCCACAGCCTCTAAATCTGGTACCCATGATTGACAATGGGTGGTGAGTGATCTCCGTGAATGTCATCATGTTGTTATAGATGAGATATTTAAAGGCACAGTACTTAGACAGAGTCCACTGAGCACACTATCAGCGAGCACCCCTGGCCCCCCTTTTACGGTACATACAATGCTGATTTGTTTTCCCCAAACAGTTACCTTGTTTCCCTCTCCATCCACGGTAGTCCAGGCGAAGCAGAGTCAGGAGGCAACTGTTATCCAACGGGGAGTAACTTTAATAAACAAGGATGGAATAGAACGGGTTAACAAGGATGGAATGAAAGTAGTGATCATGGGTAGAATGGAAGTAGAAGAGTACAAAACTCAATCTCTGATGTCTCCCTGCCCTTTCCACAGCTGCACCCACAGCAGCTGCAGAGGGCTTAAGTTCTGCAGTAGTCCACGTGCCAGGATTAACTCTACAGAAGCGGGGGCCTTTCCGGAGTCCCGGGGGCTGTTGTTGCGATTCCTCAATCCTTTGTCCTTTGTCATTGGTACCTCTTCTTGACTCCTTTCAGGCCCCTCTGGATCCTTGTCCCTTCCTCTGCTCAGTCCTTTATCAGGGACAACAAACCTCTCCCGTCCGGGTGGTCTGGCAGTGCCCCTCTTGCAAAGTGCCTCTGCCCTGGCCAACGATCCGGGCAGAACTAAGGAAGCTACAGCTTTCTTCCACCTTGTGGCTGCTAACCCAGCCCACATTCTTAACCATTGCTGTCCCTCTTTGTTCAGGCCTTGGAAAACATCTCCTCCAGCACCTGGGTCCTGAATATAGTGAGGGAAGGCCTGAGGATAGAGTTTCACCATCTGCCGCGTTAGACATTTTTAGTAACCCACATCAGAAGATAGAGAGGAGAACAACTTTCCCTAGACACAGAGATTCTGAGCCTAGTGGAAAATCAGGTCTTACACGAGGTAGGGCAAACAGAAAAAGAAATCCAGCTTCCAAAAATATCAAAATTTATTAAAGATAAAATCCAAAGTCCAAAAACATGGTTCACAGGAGAATGAGTAGCAGCAGGCTATGCGTTTCGAACAATAAGTTCTATTTCAAAGCTGCTCACTATGCATCACAGTATGGTTAAATAGCAGCTGTGACAAATCACAGTGAGTAAACATATCACCTGACACGTAAGTGAATTTGTGCAATAAAAACATCAAGATAATAAGGAAAAAAACATACAAATGCACCAAACATTACATAAAAACTATATAACATTGATATCTTAATAGTGGAACATGATTTCTTTGCGAGCATTCAGGCCCGCAGGATGACAAGTGTTCAGGCAGAACATCCAATAAGCTTCACGCGTCATTAATAGGGTTGAGCGACTTTTGTTTTTATAGGATCGGGTCGGATTTCACGAAACCCGACTTTTTCAAAAGTCGGGTCGAGTGAAATCGGCCGATCCTATAGAAAGGTCGGGGTCGGCCGAAACACGAAACCCAATGCAGTGCATTGGGTTTCTAATGGTTCCCAGGGTCTGAAGGAGAGGAAACTCTCCTTCGGGCCCTGGGATCCATATTAATGTGTAAAATAAAGAATCAAAATAAAAAATATTGAAATATATCCTCGGACGCGCCCTGGTTGTAACCGGGAGCCTTCCTTTGTCTGCCTTCTTTATGGTAATCTCATCCATGTTTCTAATTTCTTGAAGAGCTTTACGCTGCTTCAAATTAAGATTGCCTTTACATAGTTTCTGCAGAACAGATATATCCAAAGATCTCAATTCCTGTTCAATAACAGCTTGAAATCTGTCCATGCAATCAACTCTCGATTGAATAGGATAGAATGATGGATTTTTAGTTCTGAATTGTTTAGCTTGATTTACAGCTCTGTCCATGGATACATTGAGCATATTTAAATCATTCAGATTTCTCAATAAACATTGTTCGTTAAATGTGAGATCATAGTATTCATTCTGAACAGCGGAAACACCCACAGTTGTAGCCGATTCCTGCTCAAAAAAACGTCTTTTAACTGTTAAATTGCAAATGAATCTGTTGATGTCCATTAGTGTATGAAACAAGTCAAACCGTTGATCCGGTGCATATTTGAGTCCCAGAGAGAGAACTTGCAATTGTTCCACTGAAAGATTACAACTAGAAATATTTAAAACATTGGAAGAATCACCTTGAAAAATTGATATTTCCTGTTGCGGGTAGCCATTCTGAAATTTCCTGCGGTGCTTGCGACCCCCCCCCCCCCCCCGCCTCTTGCGTTTTTTTATTATGTCTTCTTGGTCTGCGGTAATAGGTATTAGTATTGTCCATACTTTGATTGATATTTCCATCAACGTAAACTTCATTAGAACCATTATCCATGGAATCCACGTCTGAAGAGCTGAAAGAAACTCGGTGCTAAGATGCATCAGAGGAATTAGTGCGTTTGAGAATTGGGCGAGGGTTTCTATTTGATTTCTGCCACCTGCCCCACTCAAACACCTGATTCATTTGATAATCTCTCAAATCATGTTGGAATGCTCTTCAGACGCATCTCGGCTTCAGGAAAATGGCCACCGCGATCTCCATCTGCACACGCGCGGCACCCCGCGGCCATTTTCCTGAAGCCCTGGGAAGCCGAGAAGTACCATCTGCGCATGCGCGGCCTCACAAAGATGGCCGCGCCCAACGATAAACCGCGGAATAGCGCAGATCGCGCTCTTTTCCTTCACCTGCGCACTGGATTCGCCTGTTGGGCATGCGCACACCACTACGCCACCAACTGAGATCTGGGGGAGAAACAGCGCTGTCACCACGCCCATATTACCAGACCAGCGTGAGTGACAGCCCAAAACGGCTACTTTACAAAGGTATTTCGGCAGCATAGGTGGGGAACAAAGGCTCACAAAATACACTAATGTAAAGCACAGCTCTGCCCCTATTTAGCGCTATTTTTATCTCATCTTTAAAAAACGGGGTGACAGGTTCCCTTTAAGATATCAATGTTATATAGTTTTTATGTAATGTTTGGTGCATTTGTATGTTTTTTTCCTCATTATCTTGATGTTTTTATTGCACAAATTCACTTATGTGTCAGGTGATATGTTTACTCACTGTGATTTGTCACAGCTGCTATTTAACCATACTGTGATGCATAGTGAGCAGCTTTGAAAAAGAACTTATTGTTCGAAACGCGTAGCCTGCTGCTACTCATTCTCCTGTGAACCATGTTTTTGGACTTTGGATTTTATCATTAATAAATTTTGCTATTTTTGGAAGCTGGATTTCTTTTTCTCTTTGAACTATCGTTCCACGTGATTCCCCACAACATATGCCTTATAGGTGAGCTGGTTTTTCACTATTTTTTCTTACATGAGGTAGTGGGTGAAAAAAAGGCAGGGGATTTTAATTCCCCTCTCTTTTTGATAAAGAAGCTGGATGGCTCATTCAGAACCTCAAATAGATGAACAGCGCTCCAACCAGGTGTAGTAATATCAAAATAGGATATTTATTTAGCCATGATACAGCAACGTTTCGACCAAAATATGGTCTTTTTCAAGCATATACATCAGTACAAAATGCTGGCTTAAATAGTGTGGATACCACGCAGGGCACCAATCACCATCAAGCCGCTAACTATGCCAAAAATGCAGCACATAACACACATCAAGTAGACAAAAAATAACTAATCACCGATAAAATACAATCCACCATATAGATAATCATGAAAAATATTTGAAGATGCAAGATTGATGTTATGTTTATCCTCTATTCAACGAATCAAGGTCCGACATCCTCGTATCCATAGTGATGTTCCACCAATGAATATATTCATATGGTTATCTTCAAGACCAATCTGGTGCGACCAAGGCATCAGCGCCAAAAATAGGGACAACCAATCCCTTCTTATCATATATTAAAGCGCACCCTATATCGCCAATCAGATATTACCTTTTGTATTAAATCCATACCTACATCATAGCCCCGCGTCACCCCACAGGTTTCACCGCCGGGTCACAGGTCTTACAAGAGCCGTATCTGTTATGACCTGGTGGTTAAGAGGCCACACTGAAATGACATGGTGGCTAAAACGCAACATGGAACAGCTCTGAGAAGGTGGTATCTCTATTGACCGCAGTTCCTAATCCTAACAACACAACTAGAAATAGCCGTGGGATGTTCCTGACACTCCCTAGACACCTCGTCACAGCCTCAGATATAACTACCCCTAAAGAAGGAAATAGAAAGCTATCTTGCCTCAGAGAAACCCCCAAAAGGAAAGACAGCCCCCCACAAATATTGACTGTGAAAGGAGAGGGAAATGACGAACACAGAAATGAAATTAGATTTCAGCAAAGGGAGGCCAAAACTAAACTAGATAGACAGAGAGCAAAGGATACTGTGCGGTCAGTATTAAAAACTACAAAATCCACGCAGAGTTTACAAAAATGAACTCCACACTGACTCACGGTGTGGAGGGGCAAATCTGCTTTCCCAGAGCTTCCAGCTAGCCTGAATAAGACATAGTGACAAGCTGGACAAAAGAGACAAAATGAAAAGCAATAGAGTCCAAGCAAATGGACAAACAAAACTAGCAAAACTTATCTTTTGCAGACAAGGACTGGCCATATGAGAAATCCAAGGGAAGAATCAAATACAACCAAGAACATTGACAGCAGGCATAGACTAAAGCCCAGAGCAGGTTTAAATAATAAACCCAGGCAAGGCGATTAGTGAAGGCAGCTGCCACAGCTACCTAACGGAGCAGCAGTTCCACTTGAAACCACCAGAGGGAGCCCAAGGGCAGAACTCGCAAAAATACCATTAGCAACCACAGGAGGGAGCTCCAGAACAGAACTCACAACAGTACCCCCCCCCCCTTGAGGAGGGGTCACCGAACCCTCACCAGAGCTCCCAGGCCGATCAGGACGAGCCAAATGGAAAGAATGAACCAAATCTGGAGCATGAACATCGGAGGCAACAACCCAAGAATTATCCTCCTGGCCATAACCCTTCCACTTGACCAGATACTGAAGCTTCCGCCTCGAAAAACGAGAATCCAAAATCTTCTCTACCACATATTCCAATTCCCCCTAAACCAACACCGGAGCAGGAGGATCAACGGAGGGAACCATAGATACCACATATCTCCGCAACAAGGATCTATGGAACACATTATGAATGGAAAAGGAAGCTGGAAGGGCCAAACGAAAAGACAGTGGATTGATAATTTCAGAAATCTTATAAGGCCCAATAAAGCGAGGCTTGAACTTAGGGGAAGAAACTTTCATAGGAACATGACGAGGAGACAACCAGACCAAATCCCCAACACGAAGCTGAGGACCAACACACCGACGATGGTTAGCAAAACGCTGAGCCTTCTCCTGAGACAACGTCAAATTGTCCACCACATGAGTCCAAATTTGCTGTAACCTGTCCACCACGGAATCCACACCAGGACAGTCAGAAGGCTCAAGCTGCCCTGAAGAAAAATGAGGATGAAAACCAAAGTTACAAAAAAAAGGCGAAACCAAGGTAGCCGAACTAGCCCGATTATTAAGGGCAAACTCGGCCAACGGCAAAAAGGTCACCCAATCATCCTGATCAGCAGACAAGAAGCATCTCAAATAGGTTTCCAAGGTCTGATTGGTTCGCTCCGTTTGGCCATTTGTCTGAGGATGGAATGCAGAAGAAAAAGACAAATCAATGCCCATTCTAGCACAAAAGGACCGCCAAAACCTAGAAACAAACTGGGAACCTCTGTCAGACACAATATTCTCTGGAATACCATGCAAACGAACCACATGCTGAAAAAATAATGGAACCAAATCAGAAGAGGAAGGCAACTCAGGCAACGGCACCAAATGGACCATCTTAGAAAACCGGTCAAAAACCACCCAGATGACAGACATCTTCTGAGAAACAGGAAGATCAGAAATAAAATCCATGGAAATATGCGTCCAGGGCCTCTCAGGAATAGGCAAAAGCAACCCGCTGGCATGGGAACAGCAAGGCTTAGCCCGAGCACAGGTCCCACAGGACTGCACAAACGAACGCACATCCCGAGACAAGGAAGGCCACCAAAAGGACCTAGCCACCAAATCTCTGGTACCAAAAATCCCAGGGTGACCAGCCAACACCGAACAATGAACCTCAGAAATTACCCTACTAGTCCATCTATCAGGAACAAACAATTTCCCCACAGGACAGCGGTCAGGTTTATCAGCCTGAAACTCCTGAAGTACCCGCCGTAAATCAGGGGAGATGGCAGAAAGAATCACCCCCTCCTTGAGGATCCCAGCCGGCTCAAGAACTCCCGGAGAATCAGGCAAAAAACTCCTAGAAAGGGCATCAGCCTTCACATTCTTAGATCCAGGAATATACGAGACCACAAAATCAAAACGTGAGAAAAACAAAGATCACCGAGCCTGTCTAGGATTCAACCGCTTAGCAGACTCGAGGTAAATCAGATTCTTGTAATCAGTCAAGACCACCACGCGATGCTTGGCTCCCTCAAGCCAATGTCGCCACTCCTCAAATGCCCACTTCATAGCCAACAACTCCCGATTGCCGACATCATAATTACGCTCAGAAGACGAAAATTTTCTGGAGAAGAAGGCACAAGGTTTCATCAAAGAGCCATCAGAATTTCTCTGAGACAAAACGGCCCCCGCCCCAATCTCAGAAGCATCAACCTCAACCTGAAAAGGGAGAGAAACATCTGGCTGACGCAACACAGGGGCAGAAGTAAAACGACGTTTAAGCTCCTGAAAGGCCTCAACAGCCGCAGAGGACCAATTCACCACATTAGCGCCCTTCCTTGTCAAATCGGTCAGAGGCTTCACCACACTAGAAAAATTTGCAATAAAGCGACGACAAAAATTGGCAAAGCCCAAAAATTTCTGAAGGCTCTTTAGAGATGTAGGTTGAGTCCAATCATGAATGGTCTGGACTTTAACAGGGTCCATTTCAATAGCCGAGGGAGAAAAAATGAAACCCAAAAAAGAAACCCTCTGAACTCTAAAGAGGCACTTAGACCCCTTCACAAACAACGCATTAGTACGAAGGACCTGAAACACCATCCTAACCTGCTTCATATGAGACTCCCAATCATCGGAGAAAACCAAAATATCATCCAAATACACAATCATAAATTTATCCAGATAATTCCGGAAGATATCATGCATAAACGACTGAAATACCGATGGAGCATTAGAGAGCCCGAATGGCATTACAAGATAATCAAAATGGCCTTCAGGCGTATTAAATGCTGTTTTCCATTCATCACCTTGTTTAATACGCACAAGATTATACGCCCCTCGGAGGTCGATTTTAGTAAACCAACTAGCACCCTTAATCCGAGCAAACAAATCAGAAAGCAAAGGTAACGGATACTGGAATTTGACAGTGATCTTATTGAGAAGGCGATAATCTATACAGGGTCTCAAGGAGCCATCCTTCTTGGCAACAAAAAAAAATCCCGCTCCCAACGGTGACGAAGACGGGCGAATTTGCCCTTTCTCCAAGGACTCCTTTACATAACTCCGCATAGCGGCATGCTCTGGCACAGACAGATTGAAAAGTCGGCCCTTAGGCCCTTAGGGAACTTACAGCCAGGAATCAAATTAATGGCACAATCGCAGTCCCTATGAGGAGGCAGGGAACTGGACTTGGGCTCATCAAATACATCCTGGAAATCTGACAAAAACTCAGGAACTTCAGAAGAAGGGGACGAGGAAATGGACATCAAAGGAATATCACTATGTATCCCCTGACAACCCCAACCAGTCACAGGCACTGGATTATGTACCTGTAACCATGGAAAACCCAGCACAACAACATCATGCAAATTATGCAACACCAAAAAATGAATATTTTCCTGATGTGCTGGAGTCATGCACATGGTTAACTGTGTCCAGTACTGAGGTTTATTCTTGGCCAATGGCGTAGCATCAATCCCCCTCAAGGGAATAGGACTCTGCAATGGTTCCAAGGAAAAACCACAGCGCTTGGCAAATTCTAAGTCCATTAAGTTCAGGGCAGCGCCAGAATCCACAAATGCCATAACAGAAAAGGACGACAATGAGCAAATCAGGGTAACAGACAAGAGAAATTTAGGCTGCACAGTACTAATGGTAACAGACCTAGGGACCCTCCTAGTACGCTTAGGGCAGTCAGAAATAGCATGAGCTGAATCACCACAGTAAAAACACAGGCCATTCTGACGTCTGAATTTCTGCCTTTCTGCTCTAGTCAAAATCCTATCACATTGCATAGGCTCAGGACTTTGCTCAGAGGACACTGCCATATGGTGCACCGCCTTGCGCTCACGCAAGCGCCGATCAATCTGAATAGCTAGAGACATAGATTCGCTCAAACCGGTAGGCGTAGGAAAGCCCACCATAACATCTTTAAGGGTTTCAGAAAGACCTTTTCTGAAAATAGCAGCCAGCGCCTCTTCATTCCACTTAGTGAGCACAGACCATTTTCTAAATTTCTGGCAATATAACTCTGCCGCTTCCTGACCCTGACACAGGGCCAACAGTGTTTTCTCAGCATGCTCTACAGAGTTAGGTTCGTCATACAACAATCCGAGCGCCTGAAAGAATGCATCTACATTCAATAATGCCGGATTCCCTGTTTCAAGAGCAAATGCCCAGTCTTGAGGATCACCACGCAGTAAGGATATGATGATTTTCACTTGCTGAATGGGATCACCAAAAGAACGGGGTTTCAAAGCAAAAAACAATTTGCAGCTATTTTTAAAGTTCAAAAACTTGGATCTGTCCCCAAAAAAACAAATCAGGAGTAGGAATTCTTGGCTCTAGAGCCGGAGTCTGAACAATATAATCTTGAATACTCTGGACTCTTGCAGCAAGACCAGAGCATATATCCAGCACCACCCAGATATCAAGAGGAAAAAGAAGACAGAACAGAGCACAGAAAAAAAATGGTTCAGAACTCTTCTTTTTTCCTTCTTTTGAGATGCATTCAATTCATTCTTGGCCTGCTGTACTGTTATGACCTGGTGGTTAAGAGGCCACACTGAAATGACCTGGTGGCTAAAACGCAACATGGAATAGCTCTGAGAAGGTGGTATCTCTACTGACCGCAGTTCCTAATCCTAACAACACAACTAGAAATAGCCGTGGGATGTTCCTGACACTCCCTAGACACCTCGTCACAGCCTCAGATATAACTACCCCTAAAGAAGGAAATAGAAAGCTATCTTGCCTCAGAGAAACCCGCAAAAGGAAAGACAGCCCCCCACAAATATTGACTGTGAAAGGAGAGGGAAATGACGAACACAGAAATGAAATTAGATTTCAGCAAAGGGAGGCCAAAACTAAACTAGATAGAGAGCAAAAGATATTGTGCGGTCAGTATTAAAAACTGCAAAATCCACGCAGAGTTTACAAAAATGAACTCCACACCGACTCACGGTGTGGAGGGGCAAATCTGCTTTCCCAGAGCTTCCAGCTAGCCTGAATAAGACATAGTGACAAGCTGGACAAAAGAGACAAAATGCAAAGCAATAGAGTCCAAGCAAATGGACAAACAAAACTAGCAAAACTTATCTTTTGCAGACAAGGACTGGCCATATGAGAAATCCAAGGGAAGAATCAAATCCAACCAAGAACATTGACAGCAGGCATAGACTAAAGCCCAGAGCAAGTTTAAATAACAAACCCAGGCAAGGCGATTAGTGAAGGCAGCTGCCACAGCTACCTAACGGAGCAGCAGTTCCACTTGAAACCACTAGAGGGAGCCCAAGGGCAGAACTCGCAAGAATACCATTAGCAACCACAGGAGGGAGCTCCAGAACGGAACTCACAACACGTATCGTAAGAGCGCACGCGCGCCACACATCAGATGCGCCCATATCACATGATCGCGTTACGGACACACCCAGCAATGATGTGCACGAAACCCCTCCCACAATGGACTCATGAGACGACGACTCCAGCCGGTTACCAAGGTGACGTTGTTAGAGGGAAGATCTGATACGGCAACTTGCAGGTTGCCAAGGTAACATACACAAAGAAAGGATCCATGACGGATCTAACTTATCGTACCATAGTAAATCTGGAGAAGCATGTTGAAATACAGGGAAAAGCAGGAAGTCACTAAACAAGCATTAAATGTACAGTTAGGGCCAGAAATATTTGGACAGTGACACAATTTTCGCGAGTTGGGCTCTGCATGCCACCACATTGGATTTGAAATGAAACCTCTACAACAGAATTCAAGTGCAGATTGTAATGTTTAATTTGAAGGGTTGAACAAAAATATCTGATAGAAAATGTAGGAATTGTACACATTTCTTTACAAACACTCCACATTTTAGGAGGTCAAAAGTAATTGGACAAATAAACATAACCCAAACAAAATATTTTTATTCTCAATATTTTGTTGCAAATCCTTTCGAGGCAATCACTGCCTTAAGTCTGGAACCCATGGACATCACCAAACGCTGGGTTTCCTCCTTCTTAATGCTTTGCCAGGCCTTTACAGCCGCAGCCTTCAGGTCTTGCTTGTTTGTGGGTCTTTCCGTCTTAAGTCTGGATTTGAGCAAGTGAAATGCATGCTCAATTGGGTTTAGATCTGGAGATTGACTTGGCCATTGCAGAATGTTCCACTTTTTGGCACTCATGAACTCCTGGGTAGCTTTGGCTGTATGCTTGGGGTCATTGTCCATCTGTACTATGAAGCGCCGTCCAATCAACTTTGCAGCATTTGGCTGAATCTGGGCTGAAAGTATATCCCGGTACACTTCAGAATTCATCCGGCTACTCTTGTCTGCTCTTATGTCATCAATAAACACAAGTGACCCAGTGCCATTGAAAGCCATGCATGCCCATGCCATCACGTTGCCTCCACCATGTTTTACAGAGGATGTGGTGTGCCTTGGATCATGTGCCGTTCCCTTTCTTCTCCAAACTTTTTTCTTCCCATCATTCTGGTACAGGTTGATCTTTCTCATCTGTCCATAGAATACTTTTCCAGAACTGAGCTGGCTTCTTGAGGTGTTTTTCTGCAAATTTAACTCTGGCCTGTCTATTTTTGGTATTGATGAATGGTTTGCATCTAGATGTGAACGCTTTGTATTTACTGTCATGGAGTCTTCTCTTTACTGTTGACTTAGAGACAGATACACCTACTTCACTGAGAGTGTTCTGGACTTCAGTTGATGTTGTGAACGGGTTCTTCTTCACCAAATTAAGTATGCAGCGATCATCCACCACTGTTGTCATCCGTGGACGCCCAGGCCTTTTTGAGTTCCCAAGCTCACCAGTCAATTCCTTTTTTCTCAGAATGTACCCAACTGTTGATTTTGCTACTCCAAGCATGTCTGCTATCTCTCTGATGGATTTTTTCTTTTTTTTCAGCCTCAGGATGTTCTGCTTCACCTCAATTGAGAGTTCCTTTGACCGCATGTTGTCTGCTCACAGCAACAGCTTCCAAATGCAAAACCACACACCTGGAATCCACCCCTGACCTTTTAACTACTTCATTGATTACAGGTTAACGAGGGAGATGCCTTCAGAGTTAATTGCAGCCCTTAGAGTCCATTGTCCAATTACTTTTGGTCCCTTGAAAAAGAGGACGCTATGCATTACAGAGCTATGATTCCTAAACCCTTTCTCCGATTTGGATGTGGAAACTATCATATTGCAGCTGGGAGTGTGCACTTTCAGCCCATATTATATATATAATTGTATTTCTGAACATGTTTTTGTAAACAGCTAAAATAACAAAACGTGTCACTGTCCAAATATTTCTGGCCCTAACTGTATATAATGGGGCAGTCGGGAGACAATGAACCAGAGCCATATATACCATATCCATGTATTACCGTATATACTCGAGTATAAGCAGAGATTTTCAGCCCACTTTTTGGGCTAAAAGTCCCTCTCTCGGCTTATACTCGAGTCATACCCAGGGGTCAGCAGGGGAGGGGCAGCGGGGGCTGTCTAATTATACTTACCTGCTCCCTGGCTCGGTCCCTGCAGGTCCCTGCTTCCCCGGCGCTGCAGTTTCTTCCTCTATGGGAGGTGGAGCTGCATATTCATTACTGTAATGAGCAGTACCATGTGACCGCTCACTACAGGAAGAAGCTTCAGCGCCGGGGAAGCAGGGACCTGCAGGCTCCAGGAGAAAGTAAGTATAACGGGGAGGGGGAGCACTGCGCGATAGTCAGCTGTCCCACGTTCCGGCGCCGCTCTATCTTCAGCAGTGGGGCTCAGGTCAAAGGGCGCGGTGACGTAGTTAGTGTGCACTCTCAGTCTGAACGCCAGTGCTGAAGATGGAGCGGCACCGGAGTGAGGAGCATGTGACTATTGAAAGCGCCGGGGGCCTGAGGGACGGAGAGGTGAGTATGGGATTTTTATTTATCACAGCAAATGGGGCAAGTGTCTGTATGGAGCATCTATGGGGCTATAACGTTTGTGAGGCACTATATGGGGCCATAACGTTTGTGCAGCACTATATGGGGCCATAACGTTTGTGCAGCACTATATGGGGCCATAACGTTTGTGCAGCACTAAATGGGGCCATAACGTTTGTGCAGCACTATAAGTGGCCATAACGTTTGTGCAGCACTATATGGGGCCATAACGTATTAGGTATATACTATTAGGTATATACTCACCCTCGGACGCGCCCTGCTTCTTTCCGGCAGCCTTCCTTCCTAAGAATCAGCACTTGAAGGACCTTCGGTGACGTCGCGGCTTGTGATTGGTCGCGTGAGCGGTCACATGGGCGGTCGCGTGACCAATCACAAGCCGCGACGTCATCTAAGGTCTTTCACGTGCTGATTCTAAGGAAGGAAGGCTGCCGGTTAGTACCAGGGCGCGTCAGAGGGTGAGTATAGCAATATTTTTTATTTTAATTCTTTATTTTACACTTAAATATGGATTCCGATACCGATTTCCGATATTGCAAACATATCGGAACTTGGTATCGGAATTCCGATACCAGATTCAGAAGATCGCCGACCTCATGGCCGACCCCACACAGGGGTCGGGTCGGGTTTCATGAAACTCAACTTTGCCAAAAGTCGGCGACTTCTGAAAATGGCCGACCCGTTTCGCTCAACCCTACTTATGGGGCCATTATTAACCTTTATGCAGGATTATATGGGGCATATTTTAATATGGAGCATCTAATGGGGCCATCATAAACTTTATGGAGCATTATATGGGGCTCCTGATTCAATATGGATATTCAAAAACACTTAACCTACTGATGTCTCAATTAATTTTACTTTTATTGGTATCTATTTTTACTTTTGACATTTACCGGTAGCTGCTGCATTTCCCACCGTAGGCTTATACTCGAGTCATTAAGTTTTCCCAGTTTTTTTGTGGCAAAATTAGGGGGGTCGGCTTATACTCGGGTCGGCTTATACTCAAGTATATACGGGTATTCATTTCCAGAAAGGCCATAATCATAGCATTTACCAAGAATCTCCCATGGACCGTCCACCGACTGTCACATCAATTACCTATATCAGGAAAAATACAAAAAATATAAAGTCACACATAATAAAATGTCAAATGCACTAAAAATAACAAACCACTGGTGACTCTGCTACACCCTAGAGGGGAAATATAATTATTTGGGGATACATGCCTGCAGGTTAAAATCCAAATTTAGACCCCTGGGTTGTAAAGAACCCAATGTATAAATCCATCTCATCTCCTTTTTTCTAAGTATCAATAACCTGTCTCCTCCTCTAGGGTCGGGACACTGTCAATCACCCTAAAATGTAATTGGTTTACCAAATGTTTATTGTCCAGAAAATGTTTAGGGATTGGCAAATCAGTAAGTCCTGTCCTGATGGTACTTTTGTGTTTACTGATACGGGCCTTCACCTCCATTGTGGTCTCACCCACGTATAAAAAACCACATGGGCACGTAATCATATAGACTACAAAGCTCGAGGTGCAGGTGTAACGTTTCTTTAAAAAGATCTTTTTACCCGTATGAGGGTGATAAAAGTATTCCCCTTTCAGCATATTGTTACAGCTAACACAGCCCAGACATGGAAAATTTTCATTCCGGGGTGTGCTCAAGGTCTGTTGGATTGAGACTTTAGATGTCCCAATATCTGATTTAACCAGTCTATCACCTAAATTTTGTCCCCTTCTATGACATCATAGCTGCATGGACAAGAGGTGCTGATTTAAGCAAAGCACTATTGCTAGACATGAGAAATTATGGCCAATGATTCTAAAGACAACAGAGTGACAAGAAATTCATGATAGAATTGAGGGTTTTGAAAGTTATAATGATTTCCATAAGATGATAACGATAACATGAGTGTGTTTGAATAAATGTTAATATTTGTTCATAAACACAGGTTAACCCCTTAATCCCATATGACGTACTATACCGTCGAGGTGGGGTGGGCTTTAATTCCCACCGACGGTATAGTACGTCATAGGGGATCGTCTGCGCTCACGGGGGGAGCGCGGCCGATCGCGGCCGGGTGTCAGCTGCCTATCGCAGCTGACATCCGGCACTATGTGCCAGGAGCGGTCACGGACCGCCCCCGGCACATTAACCCACAGCACACCGCGATCAAACATGATCGCGATGTGCCGGCGGTATAGGGAAGCATCGCGCAGGGAGGGGGCTCCCTGCGGGCTTCCCTGAGCCCCCCGCAGCAACGCGATGTGATCGCGTTGCTGCGAGGGTCTCCTACCTCCTTCCTCCTTGCTGGACCCGGATCCAAGATGGCCGCGGCTTACCAAGGCTTACCAAGTGCCTGCTCAGACCAGGCACTTGGTAACGCTGCACTGCTCTCAGACAGATCGGTGATCTGTCAGAGTGCTGTGCAAACTGGCAGATCACGATCTGTACTGTCCCCCCCTAGGACAAAGTAAAAAAGTAAAAAAAAATGTTTCCAAATGTGTAAAAAAAATAAAAAAAAATATTCCTAAATAATGAAAAAAAAATATATATATTATTCCCATAAATACATTTCTTTATCTAAATAATAAAAAAACAATAAAAGTACACATATTTAGTATCGCCGCGTCCGTAACGACCCGACCTATAAAACTGGCCCACTGGTTAACCCCTTCAGTAAACACCGTAAGAAAAAAAAGCGAGGCAAAAAACAACGCTTTATTATCATACTGCCGAACAAAAAGTGGAATAACACGCGATCAAAAAGACAGATATAAATAACCATGGTACCGTTGAAAGCGTCATCTTGTCCCGCAAAAAATGAGCCGCCATACAGCATCATCAGCAAAAAAATAAAAAAGTTATAGTCCTGAGAATAAAGCGATGCAAAAATAATTATTTTTTCTATAAAATAGTTTTTATCGTATAAAAGCGCCAAAACATAAAAAAAATGATTTAAATGAGGTATCGCTGTAATCGTACTGACCCAAAGAATAAAACTGCTTTATCAATTTTACCTAAACGCGGAACGGTATAAACGCCTCCCCCAAAAGAAATTCATGAATAGCTGGTTTTTGGTCATTCTGCCTCACAAAAATCATAATAAAAAGTGATCAAAAAATGTCACGTGCCCGAAAATGTTACCAATAAAAACATCAACTAGTCCCACAAAAAACAAGACCTCACATGACTCTGTGGACCAAAATATGGAAAAATTATAGCTCTCAAAATATGGTAACGCAAAAAATATTTTTTGCAATGAAAAGCGTCTTTCAGTGTGTGACGGCTGCCAATCATAAAAATCCGCTAAAAAACCCGCTATAAAAGTAAATCAAACCCCCCTTTATCACCCCTTTTAGTTAGGGAAAAATTAAAAAAATGTATTTATTTCCATTTTCCCGTTAGGGCTAGGGTTAGGGCTAGGGTTAGGGCTAGGGTTAGGGTTAGGGCTACGGTTAGGGTTAGAGCTAGGGTTAGGGCTAGGGTTAGGGCTAGGGTTAGGGTTAGGGCTAGGGTTAGGGCTAGGGTTAGGGTTAGAGCTAGGGTTAGGGTTGGGGCCACAGTTAGGGTTGGGGCTAAAGTTAGGGTTAGGGTTAAGGCAAAAGTTACGGTTAGGGTTTAGATTACATTTACAGTTGGGAATAGGGTTGGGATTAGGGTTAGGGGTGTGTCAGAGTTAGAGGTGTGGTTAGGGTTACTGTTGGGATTAGGGTTAGAGGTGTGTTTGGATTAGGGTTTCAGTTATAATTGAGGGGTTTCCACTGTTTAGGCACATCAGGGGCTCTCCAAACGCGACACGGCGTCCGATCTCAATTCCAGCCAATTCTGCGTTGAAAAAGTAAAACAGTGCTCCTTCCCTTCCGAGCTCTCCCGTGTGCCCAAACAGGGGTTTACCCCAACATATGGGGTATCAGCGTACTCAGGACAAACAGGACAACAACTTTTGGGATCCAATTTCTCCTGTTACCCTTGGGAAAATACAAAACTGGGGTCTAAAAAATATTTTTTGTGGGAAAAAAAGATTTTTTATTTTCAAGGCTCTGCGTTATAAACTGTAGTGAAACACTTGGGGGTTCAAAGTTCTCACAACACATCTAGATGAGTTCCCTGGGGGGTCTAGTTTCCAATATGGGGTCAATTGTGGGGGGTTTCTACTGTTTAAGTACATTAGGGGCTCTGCAAACGCAATGTGACACCAGCAGACCATTCCATCTAAGTCTGCATTCCAAATGGTGCTCCTTCCCTTCCGAGCCCTCCCATTCGGCCAAACAGTGGTTCCCCCCCACATATGGGGTATCAGCACACTCAGGACAAATTGGACAACAACTTTTGGGGTCGAATTTCTCTTCTTACCCTCGGGAAAATACAAAACTGGGGGCTAAAAAATAATTTTTCTGGGAAAAAATTTTTGTTTTATTTTTACGGCTCTGCATTATAAACTTCTGTGAAGCCCTTGGTGGTTCAAAGCGCTCAAAACACATCTAGATAAATTCCTTAGGGAGTCTACTTTCCAAAATGGTGTCACTTCTTGGGGGGTTTCAATGTTTAGGCACATCAGTGGCTCGCCAAACGCAACATGGCGTCCCATCTCAATTCCTGTCAATTTTGCATTGAAAAGTCAAACGGCGCTCCTTCCCTTCTGAGCTCTCCCATGCGCCCAAACAGTGGTCTACCCCCACATATGGGGTATCAGCGCACTAAGGACAAATTGGACAACAACATTTTGGGTCGAATTTCTCCTCTTACCCTCGGGAAAATACAAAACTAGGGGCTAAAAAACAATTTTTTGGGGAAAATTTTTTTATTTTCACAGCTCTGCGTTACAAACTGTAGTGAAACACTTGGGGGTTCAAAGCTCTCACAACACATCTAGATGAGTTCCTTAGGCTGTCTACTTTCCAAAATGGTTTCTACTGTTTAGGTTTCTACTGTTTAGGTACACTAGGGGCTCTGCAAACGCAATGTGACACCTGCAGACCATTCCATCTAAGTCTGCATTCCAAATGGCGCTCCTTCCCTTCCGAGCCCTCCCATGCGGCCAAACAGTGGTTCCCCCCACATATGGGGTATCAGCACACTCAGGACAAATTGGACAACAACTTTTGGGGTCGAATTTCTCTTATTACCCTCGGGAAAGTACAAAACTGGGGGCTAAAAAATAATTTTTGTGGGAAAAAATTTTTGTTTTATTTTTACGGCTCTGCATTATAAACTTCTGTGAAGCCCTTGGTGGGTCAAAGCGCTCAAAACACATCTAAATAAATTCCTTAGGGGGTCTACTTTCCAAAATGGTGTCACTTGTGGGGGGGTTTCAATGTTTAGGCACATCAGTGGCTCTCCAAATGCAACATGGCGTCCCATCTCAATTCCTGTCAATTTTGCATTGAAAAGTCAAACGGCGCTCCTTCCCTTCTGAGCTCTCCCATGCGCCCAAACAGTGGTTTACCCCCACATATGGGGTATCAGCGTACTCAGGACAAATTGTACATCAACTTTTGGTGACCAATTTCTTCTCTTACCCTTGGGAAAATAAAAAATTAGGGGCGAAAAGATAATTTTTGTGAAAAAATATGATTTTTTATTTTTACGGTTCTGCATTATAAACTTCTGTGAAACACTTGGTGGGTCAAAGTGCTCACCACACCTCTAGATAAGTTCCTTAGGGGGTCTACTTTCCAAAATGGTGTCACTTGGGGGGGGTTTCAATGTTTAGGCACATCAGTGGCTCTCCAAACGCAACATGGCGTCCCATCTCAATTCCTGTCAATTTTGCATTGAAAAGTCAAACGGCGCTCCTTCCCTTCCGAGCTCTCCCATTCGCCCAAACAGTGGTTTACCTCCACATATGAGGTATCCGCGTACTCAGGACAAATTGTACAACTTTTGGGGTCCAATTTCTTCTCTTACCCTTGGAACAATAAAAAATTGGGGGCGAAAAGATAATTTTTGTGAAAAAATATGATATTTTATTTTTACGGTTCTGCATTATAAACTTCTGTGAAGCACTTGGTGGGTCAAAGTGCTCACCACACCTCTAGATAAGTTCCTTAGGGGGTCTACTTTCCAAAATGGTGTCACTTGTGGGGGGTTTCAATGTTTAGGCACATCAGGGGCTCTCCAAATGCAACATGGTGTCTCATCTCTATTCCAGTCAATTTTGCATTGAAAAGTCAAATGGCGCTCCATCGCTTCCGAGCTCTGTCATGCGCCCAAACAGTGGTTTACCCCCACATATGGGGTATCGGTGTACTCAGGACAAATTGTACAACAACTCTTGGGGTCCATTTTCTCCTGTTACCCTTGGTAAAATAAAACAAATTGGAGCTAAAGTAAATTTTTTATGAAAAAAAGTTAAATGTTCATTTTTATTTAAACATTCCAAAAATTCCTGTGAAGCACCAGAAGGGTTAATAAACTTCTTGAATATGGTTTTGAGCACCTTGAGGGGTGCAGTTTTTAGACTGGTGTCACACTTGGGTATTTTCTATCATATAGACCCCTCAAAATGACTTCAAATGAGATGTGGTCCCCCCAAAAAAAATGGTGTTGTAAAAATGAGGAATTGCTGGTCAAATTTTAACCCTTATAACTCCCTAACGAAAAAAAAATTTGGTTCCAAAATTGTGCTGATGTAAAGTAGACATGTGGGAAATGTTACTTATTAAGTATTTTGTGTGACATATCTCTGTGATTTAAATGCATAAAAATTCAAAGTTGGAAAATTGCGAAATTTTCAGAATTTTGGCAAAATTTCCGTTTTTTTCACAAACAAACGCAGGTACTATCAAATAATTTTTACCACTATCATGAAGTACAATATGTCCCGAGAATACATTGTCAGAATCACTGGGATCTGTTGAAGCGTTCCAGAGTTATAACCTCATAAAGGGACAGTGGTCAGAATTGTAAAAATTGGCCCGGTCATTAACGTGCAAACCACCCTCGGGGCTTAAGGGGTTAATGTATATTGTTGTACAGTACATGGTAAAAGAAAATGGGTTCTCAAGAAATTCATGATGGAATTCAAGGTTTGGAGAGTTATGGTGATGTTACAGAATGTGATGACAAGATTATATTTGAATAAATGTTCTTTTTTTTGTTCGAGACTAAATGTGGAGTGTAGCTCATGGTAACAAAAGAGAACATCCTCTGAAAATAAGCCCTAATGCATCTTTTAGAGCAAAAAATAATATGAGACCCCTTCTTATTTTTGGAGAAACACGGTAGCAGCATTGAAGCTATACACTAGTCTCATGAGTTTCGTTATTTATTGGATCCTTTCACCTCTCAGTGCAGCACATCTCATATATCAACTTTAAGCATGTCTTTGAGTTCAGAATACACACTGTGAAGGTAACAGTTCTAATCTTGTTGCATTTTCTGTTTTGTAACTTTGCATGTGATTGCTGTTAAATATTTTACTAGAACATAATGTATTCTCTTTTACTTTTTGCAGTGGTCTATTTACATTCGAGCTGCGGTCCGCAAAGAAAAAGGTTTGCCAATTTTAGTTGAGCTCCTTCGAATTGATAATGATAGAGTGGTATGTGCAGTTGCAACTGCTTTAAGGAATATGGCCTTGGATGTGAGAAATAAAGAACTTATAGGTAAATATTCTGTTACAATACAGTTGAATACTACAGTATTTCCATCCTTTATAAACATTGAAAATGAACTGGCTAATGACATGGATACTGTGCGAAAAGCCTGGTAATTTCATAGCACTTCACATTCTATCTATCTATCTTGACATAAGTATGTAAACCATTAGAGTTAGCAAATAATTGGAAGATTAAATTTGATTATGGTATTTTCAAGCCATGGGATGACAATCCGGTGTGAGTGGGTGACTGGCTTTATTTAAAGAACTGGCAGAACAAAGTCTGATCTTCAGAACACATTTGTGAGCATACTGTATGTGGGGTGGAGGTGGAGCTACTGTGGAGACTGAGCAGAGTCTCAGGGTATGTGCACATGTTGCGGATTTGCCTCTGGAATTTTTTGTGCAGATTCTGCATCTCTTGGCAGAAAACGCAGGTGTTTTTAATGCGTTTTTTAAGCATTTTTGGTGCATTTTTTTTTTTGCGCGTTTTTGGTACATTTTTTAAAGCAAAATAAAGATGTATTGTTAAGCAAAAAAAAATTGTGATGTAATTTCTTGTCCAACCTCCTCTTTTACATTTGTCCAACCCACACTCTATTACACACACAGACATATAGATAGATAGATAATAGATAGATATAAATATAGATAGATAGATCTATAGATATATGAATAGCTAGATCTATATATCCTCTGTAAGTTTTCTTCGTCTGCTGGAAACAGCTTTTTTGACGGATCCATCAAAAAACAGATGAAACGTGAGGCCATCAGGCGCAATCAATACAATCAACAAAGGAAGGCGGGCACCGCACATAATATAAAGGCCTTCAGCCACGTGCATATAAACAGTAACAGAAAAAGCACAAGAAAAGGATATGCACAAACTGGGATCAACCATATACAATAAATTTTATTTTAACATATCATTACAAAAAAGGCAATAAACAGGACACACAATTAAAAACATTTAAAAACCAAACAGACCAACCCTCATCCTCCAGGACTAAATAATGAAGATCAATATATATGAACATACCAATGGTACACAAGGCATGAGATCAAAATCGCAAGTTCACATAATCCCAAACGGTCACAGTAGAAATGCTCAAAGCCCCGTGCTACCACCCGTCTAGACCCCTACTATTACAGTTGCTAAATGTGATCTGTAGCCCCTAATAAGGGAGCAGGCATGAGAAAAAAGTGCATAAATATCACCACAATCAATAGAATGCTGCACCATATATAAGCACACCTGCTACACACCTTAATACTGACAACCCATATAATACATCACCCAATATAGGGTCGGATCCTGATCACTACAGAGCCAGTCCCTTGGTAGCCAGGGTACTAAAAGGAAGGGGTTGCCAGAAAAGCAAGTACACAAATACGTATACCCCTTAGGAGGGCTGAAGTATACGAGGGGGTAGCCGACAAAGGAAAGTCCAAGAGGGGGTGCAGCATTCTATTGATTGTGGTGACCGTTTGGGATTATGTGAACTTGCTATTTTGATCTCATGCCCTGTGTACAATTTGTATGTTCATATATATTGATCTTCATTATTTAGTCCTGGAGGATGAGGGTTGGTCTGTTTGGTTTTTAAATGTTTTTAATTGTGTGTCCTGTTTATTGCCTTTTTTGTAATGATATGTTAAAATAAAATTTATTGTATATGGTTGATCCCAGTTTGTGCATATCCTTTTCTTGAGCTTTTTCCATCAGGCGCAATCAGGCGCTAATACAACTCTATGATAAAAAAAAACGGATCCGGAGGAAAAAAAGGAATCCATTTTTTCCAAAACTCGCCGGATTGTGCCTGACGGCAGAAACCTGATGTGTGAAAGTAGCCAGATATATGGATAGATTTATCTATGTACAGTTATATGAAAAAGTTTGGGCACCTCTATTAATCTTAAGCTTAATGTTTTATAAAAATTGTTTTTTTTTGCAACAGCTATTTCAGTTTGGAGGTGGTCTGAGGATTGTCCTTGACTGATCTCACCATTCTTCTTCTCTGCCTTTCTGATGTTTTACTTAGCCTGCCACTTCTGGCCTTAACAAGAACTGTACCTGTGTTCTTCCGTTTCCTTACTATGTTCCTCACAGTGGAAATCGACAGGTTAAGTCTCTGAGACAGCTTTTTTTATCCTTCCCCTGAGCAACTATGTTGAATAATCTTTGTTTTCAGACATTAGACAGTTGTTTTGAGGAGCCCATGATGCCACTCTTCAGAGAAGATTCAAACAGGAGAACAACTTGCAAGTGGCCACTTTAAGTAGCTTTTCTCATGATTGCATACACCTGGCTATGAAGTTCAAAGCTCAATGAGGTTAGAAAACCAAAAAAAGTGCTTTAGTAAGTCAGTAAAAAGTAGGTAGGAGTATTTAATCAAGAAAATGATAAGGGTGCCCATACTTATGCACCTGTCAAATTTTACTTGAATGCAGATTGCACATTTTCTGTTAGTACAATAAACCTCATTTCAAGGCAGAAACATTACTGTGTCCAACAGTTATTAGATATATGAAACTGAAATAGCTGTTGCAAAAAAAATTTTTTTATAAAACATTAAACTTAAGATTAATAGGGGTGCCCAAACTTTTTCATACAACTGTATGTTATTTAGACCCAACCCCCTTTGGAAGATTGACTATAATGAGGCAGATGGAGTCACTATGGACACTGTTTGGCCTGTGATCCAGCAGTGTCTCTCTATTTAGGCGGGCATAAAAACACGGTCCGCCACAGTTTTGTGATGGAAACCCCAAAGTAAATGCAGTCCACACTCAGGTCTGCCCTTTGTTACTGACAATATAAGTGGCTTCCATGTTACTTGTAGTAAAAAGGCTCTGGAAAAAATACAATTTTTATAATACATTAAGCTTAAGATTAATAGGGGTGCCCAAACTTTTTCATATAACTGTATCTATAGATATAACTATCTATCTATAGATATATCCATAGATATATAATAGCAAGGCCGATGTTGATTAATAAACCTGTTTAATTAAAAAAAAGGGGAAAAAATGGTGTGGGCTTCCAAGCAATTTTCTGCGCCAGAGGGGGAAAGCCAATGGCCAGGGGCCAATATTTGTAGCCTGGCAAGGGGGTAATATCCAAGGCCCCTTCCCAGGCTATGAATATCAGCCCGCAGTTGTCTGCGTAGCCTTTACTGGCTATTAAATTAGGGGGACCACCCAAAAAAAATGACATGGGGTCCCCCTATATCTTATATAGCATACAGCTGTGGGCTGATATTCATAGCTTAGAGAGGGGCCATGAATATGTGCCCCCCCTGGGCTACAAATACCAGCCCCCAGCTGCCCCAGAGATGGTGCATCTGTAAGATGCGCCAATTCTGGCTCTTAGCCCCTCTCTTCTCACTCCCCTGTAGTAGTGGTATATGGGGGTAATAAGGGGTTAATGTCACCTTGCTATTGTAATGTGACATTAAGTCCGGTTAATAATGGAGAGGCATCAATAAGATGCCTATCCATTACTAATGCTATTGTAGTGAAAGAGTTAAAAAAAGACACAGCCAGAAAAAAGTATTTTAATATTCTTATTTTCAACATACTTACCATACTACGATCACCTGCAAAAAATTAAAAATAATTAACCAACTGTATACTCACTTTCCGTCTTAGTCCAATTAATAACGAGTGTCCCACGACAATCTCCCCTATAGAACAGTGACATCGGGTGATGTCACCACTCTATAGGCCTCCAGTGACACACTGACGGGACACAATGGCTCCTGCAGTGCATCACTGAAGAGGTTACGTGACTTCATTGGTCTCACTTTATGGCAAAGCTGTGTGGGAATTTTCCCACACAGCAGTGCCACAAGTGAGAGTAGGGACTATTTCTCACAGAGGCGGAAGAATACAGTGCGGATGGATACCCTCTGTAATTGTATCGTCGGAGCCTCTGGAGAGCGGTCGCATCAGATGATATGGCTGCTGTCCACGGGAGATCATCGTGGGACACTCGTATTAATTGGATTTCTGTGGATCAGGGAGTATATTGTTTGTTTATTATTTTAATATTTTTACAGGTGAGCAAAGGCTTCGGGGATCAATGTGATGGTGAGTATGTACTCTGTTTTATGTACTGTATGTGTTGTGTATGTACTATTCTATGTTGTATGTACTGTTGTATGTACTGTATATATGTACTGTATGTCTATATGTAAGTGTTGTATGTACTGTATCTACTGTATGTTGTATGTTGTGTTTACTGTTGTATATTGTATGTAATGTTTGTATGTACTGTTGTTTGTTGTATGTTATGTTGTATGTTGTATGTACTGCTGTATGTTGTATGCACTGTTGTATGTACTGTATGTCATATGTTGTATGTATTTTGTCATATGTTGTATGTACTGTTGTATGTTGTATGTACTGTTGTATGTTGTATGTTCTGTTGTATGTTGTATGTACTGTTGTCATATGTTGTATGTACTGTTGTATGTTGTATATACTGTTGTATGTACTGTTGTATGTTGTATATACTGTATGCCATATGTTGTATCTACTGTTGTATGTTGTATGTCCTGTTGTATGTTGTCTGTTGTATGTACTGTTTTATGTTGTATGTACAGTATGTCATATGTTGTATGTACTGTTGCATGTTCTATGTACTGACTGCTGTATGTACTGCTGTATGTTGTATGTACTGTATGTCATATGTTGTATGTACTGTTGTATGTACTCTTGTATGTTGTATGTACTGTCATATGTTGTATGTAGTATGTACTTTTGTATGTTGTATGTGATGTTGTATGTTGTATGTACTGTTGTATGTTGAATGTACTGTATGTCATATGTTGTATGTACTGTTTTATGTTGTATGTTCTGTTGTATTTTGTATGTACAATATGTCATCTGTTATATGTAGTGTTGTATGTACTGTATGTCATATGTTTTATGTTACTGTTGTATGTTGTATCTTGCATGTTCTGTTGTATGTTGTATGTACAGTATGTCATATGTTGTATGCTGTATGTACTGTATGTTGTATGTACTTGTTATAAGTTGTATGTACTGTATGTGTTTTTTTTTTTTACATTCAACACATTAGCCGGATGATAGGACTACTACTGTCCCATCATTGGCTTTTGTGTAGCAGGCATTGC
Source organism: Ranitomeya imitator (assembly GCF_032444005.1). NCBI lineage: Eukaryota > Metazoa > Chordata > Amphibia > Anura > Dendrobatidae > Ranitomeya > Ranitomeya imitator. The sequence continues at coordinate 210,057,524 of NC_091287.1, read as the reverse complement.
CCGATGGGACTTGTAGTCCCATCGGACGATGCCTGCACGCGCACACACACAAACACACAAAGACCCCCAGCACAGCCCCGCAAACCCCGGACATCCCACAGATCCCTGACAGCCCCACACAGACCCCTGACAGCCCCGCACAGACCTTTGACAGCCCCGGCAGACCGTCGGCAACCCCGCACAGACCCTAGAGTGCCCCGTACAGACTCCCGACAGCCTCAGCAGACCCCACACAGCCCCACACAGACCCCAGAGAGCCCCGCACAGACCCCTCAACTGCCCCGCCAGACCCCTGACAGCTCCGCAGATATCCCGGCAGCCCCGCACAGACCCCTGACTGCCCCACACAGACCCCCGACAGCCCCGCACAGACTCCCGACAGCCCCGCAGATGCACAGACAGACCCACTAACAGCCCGCAGACCCCGCCCGCACACACATACATGCACACAGTCACCGCCCACACTCCGCCCCCACACTCCCTCCTCCCGATCTGCAACGTTTCACCCACAGCTAAATCGCAGAACTTTTTTACATCTGCAGTTTTGCTGCGGATGTGCCCGAATCAATGCTAGTCAATGGGTGCAGAAACGCTGCAAATACACGCAAAGAATTGGCATGTTGTGGAAAAAACAACGCTGTGTTTCCGCGCATTTTTTTACGCAGCATGTGCACAGCGGATTGGCTTTACCATAGGTTTACATGGTACTGTAAACTGCATGGGAAACTGCTGCAGATCCACAGCGTCAAAAATGCTGCGGATCCGCTGTAAAATCCGCAACGTGTGGACATGGCCTAACAGTTTCCATAAAATACCATATCATAGATAGCCAGCAGCTTTTGTTTTGGCCAAAACAATATATATATATATATATATATATATATTTTTTTTTTTTTTATTCTTTAAGGGGATGTGCATGTATATTTTTTAAAATGGTCAATACTATAGCATACAAGGGACAAATACCATCACACCAATTCCAGATCACATATTACCACATACAAGGAGCAAATATTGTTACCCCATGACCAGATGACATTATCACCACAGTGACCAAAATACCACATACAAGGAACAAATACCATCACATCATGACCAGACCACATATTACCACCCCATAGTGCGTGGATAATACCACATACATATATCTGAAACGTGGCTGGATGAGAGCCATGACTGGGCTGTTAACTTGCAGGGCTATAGCCTGTTCAGAAATGACCGTACAGATAAGCGAGGGGGAGGGGTGTGTCTGTATGTAAAATTGTCCTTAAAACCCTTCCTGCGTGATAATATAGGTGAATTTAATGAAAATGTAGAATCCCTGTGGGTGGAGATAAGGGGAGGGGGAAAAATAATAAATTACTGATAGGGGTTTGTTATAAATCTCCAAAAATAATGGAAGCAATGGAGAATATCCTCGTAAAGCAAATAGATGAAGCTGCAACTCAAGGAGAAGTCATTATTATGGGGGACTTCAACTACCCTGAATTAGATTGGGGAACAGAAACCTGCAGTTCCAGCAAAGGTAATCGGTTTTTGACAACTATGAGACACAATTACCTTTCACAACTGGTTCAGGACCCAACAAGAAGGGGGGTACTGCTAGACCTAATATTAACCAACAGGCCAGACCGCATAGCAAATGTAAGGGTTGGGGGTCACTTGGGAAATAGTGATCACAAAATAATAAGTTTTCATGTATCCTTTAGTAAGATTTGTAGTAGAGGGCTTACAAGGACACTAAACTTCAGGAGGGCAAATTTCCAACGGATGAGAGAGGATCTTGGTGCAATTAACTGGGACGATATCCTGAGACACAAAAATACACAAAGAAAATGGGAGACATTTATTAGCATCCTGGATAGGACCTGTGCACAGTATATACCGTATGGGAATAAACATACCAGAAATAGGAGGAAACCAATATGGCTAAATAGAGCTGTAAGGGGCGCAATAAGTGACAAAAAGAAAGCATTTTTGAGAATTAAAGGAAGTAGGTAGTGAGGAGGCATTAAATAAATACAAAACATTAAATAAATTCTGTAAAAAGCAAATCAAGGCAGCAAAGATTGAGCAGAGAAACTCATTGCCAGAGAGAGTAAAAATAATCCTAAAATATTCTTTAACTACATAAATAGTAAGAAACTAAAAAATGATAGTGTTGGCCCCCTTAAAAATAGTCTAGGTGAAATGGTGGATGAGGATGAGGAAAAAGCCAATATGCTAAATGACTTTTTTTCATCAGTATTTACACAAGAAAATCCCATGGCAGACAAAATGACTAGTGATAAAAATTCCCAATTAAATGTCACCGGCTTAACCCAGCAGGAAGTGCGGCGGCGTCTAAAAATCACTAAAATTGACAAATCTCCGGGCCCGGATGGGATACACCCTCGAGTACTGCAGGAATTAAGTACAGTCATTGATAAACCATTATTTTTAATCTTTAGAGACTCCATAATAACAGGGTCTGTACCACAGGACTGGTGTATAGCAAATGTGGTGCCAATATTCAAAAAGGGGACAAAAACTGAACTCGGAAATTATCGGCCAGTAAGCTTAACCTCTACTGTGGGTAAAATCCTGGAGGGAATTCTAAGTGATGCTATACTGGAGTATCTGAAGAGGAATAACCTCATGACCCAGTATCAGCACGGGTTTACTAGGGACCGTTCATGTCAGACTAATTTGATCAGTTTCTATGAAGAGGTAAGTTCCGGATTGGACCAAGGGAACCCAGTGGATGTAGTGTACTGTATATGGACTTTTCAAAAGCTTTTGATACGGTGCCACACAAAAGGTTGATACATAAAATGAGAATAATGGGAATAGGGGAAAATATGTGTAAGTGGGTTGAGAGCTGGCTCAGGGATAGGAAACAAAGGGTGGTTATTAATGGAGCACACTCGGACTGGGTAGCGGTTAGCAGTGGGGTACCACAGGGGTCAGTATTGGGCCCTCTTCTTTTTAACATATTTATTAATGACCTTGTAGGGGGCATTCAGAGTGGAATTTCAATATTTGCAGATGACACTAAACTCTGCAGGGTAATTAATACAGAGGAGGACAATTTTATATTACAGGATGATTTATGTAAACTAGAAGCTTGGGCTGATAAATGGCAAATGAGCTTTAATGGGGATAAATGTAAGGTCATGCACTTGGGTAGAAGTAATAAGATGTATAATTATGTGCTTAATTCTAAAACTCTGGGCAAAACCGTCAATGAAAAAGACCTGGGTGTATGGGTGGATGACAAACTCATATTCAGTGACCAGTGTTAGGCAGCTGCTACAAAGGCAAATAAAATAATGGGATGCATTAAAAGAGGCATAGATGCTCATGAGGAGAACATAATTTTACCTCTATACAAGTCACTAGTTCGACCACACTTAGAATACTGTGCACAGTTCTGGTCTCCGGTGTATAAGAAAGACATAGCTGAACTAGAGCGGGCGCAGAGAAGAGCGACCAAGGTTATTAGAGGACTGGGGGGTCTGCAATACCAAGATAGGTTATTACACTTGGGGCTATTTAGTTTGGAAAAACGAAGACTAAGGGGTGATCTTATTTTAATGTATAAATATATGAGGGGACAGTACAAAGACCTTTCTTACATATAGTTACATAGTTATTAAGGTTGAAGGAAGACTATATGTCCATCTAGTTCAACCCATAGCCTAACCTAACATGTTGATCCAGAGGAAGGCAAAAAAAACCCATGTGCAAAGAGTAAGCTCCACATTGGGGAAAAAAATTCCTTCCCGACTCCACATACGGCAATCAGACTAGTTCCCTGGATCAACGCCCTATCAAGGAATCTAGTGTATATACCCTGTAACATTATACTTTTCCAGAAAGGTATCCAGTCCCCTCTTAAATTTAAGTAATGAATCACTCATTACAACATCATACGGCAGAGAGTTCCATAGTCTCACTGCTCTTACAGTAAAGAATCTGCGTCTGTTATTATGCTTAAACCTTTTTTCCTCCAACCGCAGAGGATGCCCCCTTGTCCCTGTTTCAGGTCTATGATTAAAAAGATCATCAGAAAGGTCTTTGTACTGTCCCCTCATATATTTATACATTAAAATAAGATCACCCCTTAGTCTTCGTTTTTCCAAACTAAATAGCCCCAAGTGTAATAACCTATCTTGGTATTGCAGACCCCCCAGTCCTCTAATAACCTTGGTCGCTCTTCTCTGCACCCGCTCCAGTTCAGCTATGTCTTTCTTAAACACCGGAGACCAGAACTGTGCACAGTATTCTAAGTGTGGTCGAACTAGTGACTTGTATAGAGGTAAAATTATGTTCTCCTCATGAGCATCTATGCCTCTTTTAATGCATCCCATTATTTTATTTGCCTTTGTAGCAGCTGCCTGACACTGGCCACTGAATTTAAGTTTGTCATCCACCCATACACCCAGGTCTTTTTCATTGACGGTTTTGCCCAGAGTTTTAGAATTAAGCACATAATTATACATCTTATTACTTCTACCCAAGTGCATGACCTTACATTTATCCCCATTAAAGCTCATTTGCCATTTATCAGCCCAAGCTTCTAGTTTACATAAATCATCCTGTAATATAAAATTGTCCTCCTCTGTATTGATTACCCTGCAGAGTTTAGTGTCATCTGCAAATATTGAAATTCTACTCTGAATGCCCCCTACAAGGTCATTAATAAATATGTTAAAAAGAAGAGGGCCCAATACTGACCCCTGTGGTACCCCACTGCTAACCGCTACCCAGTCCGAGTGTGCTCCATTAACCCTGCTGTTCTGTTCGGTCTGGGGAGACCTATTTTGAACTTTGGTATTTTTTGGGGTGTTCAAGATGCGGTTCTGAAACTTGTGGTTGATTGACTTAAATGAGGATGGGTCGGTCGGCCACGGGTTTCAGAGCCGCATCTTGAATATTTTAAAGAATATTGAAGTTCAAAGTCGGTCATTTTTGACCAACAGAACAGCAGGGTTAATAACCACCCTTTGTTTCCTATCCCTGAGCCAGCTCTCAACCCACTTGCACATATTTTCCCCTATCCCCATTATTCTCATTTTATGTATCAACCTTTTGTGTGGCACCGTATCAAAAGCTTTTGAAAAGTCCATATACACTACATCCACTGGGTTCCCTTGGTCCAATCTGGAACTTACCTCTTCATAGAAACTGATCAAATTAGTCTGACATGAACGGTCCCTAGTAAACCCGTGCTGATACTGGGTCATGAGGTTATTCCTCTTCAGATACTCCAGTATAGCATCCCTTAGAATGCCCTCCAGTATTTTACCCACAGTAGAGGTTAAGCTTACTGGCCTATAATTTCCGAGTTCAGTTTTTGTCCCCTTTTTGAATATTGGCACCACATTTGCTATACGCCAGTCCTGTGGCACAGACCCTGTTATTATGGAGTCTTTAAAGATTAAAAATAATGGTCTATCAATGACTGTACTTAATTCCTGCAGTACTCGAGGGTGTATCCCATCCGGGCCCGGAGATTTGTCAATTTTAGTGATTTTTAGACGCCGCCACACTTCCTGCTGGGTTAAGCAGGTGACATTTAATTGGGAATTTTTATCACTAGACATTTTGTCTGCCATCACTAGACATTTTTCTGATGATCTTTTTAATCATAGACCTGAAACAGGGACAAGGGGGCATCCTCTGCGTTTGGAGGAAAGAAGGTTTAAGCTAATAACAGACGCGGATTCTTTACTGCAAGAGCAGTGAGACTATGGAACTCTCTGCCGTATAATGTTGTAATGAGTGATTCATTACTTAAATTTAAGAGGGGACTGGATACCTTTCTGGAAAAGTATAATGTTACAGGGTATATACACTAGATTCCTTGATAGGGTGTTGATCCAGGTAACTAGTCTGATTGCCGTATGTGGAGTCGGGAAGGAATTTTTTTCCCCAATGTGGAGCTTACTCTTTGCCACATGGGTTTTTTTTTTGCCTTCCTCTGGATCAACATGTTAGGGCATGTTAGGTTAGGCTATGGGTTGAACTAGATGGACTTATAGTCTTCCTTCAACCTTAATAACTATGTCACTATGTAACTATGTAACATACAGGGACAGATACCACCACACCATAACCAGACCACATATTACCACCACATAGTAACCGAATAATACTACAGACAAGGAGCAAATATGATAAGACCACATATTACCACCACATAAAGTGGGGAAAATAAGCATTTGATACACTGCCGATTTTGCAAGTTTTCCCACTTACAAAGAATGGAGAGAACTGTAATTTTTATCATACATACACTTCAACTGAGAGAATCTTAAGAGAGAATCTTAAAAAAAATCCAGAAAACCACATTGTATGATTTTTACATAAATTAGTATTTTATTGCATGAAATAAGTATTTGATGTAATAGAAAAACAGAACTTACTATTTGGTAAGAAATCTTTTTGCACACACTGCAGTAGGGATTTTGGCCCACCCATACAGATCTTCTCCAAATCTTTCAGGTTTTAGGGCTGTCGCTGGGAAACATTGAGTTTCAGCTTCATCCAAAGATTTTCTATCTTGGTCAGGTATGGAGATTGGCATGACCACTCCAAGACCTTTAAATGCTTTTTAGAGAGCCACTCCTTAGTTGCCCAAATTGTCATACTGGAAAACCCAGCCATGATCCATCTTCAATGCTCTTACTGAGGGAAGGAAGTTGTTTGCCAAAATCTCAAAATGTATGATCCCATCCATCCTTCCTTTAATATGGTGCAGTTGTCCTGTCCCCTTTGCAGAAAAGCACCCTAAAGTATGATTTCTCAACATCTTTCTCAGTTGGAACAATGATCTTAGGTTGTACTGATCCTTCTTCTTCCTCCAAACAGAGCGAGTGAAGTTGATACCAAAAAGTTCTATTTTGATCTCATCTGACTCCTCTGGATCATGCAGATGGTCATTGGCGAACTTCAAATGGGCTTGGACATGAGCTGGTGTATGCAGGGAGACTTTGTGTGACTTACAGGATTTTAATCCATGATGGCATCGTGTGTTACTAAAGATAATGTTTGGGGCATTGGCCCCAGACCAAGGAAGATTGTCAGCCATTTTGTGTTTCTTCCATTTTCTAATCATTATGCCCAGGGTCGGATGGGCCACCGGAGAACTGGAGGATGCTCCGGTGGACCCAGGCCCTGATAGCAGCTGCCAAGGGCCACCGCTGCTCCAGGGGCCCCCAGCCAGTGGGGTGTCGCTAACAGCAGCACCCCAGGCAGCTGTTATGGGGCCCCAGGCGCCAGCGGAACAGCAGCGGGTGACAGGTCGCCTAAGCCTGTTCCCGCCGCTAAAGTGAAATTAATATTCACACTTCCCCACGCCCCCATGGGTGTGGAGAGGAGTGAATTCATTTCCCTATAATAGCAGGCAGCGTTAGCCGCATGCTGCAGCTAACACTTCCCGCTATCAGGGTCCACAGACCAGGGCCCCCGCCTCCTCTCCCTCAGGGGCCCCCCAGCCCACACGGCTGCTATGGGGCCCTAAGCCAGGGGGACCCGTCTTCAGCGCAGCCCCCCAGCGCGCATTAATGGAGGATAGAGCGTCATATGACGCTCCGTCTCCCATAATTCCCCTCGCCTCTGACACACAGCGGGTGCGCAGTGACGTCACTTCATTGCGTATCTGCTATGTGTGAGGCCGACTGCAGCTCAGCTCCTGACATCGGAGCAGAGCCACCACCGGAAGCAGAGTGGGAGTGAGGAGGAGAGGTGACTATTGTGTTTATTTTTATATATCAGTGAGTCTGGGGCAGCATTATACCACATGGGGGGCAGCATTATACCCTATGAGGGGGGCAGCATTATACCCTATGGGGGCAGCATTATTCCCTATGAGAAGGGCAGTATTATTCCCTATGATGGGGGCAGCATTATTCCCTATGGGGGCAGTATGATACCCTATGAAGGGGGCAGCATGATACTCTGAGGGGGCTACATTATATTCTATGAGAGGCTGCATTATACTATGTGAGGGCGGCTGCATTCTATTGTATGTAGGATCTGCATTATACTCTGAGGGGGCTATATTATATTCTGGGGGCCTGTATTATACTATATAAGGGGGCTGCATTATACCCTAGGAGGGGGCTACATTATATTCTATGGGGGGGGGCCGCATTCTACCTTATGAGGGGGTTGCATAATACTCTATGAGGCTGGTTGCATTATATTCAATGGGGGGCTGCATTAGATTCTATGAGTTGGCTACTTTATATTCTATGAGGGGGCTACATTAGATTCTATGAGGGGGGCTGCATTATATTTTGTGAGGGGGATACATTAAATTCTATGATGGGACTACCCCAAGCCCTGATACATAATTAAGAAGTGTAACACCTTATATTATACCCTGGTATTAGCGTGTTTTACCGCACAATTGGTGAACTTGTATTTATTTCTATATAGCTACATAATGGGCCCCAAGAATGATTTTCTCTGGTGGGCCCAAGATGCTCCAGTCCGACGCTGATTCCAGCCTTGTGCAGGTCCACCGTTTTGTCCCTGGAGTCCTTAGACACCTATTTGGTCTTGGCCATGGTGGAGAGTTTAGTGTGACTGAGTGTGTAGCCAGGCGTTTTTTTTATACAGGTAACAAGTTCAAATAGGTGCAATTAATACAGGTAACATAGTAACATAGTAACATAGTTAGTAAGGCCGAAAAAAGACATTTGTCCATCCAGTTCAGCCTATATTCCATCATAATAAATCCCCAGATCTACGTCCTTCTACAGAACATAATAATTGTATGATACAATATTGTTCTGCTCCAGGAAGACATCCAGGCCTCTCTTGAACCCCTCGACTGAGTTCGCCATCACCACCTCCTCAGGCAAGCAATTCCAGATTCTCACTGCCCTAACAGTAAAGAATCCTCTTCTATGTTGGTGGAAAAACCTTCTCTCCTCCAGATGCAAAGAATGCCCCCTTGTGCCCGTCACCTTCCTTGGTATAAACAGATCCTCAGCGAGATATTTGTATTGTCCCCTTATATACTTATACATGGTTATTAGATCGCCCCTCAGTCGGCTTTTTTCTAGACTAAATAATCCTAATTTCGCTAATCTATCTGGGTATTGTAGTTCTCCCATCCCCTTTATTAATTTTGTTGCCCTCCTTTGTACTCTCTCTAGTTCCATTATATCCTTCCTGAGCACCGGTGCCCAAAACTGGACACAGTACTCCATGTGCGGTCTCACTAGGGATTTGTACAGAGGCAGAATAATGCTCTCATCATGTGTATCCAGACCTCTTTTAATGCACCCCATGATCCTGTTTGCCTTGGCAGCTGCTGCCTGGCACTGGCTGCTCCAGGTAAGTTTATCATTAACTAGGATCCCCAAGTCCTTCTCCCTGTCAGATTTACCCAGTGGTTTCCCATTCAGTGTGTAATGGTGATATTGATTCCTTCTTCCCATGTGTATAACCTTACATTTATCATTGTTAAACCTCATCTGCCACCTTTCAGCCCAAGTTTCCAACTTATCCAGATCCATCTGTAGCAGAATACTATCTTCTCTTGTATTAACTGCTTTACATAGTTTTGTATCATCTGCAAATATCGATATTTTACTGTGTAAACCTTCTATCAGATCATTAATGAATATGTTGAAGAGAACAGGTCCCAATACTGACCCCTGCGGTACCTCACTGGTCACAGCGACCCAGTTAGAGACTATACCATTTATAACCACCCTCTGCTTTCTATCACTAAGCCAGTTACTAACCCATTTACACACATTTTCCCCCAGACCAAGCATTCTCATTTTGTGTACCAACCTCTTGTGCGGCACGGTATCAAACGCTTTGGAAAAATCGAGATATACCACGTCCAATGACTCACCGTGGTCCAGCCTATAGCTTACCTCTTCATAAAAATTGATTAGATTGGTTTGACAGGAGCGATTTCTCATAAACCCATGCTGATATGGAGTTAAACAGTTATTCTCATTGAGATAATCCAGAATAACATCCCTCAGAAACCCTTCAAATATTTTACCAACAATAGAAGTTAGACTTACTGGCCTATAATTTCCAGGTTCACTTTTAGAGCCCTTTTTGAATATTGGCACCACATTTGCTATGCGCCAGTCCTGCGGAACAGACCCTGTCGCTATAGAGTCCCTAAAAATAAGAAATAATGGTTTATCTATTACATTACTTAGTTCTCTTAGTACTCGTGGGTGTATGCCATCCAGACCCGGAGATTTACCTATTTTAATCTTATTTAGCCGGTTTCGCACCTCTTCTTGGGTTAGATTGGTGACCCTTAATATAGGGTTTTCATTGTTTCTTGGGATTTCACCTAGCATTTCATTTTCCACCGTGAATACCGTGGAGAAGAAGGTGTTTAATATGTTAGCTTTTTCCTCGTCATTAGTGTTGAGCGATACCTTCCGATATCGGAAAGTATCGGTATCGGTTTGGATCGGCCGATATTCAAAAAATATCGGATATCGCCGATACCGATACCCGATCCCAATGCAAGTCAATGGGACCAAAATATCGGAATTAAAATAAACCCTTTCTTTCCTTGTAGGTTCATTCTACATGAAGGAAAACAACTAAGAATAATGTAGGATGTATGGGGGAGGTGGCGGAGACATTAAAGGCAATGAGGATTAGTCCAATCAAATAGAATAGCATGTTTTGTTTTTTTTTTAAAGACGTTCGGATTGAAAAAGATATTGACTATGTAATTTTTTTTTATTTTGTCAGATATTGATGTTTCACTATTCCACGCCCTTCCCCTTCTTTTTTTTCTTTTTTTTTTTTTCTTTTCCCACACTTTCATCTTCATCATCATCAGCATCTTTGACATCAACTTCTTCACCTTATTCATCTTCTTCTTCATCTTCTACCTATTTTTTTTTTTTTATTACATTCTTCATATTCATTTTCTTCAACTATTATTATTCTTCCTATTCTACATATTCTTTTTATTCCACTGTTATTATTCTTCCTATTCTACTTCTTCATCATATTCTCATTTGTGACAGGCATTCCCGTAGTTGTTATCTATAAAAGTTGGAAGATTACACCTTCCGTTCTGCCAGTCACAAAAGTTACATTTGTCCGCGTTCAGTTTGGCCTGCAGCATCAGGCTTTATCCAGGGGCACCACGAGGAGGAACGGACTCACCCCCATACACTGCTTAGTCTTCTTCTGCATATAATTTAGATAATATCTTTTGCTCTGATATTAAGTCTTATGCTTAATGTTCTTCTGCTCTTTGTTCTGCAGCCTCTTGTTCTTCTGCTTCTCGGTCTTCCATGTTGTCGTCTCCAGGGTCGTCGTCTCCAGTGTCGTCATCTCCGCCGTCGTCGTCTCAGCCGTCGTCGTCTCCGCCGTCGTCGTCTCCGCCGTCGTCGTCGTCGTCATCATCGGGGTGGTCTTCCGGGTCGTCGTCATCGGGGTGGTCTTCCGGGTTGTCGACGTTAGGGTCTTCAACTTGGAAATGTAGCAGAAGGTACAAGAAGGCTGAGAAAATGCCAAGAACCAGCTGATGGAACTGGAACTCGGATGGCTACCCGAAGGTTCAAGAGCCTATGGAACTACCGAGGACCAGCTGACATTACTGGAACCCGGTTACTAAGCAGGAGGTACCCGTGCTAAAAAGCACTACCAAGGACCGCCTGACGTTGGCGGAACTCGGATACCCAGAAGGAGGCACCTAAGCCAAAGGCTCTGCCCGGAACCAGCTGACGTTACTGGAACCAGGATGGGGAGCAGAAGGTACAAGAGCAAAAGACACTGCCGAGAACCAGCTGACGGTACTGGAACCCGGATGGGTAGCCGAATGTCCAAGAGCCAATGGAACTACCAAGGACCAGCTGACGTTTCTGGAACCCGGTTACTAAGCAGGAGGTACCCGTGCCTGAAAGCACTACCAAGGACCACCTGACATTGGTGGAACTTGGATACCCAGAAGGAGGCACCTAAGCCAAAGGCTCTGCCCGGAACCAGCTGACGGTACTGGAACCAGGATGGGGAGCAGAAGGTACAAGAGCAAAAGACACTGCCGAGAACCAGCTGACGGTGCTGGAACCAGGTGGTGGACCCGAAGGCCCACAGGAGAGGAGAGAACAGCTAGGCCGCGAGGCAGCCGCAGTTACCGAACCCCAACAGTCCTACAGGGGGAGCTGGGCCTACTGGCACTACAGAACCAGCCTTGACTACCAGTTCACGCAGCCCACATAGGAAGCTCCTAAACTGGAGGCACCCTGGAGTTGGCTAACTCGACCGCACCACGACGGGGCAAGCATAGGCGTCTCAGTGAAGTTGACACAACCCGGAAACAGCTGACGGTGCTGAAACCAGGCTTGGCACGAGGGAGTACCTGTGACAAGAACACTGCCGAGAACCAGCTGGCGGTGCTGGAACCCGGATGCGTTGCCCCAGTGTGCAAGAGCCAATGGCACGACCGAGGACCAGCTGACGGTGCTGGAACCCGGTTACTAAGCTGTAGGTGCCCGCGCTTAAAAGCACTACCAAGGACCGCCTGGCGTTGGCGGAACTCGGATACCCAGGAGGAGGCACCTAAGCCAAAGGCTCGGCCCGGAACCAGCTGACGGTGCTGGAACCAGGTGGTGGACCCGAAGGCCCACAGGAGAGGAGAGAACAGCTAGGCCGCGAGGCAGCCGCAGTTACCGAACCCCAACAGTCCTACAGGGGGAGCTGGGCCTACTGGCACTACAGAACCAGCCTTGACTACCAGTTCACGCAGCCCACATAGGAAGCTCCTAAACTGGAGGCACCCTGGAGTTGGCTAACTCGACCGCACCACGACGGGGCAAGCATAGGCGTCTCAGTGAAGTTGACACAACCCGGAAACAGCTGACGGTGCTGAAACCAGGCTTGGCACGAGGGAGTACCTGTGACAAGAACACTGCCGAGAACCAGCTGGCGGTGCTGGAACCCGGATGCGTTGCCCCAGTGTGCAAGAGCCAATGGCACGACCGAGGACTAGCTGACGGTGCTGGAACCCGGTTACTAAGCTGTAGGTGCCCGCGCTTAAAAGCACTACCAAGGACCGCCTGGCGTTGGCGGAACTCGGATACCCAGGAGGAGGCACCTAAGCCAAAGGCTCGGCCCGGAACCAGCTGACGGTGCTGGAACCAGGTGGTGGACCCGAAGGCCCACAGGAGAGGAGAGAACAGCTAGGCCGCGAGGCAGCCGCAGTTACCGAACCCCAACAGTCCTACAGGGGGAGCTGGGCCTACTGGCACTACAGAACCAGCCTTGACTACCAGTTCACGCAGCCCACATAGGAAGCTCCTAAACTGGAGGCACCCTGGAGTTGGCTAACTCGACCGCACCACGACGGGGCAAGCATAGGCGTCTCAGTGAAGTTGACACAACCCGGAAACAGCTGACGGTGCTGAAACCAGGCTTGGCACGAGGGAGTACCTGTGACAAGAACACTGCCGAGAACCAGCTGGCGGTGCTGGAACCCGGATGCGTTGCCCCAGTGTGCAAGAGCCAATGGCACGACCGAGGACTAGCTGACGGTGCTGGAACCCGGTTACTAAGCTGTAGGTGCCCGCGCTTAAAAGCACTACCAAGGACCGCCTGGCGTTGGCGGAACTCGGATACCCAGGAGGAGGCACCTAAGCCAAAGGCTCGGCCCGGAACCAGCTGACGGTGCTGGAACCAGGTGGTGGACCCGAAGGCCCACAGGAGAGGAGAGAACAGCTAGGCCGCGAGGCAGCCGCAGTTACCGAACCCCAACAGTCCTACAGGGGGAGCTGGGCCTACTGGCACTACAGAACCAGCCTTGACTACCAGTTCACGCAGCCCACATATGAAGCTCCTAAACTGGAGGCACCCTGGAGTTGGCTAACTCGACCGCACCACGACGGGGCAAGCATAGGCGTCTCAGTGAAGTTGACACAACCCGGAAACAGCTGACGGTGCTGAAACCAGGCTTGGCACGAGGGAGTACCTGTGACAAGAACACTGCCGAGAACCAGCTGGCGGTGCTGGAACCCGGATGCGTTGCCCCAGTGTGCAAGAGCCAATGGCACGACCGAGGACCAGCTGACGGTGCTGGAACCCGGTTACTAAGCTGTAGGTGCCCGCGCTTAAAAGCACTACCAAGGACCGCCTGGCGTTGGCGGAACTCGGATACCCAGGAGGAGGCACCTAAGCCAAAGGCTCGGCCCAGAACCAGCTGACGGTGCTGGAACCAGGTGGTGGACCCGAAGGCCCACAGGAGAGGAGAGAACAGCTAGGCCGCGAGGCAGCCGCAGTTACCGAACCCCAACAGTCCTACAGGGGGAGCTGGGCCTACTGGCACTACAGAACCAGCCTTGACTACCAGTTCACGCAGCCCACATAGGAAGCTCCTAAACTGGAGGCACCCTGGAGTTGGCTAACTCGACCGCACCACGACGGGGCAAGCATAGGCGTCTCAGTGAAGTTGACACAACCCGGAAACAGCTGACGGTGCTGAAACCAGGCTTGGCACGAGGGAGTACCTGTGACAAGAACACTGCCGAGAACCAGCTGGCGGTGCTGGAACCCGGATGCGTTGCCCCAGTGTGCAAGAGCCAATGGCACGACCGAGGACTAGCTGACGGTGCTGGAACCCGGTTACTAAGCTGTAGGTGCCCGCGCTTAAAAGCACTACCAAGGACCGCCTGGCGTTGGCGGAACTCGGATACCCAGGAGGAGGCACCTAAGCCAAAGGCTCGGCCCGGAACCAGCTGACGGTGCTGGAACCAGGTGGTGGACCCGAAGGCCCACAGGAGAGGAGAGAACAGCTAGGCCGCGAGGCAGCCGCAGTTACCGAACCCCAACAGTCCTACAGGGGGAGCTGGGCCTACTGGCACTACAGAACCAGCCTTGACTACCAGTTCACGCAGCCCACATAGGAAGCTCCTAAACTGGAGGCACCCTGGAGTTGGCTAACTCGACCGCACCACGACGGGGCAAGCATAGGCGTCTCAGTGAAGTTGACACAACCCGGAAACAGCTGACGGTGCTGAAACCAGGCTTGGCACGAGGGAGTACCTGTGACAAGAACACTGCCGAGAACCAGCTGGCGGTGCTGGAACCCGGATGCGTTGCCCCAGTGTGCAAGAGCCAATGGCACGACCGAGGACCAGCTGACGGTGCTGGAACCCGGTTACTAAGCTGTAGGTGCCCGCGCTTAAAAGCACTACCAAGGACCGCCTGGCGTTGGCGGAACTCGGATACCCAGGAGGAGGCACCTAAGCCAAAGGCTCGGCCCGGAACCAGCTGACGGTGCTGGAACCAGGTGGTGGACCCGAAGGCCCACAGGAGAGGAGAGAACAGCTAGGCCGCGAGGCAGCCGCAGTTACCGAACCCCAACAGTCCTACAGGGGGAGCTGGGCCTACTGGCACTACAGAACCAGCCTTGACTACCAGTTCACGCAGCCCACATAGGAAGCTCCTAAACTGGAGGCACCCTGGAGTTGGCTAACTCGACCGCACCACGACGGGGCAAGCATAGGCGTCTCAGTGAAGTTGACACAACCCGGAAACAGCTGACGGTGCTGAAACCAGGCTTGGCACGAGGGAGTACCTGTGACAAGAACACTGCCGAGAACCAGCTGGCGGTGCTGGAACCCGGATGCGTTGCCCCAGTGTGCAAGAGCCAATGGCACGACCGAGGACTAGCTGACGGTGCTGGAACCCGGTTACTAAGCTGTAGGTGCCCGCGCTTAAAAGCACTACCAAGGACCGCCTGGCGTTGGCGGAACTCGGATACCCAGGAGGAGGCACCTAAGCCAAAGGCTCGGCCCGGAACCAGCTGACGGTGCTGGAACCAGGTGGTGGACCCGAAGGCCCACAGGAGAGGAGAGAACAGCTAGGCCGCGAGGCAGCCGCAGTTACCGAACCCCAACAGTCCTACAGGGGGAGCTGGGCCTACTGGCACTACAGAACCAGCCTTGACTACCAGTTCACGCAGCCCACATAGGAAGCTCCTAAACTGGAGGCACCCTGGAGTTGGCTAACTCGACCGCACCACGACGGGGCAAGCATAGGCGTCTCAGTGAAGTTGACACAACCCGGAAACAGCTGACGGTGCTGAAACCAGGCTTGGCACGAGGGAGTACCTGTGACAAGAACACTGCCGAGAACCAGCTGGCGGTGCTGGAACCCGGATGCGTTGCCCCAGTGTGCAAGAGCCAATGGCACGACCGAGGACTAGCTGACGGTGCTGGAACCCGGTTACTAAGCTGTAGGTGCCCGCGCTTAAAAGCACTACCAAGGACCGCCTGGCGTTGGCGGAACTCGGATACCCAGGAGGAGGCACCTAAGCCAAAGGCTCGGCCCGGAACCAGCTGACGGTGCTGGAACCAGGTGGTGGACCCGAAGGCCCACAGGAGAGGAGAGAACAGCTAGGCCGCGAGGCAGCCGCAGTTACCGAACCCCAACAGTCCTACAGGGGGAGCTGGGCCTACTGGCACTACAGAACCAGCCTTGACTACCAGTTCACGCAGCCCACATAGGAAGCTCCTAAACTGGAGGCACCCTGGAGTTGGCTAACTCGACCGCACCACGACGGGGCAAGCATAGGCGTCTCAGTGAAGTTGACACAACCCGGAAACAGCTGACGGTGCTGAAACCAGGCTTGGCACGAGGGAGTACCTGTGACAAGAACACTGCCGAGAACCAGCTGGCGGTGCTGGAACCCGGATGCGTTGCCCCAGTGTGCAAGAGCCAATGGCACGACCGAGGACCAGCTGACGGTGCTGGAACCCGGTTACTAAGCTGTAGGTGCCCGCGCTTAAAAGCACTACCAAGGACCGCCTGGCGTTGGCGGAACTCGGATACCCAGGAGGAGGCACCTAAGCCAAAGGCTCGGCCCGGAACCAGCTGACGGTGCTGGAACCAGGTGGTGGACCCGAAGGCCCACAGGAGAGGAGAGAAAAGCTAGGCCGCGAGGCAGCCGCAGTTACCGAACCCCAACAGTCCTACAGGGGGAGCTGGGCCTACTGGCACTACAGAACCAGCCTTGACTACCAGTTCACGCAGCCCACATAGGAAGCTCCTAAACTGGAGGCACCCTGGAGTTGGCTAACTCGACCGCACCACGACGGGGCAAGCATAGGCGTCTCAGTGAAGTTGACACAACCCGGAAACAGCTGACGGTGCTGAAACCAGGCTTGGCACGAGGGAGTACCTGTGACAAGAACACTGCCGAGAACCAGCTGGCGGTGCTGGAACCCGGATGCGTTGCCCCAGTGTGCAAGAGCCAATGGCACGACCGAGGACTAGCTGACGGTGCTGGAACCCGGTTACTAAGCTGTAGGTGCCCGCGCTTAAAAGCACTACCAAGGACCGCCTGGCGTTGGCGGAACTCGGATACCCAGGAGGAGGCACCTAAGCCAAAGGCTCGGCCCGGAACCAGCTGACGGTGCTGGAACCAGGTGGTGGACCCGAAGGCCCACAGGAGAGGAGAGAACAGCTAGGCCGCGAGGCAGCCGCAGTTACCGAACCCCAACAGTCCTACAGGGGGAGCTGGGCCTACTGGCACTACAGAGCCAGCCTTGACTACCAGTTCACGCAGCCCACATAGGAAGCTCCTAAACTGGAGGCACCCTGGAGTTGGCTAACTCGACCGCACCACGACGGGGCAAGCATAGGCGTCTCAGTGAAGTTGACACAACCCGGAAACAGCTGACGGTGCTGAAACCAGGCTTGGCACGAGGGAGTACCTGTGACAAGAACACTGCCGAGAACCAGCTGGCGGTGCTGGAACCCGGATGCGTTGCCCCAGTGTGCAAGAGCCAATGGCACGACCGAGGACCAGCTGACGGTGCTGGAACCCGGTTACTAAGCTGTAGGTGCCCGCGCTTAAAAGCACTACCAAGGACCGCCTGGCGTTGGCGGAACTCGGATACCCAGGAGGAGGCACCTAAGCCAAAGGCTCGGCCCGGAACCAGCTGACGGTGCTGGAACCAGGTGGTGGACCCGAAGGCCCACAGGAGAGGAGAGAAAAGCTAGGCCGCGAGGCAGCCGCAGTTACCGAACCCCAACAGTCCTACAGGGGGAGCTGGGCCTACTGGCACTACAGAACCAGCCTTGACTACCAGTTCACGCAGCCCACATAGGAAGCTCCTAAACTGGAGGCACCCTGGAGTTGGCTAACTCGACCGCACCACGACGGGGCAAGCATAGGCGTCTCAGTGAAGTTGACACAACCCGGAAACAGCTGACGGTGCTGAAACCAGGCTTGGCACGAGGGAGTACCTGTGACAAGAACACTGCCGAGAACCAGCTGGCGGTGCTGGAACCCAGATGCGTTGCCTTGCCTATTAAAGATTGTCTTCCTAGAGCCCCAACTAGCGGTGTTGGAGCAAAGGGTAAGCAGGGGGAGATGAGTGTAGGCCGAAGCCTGCACTGGAGGCAGCTTTGTGTCTGCGTTGCGTTTGCAGGACACTTTGCCGGCTACACACTGGGGGAACAGCTGGCGTTGCTGAACCCCACTAACACAATGGCGTGTGTTTTTCTCTGTGCAGCTAGCACTTGCGGGCAAAAACTAGCGGTGTTAGAGCCCGTGTTGAAGCAGGAGGAGGAGGAGAGGAGCAGAGTGTAGGCCGAAGCCTAGTTGAACCAATTTCAAAGGAAACCTTTAACCCCCCCCTCAGGTGTTACAAAGTACAAGAGACACACCTTGTGCAGTATTAATGCTGCACAAGTGAAAGGTTGCTCTATTAATTTGTCTACTTGCACACGCTGAATGAAAGACATACACAATTTACCCCATTCTACAGTCAAACTGTAGTGGATGCGTGACTTGGTTTTTTGATGAGACGCAGCACAGGTGTCCAAAATAACGCCTTGGTGCTTGGCGCAGCTTCCTGAGCGTTGTTATTTGCTGTACAGGAGTCTGCGCTCTTGTGTTATCCCTTGGCAATGCGCTGTTAGCGCTGCCCATCTTATGACATCATTTCATGTTGGCCGGTGCGGTTAACGATGGCCATAAATCCCAGACCCACAGTGTCTTTTCATAAAGCCACACTGCGGTGCTGGGATTCGTGGCCTTGAGCAGTAAATATTTTGGCCGCTCACACACGTCCTTACACCTGCTTCAGACTGGGCGGCCTCTGCTGATCCCTTCTCGCATGCCGCGGCCATGAGGCTGCACAGTCTGAAGAAGGCGGAAGGAGATGAGTTAAGACAGGCGAAGATATGCACTGCTCGTGCCCATCAATCACACCCTCGCAGTCAAAATAATTAAGACAACGAGGAGCATTTTATTCAGGCAGGGCGGACGAACAGGCGCAAGTAGCCAACCAATGATGTCAGAAGACGGGAAGCGCTACCTAGGGGGGTGCTGCGTATCATTAGAAAGGAAAGTCACACCTCAGGGACAGTGGAATGGTCTCAAAGAGACACATTTTGTACGTGTTGAGTTCCACGTGGGCAAGGAGAAAACATCAGCCACCTTGTACAAATGCAGCAGTACTGCTGTACAAGGTGGCTGTTATACATATAAACACCTGGGGGTGGGGGCCAGGCTCCCTTCAATTTCAGTTCATGTGCCTGCGTGGCGTTTGCAGGTCACGTTGCAAGCTGCACAGCAGGGGAACAGCTGGCGGTGCTGAACCCCACTAACACATTGGCTGGTGTTTTTCTCTGTGCAGCTAGCATGTCCGGGCAGAAACTGGCGTTGTTTGAGCCCAGGGTCAGCAGGAGGAGGAGAGGAGCAAAGTGTAGGCCGAAGCCTGCACTGGTGGCAGCTTTTGTTCTCTTGTGCCAGCGTGGCTTGTGCTGGACACGATGCCGGCTACACAGCGGGGGAACAGCTGGCGGTGCTGAACACCACTAACACATTGGCTGGTGTTTTTCTCTGTGCAGCTAGCATTTCCGGGCAAAAACTAGCGGTGTTTGAGCCCAGGGTCAGCAGGAGGAGTAGAGGAGCAGAGTGTTGGCCAAAGCCTAGTTGAACCAATTTCAAAGGTTACCTTTAACCCCCCCCTCAGGTGTTGCAAGGTACAAGAGCCACACCTTGAACAGCATTATTGATGCACAAGTCAAAGGTTGCTCTATTTAATTTTGCTCCTTGCACACGCTGAATTAAACACGTACACTATTTAGCCCATTATACTGTCAAACAGTAGTGGAGGCGTGACTACTAGTCTTTTTAAGGAGACGCAGCACAGGTGTACAAATTTACACCTAGGTGCTGTGCGCTGATTCCTTACCGTTGTTATTTGCAGTACAGGAAACTGCGCTCTTGTGTTATCCCTTGGCAATACCCTGTTAGTGCAGGCCGTCTCATGACCTCATTTCATGTTGGCCGGTGCGGTTAACGATGGCCATAAATCCCAGACCCACAGTGGCTTTTCCTAAAGTCACACTGCGGTGCTGGGATTCGTGGCCTTGTGCAGTAAATATGTTCGCCGCTCACACATGTCCTTACACCTGCTTCAGACTGGGCGGCCTCAGCTGATCCCTTATCGCATGCCGCGGCCATGAGGCCGCACAGTCAGAAGAAGGCGGAAGGAGGGGAGTGAAAACAGGGGAACATATGCACTGCTCGTGCCCATCAATCACACCCTCGCAGTCAAAATATATGAGACAACGGGGGGCGTTGTGTCGGGCAGGGGGGATGCACAGGCACAGCCAGCCAACCAATGATGTCAGGAGACGGGCAGCGCTAACAATGGGGGTGCTGCGTGTCATTAAAAAGGAAAGTCACACCTCAGGGACATTGTAATGGTCTGTAATGAGACACATTTTGTACTTGTTGAGTTCCACGTGTGCAAGGAGAAAAAGTCAGCCACCTTGTACAAATGCAGCAGTACTGCTGTACAAGGTGGCTGTTATACATAGAAACACCTGGGGGGGTGGGGGGCAGGCTCCCTTCAATTTCAGTTCATGTTCCTGCGTGGCGTTTGCAGGAAACGTTGCAAGCTACACAGCAGGGGAACAGCTGGCGGTGCTGAACCCCACTAACACATTGGCTGGTGTTTTTCTCTGTGCAGCTAGCATGTCCGGGCAGAAACTGGCGTTGTTTTAGCCCAGGGTCAGCAGGAGGAGGAGAGGAGCAAAGTGTAGGCCGAAGCCTGCACTGGTGGCAGCTTTTGGTCAGTTGTGCCAGCGTGGCTTGTGCTGGACACGATGCCGACTACACAGCAGAGGAACAGCTGGCGGTGCTGAACCCCACTAACACATTGGCTGGTGTTTTTCTCTGTGCAGCTAGCATGTCCGGGCAGAAACTGGCGTTGTTTTAGCCCAGGGTCAGCAGGAGGAGGAGAGGAGCAAAGTGTAGGCCTAAGCCTGCACTGGTGGCAGCTTTTGGTCGGTTGTGCCAGCGTGGCTTGTGCTGGACACGATGCCGGCTACACAGCGGGGGAACAGCTGGCGGTGCTGAACACCACTAACACATTGGCTGGTGTTTTTCTCTGTGCAGCTAGCATTTCCGGGCAAAAACTAGCGGTGTTTGAGCCCAGGGTCAGCAGGAGGAGTAGAGGAGCAGAGTGTTGGCCAAAGCCTAGTTGAACCAATTTCAAAGGTTACCTTTAACCCCCCCTCAGGTGTTACAAAGTACAAGAGCCACTCCTTCTGCAGCATTAATGCTGCACAAGTAAAAGGTTGCTCTATTAATTTTTCTACTTGCACAAGCTGAATGCAACACGTAGACTATTTAGCCCATTATACTGTTAATCAGTAGTGGAGGCGTGACTTGTCTTTTTAAAGAAAAGCAGCACAGGTGTCGAAAACAACACCTTTTTGCATGGGCGCAGCTTCCTGAGCGTTGTTAGTTGCTGTACAGAAGTCTGCGCTCTTGTGATCCTTTGGCCATGCGCTGTGAGCGCTTCCTGTCTTATGACCTCATTTCATGTTGGCCGTTGCGGTTAGCGATGGACATGAATCCCAGACCCACAGTGTGTTTTTAAAAAATCACACTGCGGTGCTGGGATTCGTGCCCTGGTGCACTAAATATGTTTGCCGCTCACACATGTCCTTACACCTGCTTCAGACTGGGCGGCCTCATCTGATCCCTTATCGCCTGCCGCGGCCATGAGGACACCCAGTCTGAAGAAGGCGGAAGGAGATGAGTGAACACAGGCAAACATATGCACTGCACATGCCCATCAATCACACCCTCGCTGTCCAAAAAAATAAGACACCGAGGGCCGTTGTTTCGAGCAGGGGAGATGCACAGGCGCAGCCAGCTAACCAATGATGTCAAAAGATGGGCAGCGCTAACAAGGGTGGTGCTGCGTGTCATTACAAAGGAAAGTCACACCTCAGGGACATTGTAATGGTCTCTAATGAGACACATTTTGTACGTGTTGAGTTCCACGTGGGCAAGGAGAAAAAGTCAGCCACCTTGTACAAATGCAGCAGTACTGCTGTACAAGGTGGCTGATATACATAGAAACACCTGTGGGTGGGGGGCAGGCTCCCTTCAATTTCAGTTCATGTGCCTGCGTGGCGTTTGCAGGTCACGTTGCAAGCTACACAGCAGGGGAACAGCTGGCGTTGCTGAACCCCACTGACACATTGACTGGTGTTTTTCTCTGTGCAGATTGCATGTCCGGGCAAAAACTAGCGGTGTTAGAGCCCAGGGTCAGCAGGAGGAGGAGGAGAGGAGCAAAGTGTAGGCCGAAGCCTGCACTGGTGGCAGCTTTTGGTCGGTTGTGCCAGCGTGGCTTGTGCTGGACACGATGCCGGCTACACAGCGGGGGAACAGCTGGCGGTGCTGAACCCCACTAACACATTGGCTGGTGTTTTTCTCTGTGCAGCTAGCATTTCCGGGCAAAAACTAGCGGTGTTTGAGCCCAGGGTCAGCAGGAGGAGTAGAGGAGCAGAGTGTAGGCCGAAGCCTAGTTGAACCAATTTCAAAGGTTACCTTTAACCCCCCCCTCAGGTGTTGCAAGGTACAAGAGCCACACCTTGTGCAGCATTAATGCTGCACAAGTAAAAGGTTGCTCTATTTGTTTTGCTCCTTGCACACGCTGACTAAAACACGTACACTATTTAGCCCATTATACTGTCAAACAGTTGTGGAGGCGTGACTTGTCTTTTTAACGAGACGCAGCACAGGTGTCAAAATTTGCACCTAGGTACTGGGCGCAGATTCCTGAGCATTGTTATTTGCTGTACAGGAGTCTGCGCTATTGTGATCCCTTGGCCATGCGCTGTGAGCGCTTCCTGTCTTCTGACCTCATTTCATGTCGGCCGTTGCGGTTAGCGATGGACATGAATCCCAGACCCACAGTGTGTTTTCAAAAATCACACTGCGTGGCTGGGATTCGTGGCCTTGTGCAGTAAATAGGTTTGCCGCTTACACATGTCCTTACACCTGCTCCAGACTGGGCGGCCTCAGCTGATCCCTTATCGCCTACCACGGCCAGGAGGCCGCACAGTCTGAAGAAGGCGGAAGGAGATGAGTTAAGACAGGCGAACATATGCACTGCTCGTGCCCATAAACCACACTCTCGCTGACAAAATAAATATGACAACGAGGGGCGTTGTTTCTAGCAGGGCGGATGCACAGGCGCAGCCAGCTAACCATGATGACAAAAGACGGGAAACGCTACCAAGGGGGGTGCTGCATATCATTACAAAGGAAAGTCACACCTCAGGGACAGTGGAATGGTCTCAATGAGACACATTTTGTACGTGTTGAGTTCCACGTGGGCAAGGAGAAAAAGTCAGCCACCTTGTACAAATACAGCAGTACTGCTGTACTAGGTGGCTGTTATACATAGAAACACCTGGGGGGGTGGGGCCAGGTTCCCTTTTAATTTCAGTTCCTGTGCCTGCATGGCGTTTGCAGGTCAAGTTGCCGGCTACACAGCAGGGGAACAGCTGGCGTTGCTGAACCCCACTAACACATTGGCTGGTGTTTTTCTCTGTGCAGCTAGCACTTCCGGGCAAAAACTAGCGGTGTTTGAGCCCAGGGTCAGCAGGAGGAGGAGAGGAGCAGAGTGTAGGCCGAAGCCTGCACTGGTGGCAGCTTTTGTTCTGTTGTGCCAGCGTGGCTTGTGCTGGACACGTTGCCGACTACACAGCAGGGGAACAGCTGGCGGTGCTGAACCCCACTGACACATCACCTAGTGTTTTTTCTGTGTAGACAACACTTCCAGGTGGCAACTGACAGTGTTGAAACCCAGGGAATCAAAGAGGAGCAGAGTGTAGGCCGAAGCCTGCAGTGGAGCAAGTTGAAAGGGAACCTTTAACCCCCCCCCCCAGGCATTTGTTGCTGAAAGAGCCATCTTGTACAGCAGTAATACTGCACATGGAAAATGGTGGCTCCGAAAATTATGCTCCTTGCAAACGCTGAAGTACACACTCATATAATGTGTCCCCTCACACCGTCAAACCATCCCGGAAGTGGGACTTTCCTTTGTAATGTGACACAGCACAGCCGTCATTCCAACCCCCTTGGTGCCGGGCACCACCTCCTCAACGTTGTTTGGTTCTGTCACGGAGCCCGCACTGTAATGTTATCCCTTGGCCATGCACAGTTAGCGGTGCCCGTCTTCTGACATCATGTAGGTGTCAGGCTGGCAGTGCCTGTGCGTCCAAGCTGCCCGAGATCCAACCTTGCAGTGTCATCTAATGTAGTCCCACTGCGGGCCAGGGATCCATGGTCATGCGCAGTGCATATCATCGCCTCTCACTCACCTCCTTCCTGCTTCTTCAGACTGTGCGGCGTCACGGCCATGGCATGCTATTAGGGATCAGCTGACGCCGCCTAGTCTGAAGAAGCGTGAAGAAGGGGAGTGAGAGGCTAGTATATGCACTGCGCATGGCCATGGATACCAGGCCCACTGTGGGATCACATTAGACGACACTGCGAGGTGTGATTTCGGGCAGCGTGGACGCACAGGCGCAGCCAGGACGACAACAAATGATGTCAGAGGACGGGCAGCGCAAACTGTGCATGGCCAAGGGATAACATAACAGCGCAGGGTCCATGACGGAATCAAACAACGCTAAGGAGGCAGCGCACGGTGCCAAGGGGGTAGCAATGACGGCTGTGCTGCGTCACATTACAAAGGAAAGTCCCACCTCCGGGACGGTTGGACGGTGTGAGGGGACACATTACATGAGTGTGTAGTTCAGCGTTTGCAAGGAGCATAATTTCAAGAGCGACCTTTCCCTTGTGCAGTATTAGTGCTGCACATGGTGGCTCTTTCAGTAACAAACGCCTAGGGGGGGGGGGACAGGTCCCCTTACATTTTAGTTGTGCCAGCGTGGCGGTCGCATGACACGTTGCCGGATACACAGCTGGGGATCAGCTGACGTTACTGAACCCCAATAACAGAGGAGCGACTGTTGACTGTGCACACAGCACTTCCAGGCACCAACTGGCGGTGTTAGAGCCCAGGGACAGCAGGAGGAGCAGATTGGAGGTATTGCCGCACACACAGCTGGGGATCAGCTGACGTTACTGAACCCCAATAACAGAGGAGCGACTGTTGACTGTGCACACAGCACTTCCAGGCACCAACTGGCGGTGTTAGAGCCCAGGGACAGCAGGAGGAGCAGATTGGAGGTATTGCCGCACACACAGCTGGGGATCAGCTGACGTTACTGAACCCCAATAACAGAGGAGCGACTGTTGACTGTGCACACAGCACTTCCAGGCACCAACTGGCGGTGTTAGAGCCCAGGGACAGCAGGAGGAGCAGAGGAACAGAGTGTAGGCCGAAGCCTGATTGGAGCAAGTTGAAAGGAAACCTTTAACCCCCCCCCCCAAGACGTTTGTAGCTGAAAGAGCCATGTTGTGCAGCACTAAGGATGCAAAAGGAAAAGGTTGCTCTTTTAATTATGCTCCTTGCAAACACCGAAGTAAACACTAAAAATGTGTCCCTTTATACCGTTAAACCGTTCCGGAGGTGCGAATTTCCTTCGTAATGGGACACAGCACAGCTGTCATTCCTATCCCCTTGATGCCGTGCGCTGCCTCCTCAGCGTTGTTTTAAGCTGTCACGGAGCCTGCGCTGTTCTGTTAGCCCTTGGCCATGCCCAATTAGCGCTGCCTGTCTTCTGACATAATTTGGTGTCAGGCTGTCAGTGCCTGTGCGTCCACGCTGCTCCAGATCCCACCTCGCAGTCTCATCTAACGTAATCCCACTGCGGGCCTTGGAACCATGGGCATGCACAGTGCATAACCTCGACTCTCACTCCCCTCCTTCCCTCTTCTTCAGACTGTGCGGTGTCACGGCCGTGGCATGCTAGGGATCAGCTGACGGCGCACAGTCTAAAGAAGGCGGAGGGAAATGAGCGAGAGCCCGAGGGGAAGATATGCACTGCGCATGCCCATGGATCCCAGGCCCGCAGTGTGACTCAATCAGAAGACACTGCGAGGCGGGATCTCGGGCACCGCGGCCGCACAGGCGCAGCCAGCCTGACACCAAATTATGTCAGAAGACAGGCAGCGCAAATAGGGCATGCCCAAGGGATAACAGAACAGCGCAGGCTCCGTGACAGCTTAAAACAACGCTGAGGAGGCAGCGCATGGCACCAAGGGGGTAGGAATGACGGCTGTGCTGCGTCACATTACGAAGGAAAGTCCCAGCTCCGGGACGGTATAACGGTATCAGTGAACACATTTTATAAGTGTTAAGTTCTGCGTGTGCAAAGAGCTAAAAAAAAAGAGCTACCTTTTCCTTGTGCAGCATTACTGCTGCACAAGATGGCTCTTTCAGTAACAAACGACGGGGGGGGGGGGGGGGGGACAGGTTCCCTTACATTTAGGTTGTTGTGCCAGCGTGGCGGTCGCAGGACACATTGCCGGCTACACAGCTGGGGATCAGCTGACGTTACTGAAACCCAATAACACTGGGTCGTATGTTTTTACTGTGCAGCCTGCACTTCTGAGCCGCAACTGGCGGTGTTGGAGCCCAGGAATAGCAGTTCAGGTGGTAGAAAGATGAACACAGCAGGAGACCTGGATGACACCCAATTACTTAATCAGGCAGAGGAGAGGCAAATTCCTGCGAGATCCAGGCCTGGTTCATTTTCAGGAAAGTAAGCCGGTCAACGTTATCGGAGGATAGTCGCATGCGACGGTCTGTTAGTACACCACCTGCGGCACTAAAGACACGTTCCGATAAGACACTAGCCGCAAGGCAAGCCAGCACCTCCAATGCATACTGGCTTAGCTCTGGCCATGTATCCAGCTTAGAGACCCAAAACTTGAACGGGGAAGAGCCGTCTGGGAGTACAGTAAGAGGGCAAGCCATGTAGTCTGTCACCATCTGACGGAACCGTTGCCTCCTGCTGACTGGAGCCGCCGGTGATGGTGTAGACATTTGGGGCGGGCACACAAAAGTGTGCCAGAGTTGTGCCATACTGGGCTTGCCTTGGGCAGAGGCACTGCTTCTGCTCCCTCTTTGGGCAGAGCCTCCCCCACTGCCTCGACGCACTGAGCTGCTTTGTAAAGCACTAGCAGCACTCCTCTCAGTTGGACAGGAGAAGATGATGGAATTCACCAGTGTGTCGTGGTACTCCCGCAATTTACGCTCCCGGGTCAACGCAGGGATGAGGTTTTGGACGTTGTCCCGGTAGCGAGGATCGAGGAGGGTGAACACCCAATAATCAGGCATGTTGAGAATGTGGTCGATGCGGCGGTCGTTTCTCAGGCACTGCAGCATGAAATCCACCATGTGCTGCAGAGTGCCAACCGGCCCAGAAACGCTGTCCCCTGCTTGAGACATGATCTCTGCCCGCTCGTCATCACCCCACCCTTGCTGTACACACTGACCACTGGACAATTGTGTCGCTCCCTCCTCTGGACGGAGCTCTTCCTCCTCCATTGACTCCTCCTCATCCTCCTCACAAATTGGCCCCTGCGTACCCCTTTGTGAGGAACCACGTGGCGCTGACTCTCCAGAAGCTGATGGAAAAGGTGACTCCTCATCCTCCACCTCTTCCACCACATCATCCCTTAACCCTTGCAAAGTTTGCTGAAGCAGGCAGATAAGGGGGACAGTCATGCTGACTAGTGCATCATCTGCACTTGCCATCCGCGTGGAATAATCAAAAGGACGCAAAACCTGGCAGACGTCCTTCATAGTGGCCCACTCTGTGGTTGTGAAGTCTGATCGGCGCTGACTGCGACTTCTTTGCGCCTGATGCAGCTGCTACTCCATAACTGCTTGCTGCTGCTCACACAACCGCTCCAACATATGTAACGTGGAATTCCACCGGGTAGGTAGGTCACATATGATGCGGTGTTCCGGAAGGCGGAATCGGCGCTGCAGAGCAGCAATGCGGGATCTGGCCAAGCTGGAACGCCGCAAGTGAGCACACTCTAGGCGGACCTTGTGCAGCAGGGCATCAAGATCCGGATAGTCCCTCAGAAAACTCTGCACAACCAAATTGAGCACATGTGCCAGACATGGGATGTGAGTGAGGTTGCCAAGGGCCAAAGCTGCCACCAGATTTCGGCCATT
This sequence comes from Ranitomeya imitator, assembly GCF_032444005.1. Lineage (NCBI taxonomy): Eukaryota > Metazoa > Chordata > Amphibia > Anura > Dendrobatidae > Ranitomeya > Ranitomeya imitator. The sequence goes on along the minus strand of NC_091287.1, from coordinate 210,029,106 downwards.
GTCACACACTACCATGCCTGGCTGGAGATTCGCTGGCAGTAACCACACATCGCTCTCCTGCTTTATGGCATTCCAGAGCTCCTGCGCTGTGTGGCTTCGATGCCCCAATGAAACTAGTTTCAAGACGGCCTGCTGACGTTTGGCCACGGCTGTGCTCATGTCGGTCATAGGTAAACGTTCACGGGTCCATGTGGGGGTGGACTGTGACGGATCCTGCAGAGAGGAATCAGAGGAACTGGTGTAAGAGGAGGAGTCGATGCGTACAGACTGGATTCCTGCAATCCTTGGAGTGGGCAGGACACGTCCTGCGCCACTCGCACGATCTGTACCTGGCTCAACAACATTAACCCAATGGGCAGTGAAGGAAACATATCGCCCCTGTCCCTGCTGACTGGTCCACGCATTGGTGGTGAGGTGGACCTTGCTACTGACGGCGTTCAGTAGCGCATGTTTTATGTTTGCCTCAACATGCCTGTGCAGGGCAGGGACAGCCTGCCTGCTGAAGTAAAAGCGGCTGGGCACCTTGTACTGTGGGACTGCCAATGCCATCAAGTCACGGAAGCTGTCAGTCTCCACCAGCCTGAACGAGAGCATTTCCAGGGACAACAGTTTGGCAATGCCTGCATTCAGAGCCTGTGCTCGGGGGTGGTTGGCCGAGAATGCCCGCCTTTTCTCCCATGCCTGTACTACCGATGGCTGTAGAGTAGACTGGGAGTGTGAGGATGACTGGGAAGGTGGTGCTGTGGGTGGAATTACACAAGGTCTCTGGGAGGAAGCCAAACCAGCTGTGCGTGAGCTGGAGGAAGAGGCAACACGAGCTGAAGAGGTGGTAGCTGCCGCTGTTGGTTGGCCTACATCTTCAGTGTGTTTCTGTAACTCCACCGCGTGCCTGGTCCGCACATGTTTCCACATATTTGTGGTATTGAGGTTGCTGACATTTTTCCCTCTTTTTACTTTATGATGACACAGCTTGCATTTGACAAAACAAATGTCATCTGCAACTGTGTCAAAAAAGGACCAGGCACTGCAAGTCTTGGGAGCGCCCTTTTTGGCTTTGGAAAGAGACAGGCTCCTAACGGGTGCCAAAGTGGAGGCTACAGGCTCCGCAGTCTTCCCCCTCCCTCTCCCTCTTTGGCCCGTAAGAGGAAGCTCTTCCTCTGAGCTGCTCCCACCACCTTCCTGTTCCTCACGCCACGATGGGTCAAGGACCTCATCATCTCCACTACCCTCTGCCACCAACTGCTCCTCCTGGGTAGTCTCAGCAGCACAGTACGCACGAGAAAGCGGCACCTGAGTTTCATCATCAGATGCGTACTGCGCTGTGGTCACCGGAGGCACTGGCCCACCTGCCTCTTCAGAGTCAGAGAGAAAAAGGTGTTGGGCATCACTGCACACTGCCTCTTCTTCCATTTCTCCAATGCTGCTTGCTGGCCCCCTGTTTCCAAGCCAAGAGATTCAGAGAACAGAAGTAGAGACGGCTCCTGTCCTGGGCTCTCTGACTGCCTGGCCAATTTGGCAGGTGGTGAAGAGACAGATGGCTGCTCTCCAGTGCTCTGTGCCTGAGAGGATGTGGCACTAACTGAAGTCGATGCCGAGGCGTTAGCTGCCATCCACCCGACAACGGCTTCAATTTGGTCTTCACGCAGCAGCGGTGCACGGCGCTCTCCGACAAAGCTGCGCATGAAGGACTGTTCCCTGCTGAAACTGAGTGACGACGAGTCACCGGCGCCCGCAGCAGGCACAGAATCACCACGTCCTCTCCCTGCTCCTCTCCCTGCTCCGCGCCCACGCCCACGTGCCTTACTCCCTGCCCTCTTCATCTTGGTTGACAGATAAAGATAAGCAGAAAAGTACTAAGGCCTTAGTGTGCTTATTCCTGTAATGCTCCTCCTAACAGGTGTAAGAAACACTAATGTTGTAAATTGTGGACTAAACTTTATTATTTTTCAAATGTGGCCTACACAAGTGTTAAGTTGTGTTTGGTGAACTTAACCTTTTTTTTGGTGCAGATCGGGCTACAGAGCTAGTTTAAATCACACGGAGACCGTGCAGACAGCCGTAAACGGCGCTGCAAGGCCAAAAAACCCTCCTCTAGGTTATCCTATATAGTGTTTTTCCACTATTTAGCTGGATACAAGTGGAAAGACACTAATAGGAATTTTTTTTTTCAAATTTTAAACTGGCTGCACTATTTGAAAAAAAGGAAATTGTTTTTCAAGGTATGAGGCAGTAACGCACCCTGAGCTGAATCCAACCGGCTATGGCTGCACACAGACTACAGGGCGAGCTGCGCTCACACAGAGACCGTGCAGACAGCCGTAAACGGCGCTGCAAGGCCCCAAAAAAACCCTCTAGGTTATCCTATGTAGTGTTTTTCCACAATTGAGCTGGAGACTGGTGGAAAGACACTAATAGGAAATTTTTTTTTTCTCAAATTTTAAACAGGCTGCACTATTTCAAAAAAAGGAAAATTTTTCTCAAGGTATGAGCCAGTAACGAACCCTGAGCTGAATCCAACCGGCTATGGCTGCACACAGACTACAGGGCGAGCTGGGCTCACACGGAGACCGTGCAGACAGCCGTAAACGGCGCTGCAAGGCCAAAAAACCCTCCTCTAGGTTATCCTATATAGTGTTTTTCCACTATTTAGCTGGATACGAGTGGAAAGACACTAATAGGAATTTTTTTTTTCAAATTTTAAACAGGCTGCACTATTTGAAAAAAAGGAAAATTTTTCTCAAGGTATGAGCCAGTAACGAACCCTGAGCTGAATCCAACCGGCTATGGCTGCACACAGACTACAGGGCGAGCTGGGCTCACACGGAGACCGTGCAGACAGCCGTAAACGGCGCTGCAAGGCCCAAAAACCCCCCTCTAGGTTATCCTATGTAGTGTTTTTCCACAATAGAGCTGGAGACTGGTGGAAAAACACTAATAGGAAATTTGAGAAAAAATGTGCAGCAGGCTGCACTAAGAGCAAAAAAGAACAACTGTGTGAGGCAGTGTGAACCCCCCCTGAGCTGAATACAACCGGGTATATGGCTGCACACAGACTACAGAGTGAGCTGCACACACACACACACACAGAGACCTTGCAGAACGCTGTTAAAACAGCGCTGCAAGGCAAGAGCAAGGTGAACAGTGAAGAACACACAGCGTTTTGCTAAATTAGCCTTTGGAAAGGAAAATAAAGCAATTAGCAAGCTCAACTGGCCCTCAGTTAGAACACAGCGTCCTGTCCCTAACTGAAATCACAGCAGAGTGAGCGCAAAATGGCGGCAGCGCTTTTTTATAGTGCAGAGTGACATCATTTCAGCAGCCAATCCAAGCCTTGCCAGTACTTACATGCCCACCATGCTAAACAGGATGTGCCCACACTTTCATTAATTCCTCATTGGCTGCTGCGTTCAATTTGAATTCTGGGAACTTCCGATTCCGGTATCCGATACGCGGGAAGTATCGGAATTCAGTATCGGAATTCCGATACCGCAAATATCGGCCGATACCCGATACTTGCGGTATCGGAATGCTCAACACTACTCGTCATCTACAACCATTCTTTCCTCACTATTTTTTAAGGGGCCTACATTTTCAGTTTTTATTCTTTTACTATTGATATAGTTGAAGAACAGTTTGGGATTAGTTTTACTCTCCTTAGCAATGTGCTTCTCTGTTTCCTTTTTGGCAGCTTTAATTAGTTTTTTAGATAAAGTATTTTTCTCCCTATAGTTTTTTAGAGCTTCAATGGTGCCATCCTGCTTTAGTAGTGCAAATGCTTTCTTTTTACTGTTAATTGCCTGTCTTACTTCTTTGTTTAGCCACATTGGGTTTTTACCAATTTCTAGTCCTTTTATTCCCACAAGGTATAAACCGCTTACACTGCCTATTTAGGATGTTCTTAAACATTTATTATCTGTATTCTTATTTCTGAGGATATTGTCCCAGTTTACCAGATTAAGGGCATCTCTAAACTGGTCAAACTTTGCCTTCCTAAAGTTCAGTGTTTTTGTGACTCCCTGACAAGTCCCCCCTAGTGAAAGACAGATGAAACTGTACAATATTGTGGTCGCTATTTCCTAGATGCCCAACCACCTGCAGATTTGTTATTCTGTCAGGTCTATTAGATAATATTAGGTCTAAAAGTGCTGCTCCTCTGGTTGGATTCTGCACCAATTGTGAAAGATAATTTTTCTTGGTTATTAGCAGAAACCTGTTGCCTTTATGGGTTTCACAGGTTTCTGTTTCCCAGTTAATATCCGGGTAGGTAAAGTCCCCCATAACCACGACCTCATTATGGGTTGCAGCTTCATCTATCTGCTTTAGAAGTAGACTTTCCATGGTTTCTGTTATATTTGGGGGTTTGTAACAGACCCCAATGAGAATTTTGTTACCATTTTTCCCTCCATGAATTCCGACCCATATGGACTCGACATCCTCATTTCCTTCGCTAATATCCTCCCTTAAAGTGGACTTTAGACAAGACTTTACATAGAGACAAACCCCTCCTCCTCTCTGATTTTTACGATCCTTTCTAAACAGACTGTAACCCTGTAAGTTAACTGCCCAGTCATAGCTTTCATCTAACTATGTCTCGGTTATTCCCACTATGTCAAAGTTACCTGTAGATATTTCTGCTTCTAGTTCTTCCATCTTGTTTGTCAGGCTTCTGGCGTTTGCGAGCATGCAGTTTAGAGGATTTTGTTTTGTTCCAATCTCCTCGCTGTGGATTGTTTTAGAAATGTTCTTACCTCCCTTCTGAGTATGTTTTCCTGGGTCTTCTTTGTTCAAGTCTAATGTTTTTCTTCCCGTCCCCTCTTCTTCTAGTTTAACGCCCTCCTGATGAGTGTAAATGATGAGGTAATGAGTGTAAAGTAGGTGTGTTTCTTAAAGAAAAACTAAAACGTCTGTGAGAGCCAGAATTTTTGCTGATTTGTAGGTGATCAAATTCTTATTTAATTCAACTAAATACAAGACTAATACCACATACAAGGGACAAATATCATTACACCATGACCAGACAACATATTACCACTAGAGATGAGTGAAGCTTTCAAAGTTCAGTTTGAGTCGCCGAACGTTTAGATGTTTGCCGAACATGTTAGCTGAATGGTTCGCCAAATGAATACATCCGCATTAGATTCAATGGGAGGCCAAAACAAACATATGCACACCTCAAGGGGTGGCAAACAGCTTCCCAAACAGCTAAAATTAGGGGCAGACACCAAGAAAAGTGGCATCAATAAACCCAGAGTAGAAATTGGCAAATGGCAAAGCAGCAGTCGGCCATGGGCCATGCATGAGGTATCAGGGTCTTGCCCAGCATTTACAGCATGTAATTGAAGTTTCAATGAGGACCTGGTGGTTAAGGGAGCTGTGTAAGCCTTCTTAGCAGGGAGACCTGATACTTCAACAACTCCAATTTTTTTTTTTTTTTCCGGCGAGACTCATATGGAGCAAACATCAGTTTCATACAGTAATATTGGTAGCAAAATGTATTCATTTTCAGAGTAGAAACAGTATAATAGGCCTCTGACACACCTTCTGCTACAGGCAACCCACCAGATGGACACACAACCTGGAGTCTCCACATTTCAAAACATTTTTGTAACATTAGCAGCAGTAGCAACAGCACGCACAGAAGACACCACAAAGATGAGACACACTGCAATAAAGCGAGATCAAGTTGTGCTCAGTTTTGTGACTGGGGTGCAAATGTCATTGGAGATCCATGACGTCTTCAGTTTACACTCTTAGGGGACAGCCGAATCCACTTATCCATCAGGACACCACTAGCAGCTCTGAAGACATATTCTGAGAGAACGCTGGCTGCGGGCATGAAAAAATCTCCAAAGCGTGACATGCACGCACAGGCCACTCTTCTATTTTTCAATACAAAAATACAAAAGAGCATCATTATTGCCATGCAGTTTTCCTGACCTATGCTCCACATGGAAGTTGAAATCCTCAAGTGCTAGGCACCACCTGGTGACTCTAGCATTGGTCCCTTTTTCTCTCTCATCCACTTCAGTGGGGCATGGTCTGACACCAGTCTCAACTTCCTGCCCAAGAGGTAGTACCTCACAGAGTCCAATGCCCATTTGATGGCTAAACATTCCTTATCCACTATGCAGTAGTTTTTTCGCAGGATGACAACCTTCTGCCGAGATACATTATGGGGTGCTCTTCTTCTCCATTCACCTCTTGGGACAAGACAGCACCAAACCCTACATCCGATGCATGCATCTGGAACACAAACCCCTTCGAGAAGTCAGGTGCTACCGACACCAGCTGTTTGCACATGGTCAGCTTCAGTTCCTGGAAGACCATCTCAGCTTCTGGAGACTACTTCGCCATAGCCAACTTCATCCCTTTAAGGAGGTCTGTCAGAGAGGCAGCTACCATGGCAAAGTTTGGAATAAACTGGCGGTAATAGCCTACAATGCCCGTGATCGCCCTCACCTGCTTTTTTGAGAGGGGTTGTGGCCAGCCCAGGATCGTCTCAACTTTGTTAATCTGGGGCTTTATTTCACCCCTGCCTACAACATAGTAATGAAGGAGGCTACATTCTTGGGCTAAGGCATTTTTTAAGGTTTATAGAAAACTATGCTTTCCGTAGAGCATCAAATATTTCCTGGACTTGACTCAGATGGCTCCCCCAATCCTGGCTGAAGATTACAATGTCGTCCAGGTAAGTCACCGCGTACCTTTTGTGTGAGGCCAGGATCTGGTCCATGGCGGTCTGGAATGTATCTGGAGCACATTGTAAGGCTAGGTTCACATTGCGTTAGTGCAATCCATTTAGTGCATACGCTAACGGAATGCCCTAACGCAATATACAAAAAGGGATTGCGTTTAGCGATCCCGCTAGCGCAGATGCCCGATCTGCGCTAGCGAGAAACAGACCTCGAACACTGCAAGCAGCGTCCGAGGTCCATCAGAAAATAATGGGACATCGCTAACGCATGCCTAAAATGGCATACATTAGCGATGCATTAGATACATTGCGGTCAATGGGTGCGCTAACGGATCCGTTACATAGCGTTAATTGGGCCATGTAACGGGTTCCGTCAGCGGACACCCACTAACGCAATGTGAACCCAGTCTAACCCAAATTGCATTCTTGTGTAATGGAAGCACCCATCTGGTATTGAAAAGGCAGTCTTCTCCTTGGCATCTTTGCACATAGGAATTTGCCAATACAGTTTTCTGAGGTCAAGAGTAGTAATGTACCGAGCTGTCCTTAGTCTTTAAATTAGTTCATTGACCCTGGGCATTGGATAAGCATCGCACTTAGAGACTTCGTTCAACTTCCTATAGTTATTGCAAAATCGCCATTCGCCACCTCGCTTTGACACGAAGACTATTGGACTGGTACAGTCTCTCTTGGACTCCTCGATAACTCCCAGGCTCAGCATCTACATTACTTCCCTCTAGATTACCTCTTGACGAGCTTCCGGAATCCAATATGGCTTCACGGTGACTCGAACTTGAGACTCCGTCAGGATCTCATGCTCTATAACCTTCGTACACCCCGGAAGTTCTGAAAACAGGTCTCTGTTCCTTTGCAGCAACTCTCTGTACTGCTTCTTCTGCGAGGGGGATAAGGTGTCTGCCACCTTTACATCCTCTGCACTGACATTGGACTTGGCCAGCAGGCAAGTGGCTTCCTCAGGTTCTCTGTCCTGCCACTGTTTGATTAGGTTCACGTTCTACACCTGGTAGGGCTTCTGCCTCACCGGTTGGTGGACTTTGTAGTTGACCTCCCCAACTTTCTCCACTACCTCATAGGGACCCTGCCACTTGGCCAGGAATTTGGTCTCCACCGTGGGTACCAGCATCAGTATTCGATCGCCAGGGTTGAAGTATCTCACCCTTGTTGACCTATTGTAGACCACCAACTCATCTCATGTGCTTTAAGGAGGTGTTCTCTCATGAAGGGCATCACCTTCGCAATCCTCTCTTGCATCTGGGCCACATGCTCAATTACACTCCAGTATGGTGTAGATTCCGCCTCACATGTCTCTTTGCTATGTTGAGGATTATGCAAGGGTGTCGGCCATACAACAGTTCAACAGGGGAGAACCCACTAGAGGCCTGCGATACACGGGCAATTCACTTGGCAGAGAAGTTACGTAGTAGAATGGCCTCCAGGTATCATGTCGAATAGCCCAGTAATGCCAGGAAATAATGATGTCCTCTGGCGGACTTGACCAGGGGTCCTACTAGATCCATGGCTATGCGATCCAACAGTACCTCAATAATGGGCAACTGCACCAAGGGGCTAAGAAAATGGGCCACTGGGAATGTCAGCTGGCAGGTGGGACAGGACCTACAGAAATTCACAATATCACAGTGACAACTGGGCCAGTAGAACTTCTGGAGGATCCATTCCTGGGTTTTTTCAATGCCCAGGTGACTACCTAACACATGTATGTGCCATTTCTAATACTACGCATCTGTATGACCCTGGCACCAGTAACTGCACAATTATCTCCCCTCTCAACTTGGTGATGTAATATTTCATCTCCCCATTCATTGCAAAATATGAGTATTGAGTGTCAGCCCCCGCCTTTTGAGCAACACCATTTATTACCAGTACATTATCAAAGGCCCCTTTTAGAGTTAAGTCCCTGAGTTGGGAGTTCACAAAGTTTCCCCTGGACACTTCCAGCTCAGGGACATTGGCCTCAGTGGATGCTGCCTCATCCTCATTGACAACAAGAACACACAACGGAAACCTGTCATCTGCAGCCTGTGATGAGGTTTCTTTAGGAGTGATCTGGCTGTTGTCCGGGTAACCAGATGTCCTCCCTTTTCCTTACAAGTACCAGAATAACACAAAGTCCCACCCTATTATATTAGGGTGCAGTAGGTTATTGACTGCGCCAACCTCATGAGACTCGGAGACAAAGTTTGTGTTTATGAACACCTGGGCCACAGGGTAGTCATTCGCGTCACCATGGATACAGCGGATGCCCATCCTCTTTCCAGGAATCCGCCAATGTGGAATTGTGGCCCTCAGTAGGGTAACCAAACTTCCCGAGTCCAGTAAGCCAGTCACTCTACCCCATTTGGGGGAACAGCACTGCAGGCTTGATAGGCAAAATACAAGCAGTACTGTCCTGTGCTGCAGTCCATTGGCTCAGTGGTCATGGGACAACTGGATCTGCTGTAATAACAGCCTTTTGGTCTCTTGCTGTTGCTGCTGCGACTGGACCAGGTGTTTCAGCAGTTCCTCCATCTTGTCTGGCGATGCTGGCTGTCTTGCAACAGACTTAACCCAGGTCAAGAAGACACAAAAGAGAATAGTAAAACCAAAAACACTCAGTTTGAAAAAATGTTGCAGTAATCCGCAAGTGCTAGTAAAAGATGTAAAAAACAGGGTATTTGGTTGATACGTTTTTTGCAAAAAATGTATACTAAGCTGCTCTACCAATCTTCACGGTATACCCTTATCAGAGCAGTCCTAACTAATGTATGCAATCCCTATCTGATGTATTTAAAAACCTGATCATCTGTATATAACCTGTGTGAACAGGGTTCAGAGAGGAAAAATCCATGTGTGCATACAGGGTAGAACAGCTATTGTGCAGATAGCCCAAGAGGAGTGGTGGAACTCCCCAGTCTTGTAGACACAAGAGAACAATTATGGAAACAGGAACACATGGGCTACTTGCACAGTGAACAAGTCTGTATGATCATGTTCACACACCACCAAGAAACAGGAAGACACAAAAGAGAATAGTAAAACCAAAAACACTCAGTTTGAAAAAATGTTGCAGTAATCCGCAAGTGCTAGTAAAAGATGTAAAAAACAGGGTATTTGGTTGATACGTTTTTTGCAAAAAATGTATACTAAGCTGCTCTACCAATCTTCACGGTATACCCTTATCAGAGCAGTCCTAACTAATGTATGCAATCCCTATCTGATGTATTTAAAAACCTGATCATCTGTATATAACCTGTGTGAACAGGGTTCAGAGAGGAAAAATCCATGTGTGCATACAGGGTAGAACAGCTATTGTGCAGATAGCCCAAGAGGAGTGGTGGAACTCCCCAGTCTTGTAGACACAAGAGAACAATTATGGAAACAGGAACACATGGGCTACTTGCACAGTGAACAAGTCTGTATGATCATGTTCACACACCACCAAGAAACCTGAAGACACAAAAGAGAATAGTAAAACCAAAAACACTCAGTTTGAAAAAATGTTGCAGTAATCCGCAAGTGCTAGTAAAAGATGTAAAAAACAGGGTATTTGGTTGATACGTTTTTTGCAAAAAATGTATACTAAGCTGCTCTACCAATCTTCACGGTATACCCTTATCAGAGCAGTCCTAACTAATGTATGCAATCCCTATCTGATGTATTTAAAAACCTGATCATCTGTATATAACCTGTGTGAACAGGGTTCAGAGAGGAAAAATCCATGTGTGCATACAGGGTAGAACAGCTATTGTGCAGATAGCCCAAGAGGAGTGGTGGAACTCCCCAGTCTTGTAGACACAAGAGAACAATTATGGAAACAGGAACACATGGGCTACTTGCACAGTGAACAAGTCTGTATGATCATGTTCACACACCACCAAGAAACCTGAAGACACAAAAGAGAATAGTAAAACCAAAAACACTCAGTTTGAAAAAATGTTGCAGTAATCCGCAAGTGCTAGTAAAAGATGTAAAAAACAGGGTATTTGGTTGATACGTTTTTTGCAAAAAATGTATACTAAGCTGCTCTACCAATCTTCACGGTATACCCTTATCAGAGCAGTCCTAACTAATGTATGCAATCCCTATCTGATGTATTTAAAAACCTGATCATCTGTATATAACCTGTGTGAACCTGTATTGCCAGGAAATAATGATGTCCTCTGGCGGACTTGACCAGGGGTCCTACTAGATCCATGGCTATGCGATCCAACAGTACCTCAATAATGGGCAACTGCGCCAAGGGGCTAAGAAAATGGGCCACTGGGAATGTCAGCTGGCAGGTGGGACAGGACCTACAGAAATTCACAATATCACAGTGACAACTGGGCCAGTAGAACTTCTGGAGGATCCATTCCTGGGTTTTTTCAATGCCCAGGTGACTACCTAACACATGTATGTGCCATTTCTAATACTACGCATCTGTATGACCCTGGCACCAGTAACTGCACAATTATCTCCCCTCTCAACTTGGTGATGTGATATTTCATCTCCCCATTCATTGCAAAATATGAGTATTGAGTGTCAGCCCCCGCCTTTTGAGCAACACCATTTATTACCAGTACATTATCAAAGGCCCCTTTTAGAGTTAAGTCCCTGAGTTGGGAGTTCACAAAGTTTCCCCTGGACACTTCCAGCTCAGGGACATTGGCCTCAGTGGATGCTGCCTCATCCTCATTGACAACAAGAACACACAACGGAAACCTGTCATCTGCAGCCTGTGATGAGGTTTCTTTAGGAGTGATCTGGCTGTTGTCCGGGTAACCAGATGTCCTCCCTTTTCCTTACAAGTACCAGAATAACACAAAGTCCCACCCTATTATATTAGGGTGCAGTAGGTTATTGACTGCGCCAACCTCATGAGACTCGGAGACAAAGTTTGTGTTTATGAACACCTGGGCCACAGGGTAGTCATTCGCGTCACCATGGATACAGCGGATGCCCATCCTCTTTCCAGGAATCCGCCAATGTGGAATTGTGGCCCTCAGTAGGGTAACCAAACTTCCCGAGTCCAGTAAGCCAGTCACTCTACCCCATTTGGGGGAACAGCACTGCAGGCTTGATAGGCAAAATACAAGCAGTACTGTCCTGTGCTGCAGTCCATTGGCTCAGTGGTCATGGGACAACTGGATCTGCTGTAATAACAGCCTTTTGGTCTCTTGCTGTTGCTGCTGCGACTGGACCAGGTGTTTCAGCAGTTCCTCCATCTTGTCTGGCGATGCTGGCTGTCTTGCAACAGACTTAACCCAGGTCAAGCAGCCTTTCCTTTAGCAGTCTCACGGCTTTGCTGGGAACGCTGCCCACATGTCTAGCTTCAATTGTTAGGAATCTCTACTCACTCAGCTGCAGTTGAGGCAGGCACAGAAATCTGTGTGAATGAAATGTCCAGGCAAGTTTATTCAAACGGCATAAACTGCTCTGGTTAGGAAAACAAATGAACAGCCTATCCCGGTACAAAGTAATGAACAGAAAAATAATTAGTCCTTATAGTACAGCGGGTCTGCCCGCACAGGTCAGCGTCTTTAGCACACATACAATGGAGGTCTCCACACCTCCAGCCACAGACACTGAATGAGGCAATTGGTCTCCATTTTATTAACCAAACCATGCCCCTGGGGTGGTGATATGTGAGCGGTCATTCCCACCCATCCCTTATGACTGCTCGTAAAATTCGTCCCTGGAGCGGCCCAAACAATTCTCTCAGCGGTATACGTGCTGGAGCATACTTCCAAGCTCACATCACCGCAGCTAATAGCCGCGATGACGCATATCTCCCCTCAAGGACTTGTCCAGCGGCCATCTTACAGCCTCTAACCAGGTAACCTTAATTACAATTTGATTACGCACCCTAATAGTGGATGTAGGAGAACCTCAGCAGATAACCCCACTGTTGCTGAAAATAATCTCTGTACAAAAACCAACACTGATATTACCGCCATACGGTCAGTGGTAAATACCAGTATTACAGAACATATAAGTAATTACAGCACATGGTGACTTACAGCTGACATTTTTTCTGATGGAATCGTTCACTTTTCCTTTCTTTTTCATCTGGCTCAGAACAACATGAAACCTTCTCCAGCCAGGACTCGTCTGCAGAGATTACAACAAAGACACATTTCACTTCTCATATTTCAGCCATCACCATCTATTCCCAACCTGCACAAACTGCTTATCCTGCTGATACACCAGTACTGAGCCGCTAGTGCCGTATGGACCCTATTATTGCACCTACTGTGTGGTTCTATGTGCCCTCTAAATTCTAAAGCAACCCTCTAGAATATAGTAATGCCGCGGGTGCAAATGCCCTAGAAAACAGTGCCCACATTTTGCCTACTAGAAACCTAGAAAGTAATAATGTCCTGCAGTGTCAGACTGGGGTGGCTAGGGCCCACCAGTGGAACTGACTCCAGGGGCCCACTCTAAATTTCAATACCCAGGCTAGGTTCACCTTTGTGTTGTAGTATGTGGTAGGAGGCTCAGTAGTAAAGGTACCTTCACACATAACGATATTGTTAACGATATTGTTGCTTTTTGTGACGTAGCAACGATATCGTTAATGAAATCATTATGTGTGACAGCGACCAACGATCAGGCCCCTGCTGGGAGATCGTTGGTCGCTGAATAAAGTCCAGAACTTTATTTCGTCGCTGGATCTCCCGCGGACATCGCTGGATCGGCGTGTGTGACACCGATCCAGCGATGTCTTCACTGGTAACCAGGGTAAACATCGGGTAACTAAGCGCAGGGCCGCGCTTAGTAACCCGATGTTTACCCTGGTTACCATCCTAAAAGTAAAAAACAAACAAACAGTACATACTTACCTACCGCTGTCTGTCCCCGGCGCTGCGCTCTGCACTCCTCCTGCTCTGGCTGTGAGCGTCGGTCAGCCGGAAAGCAGAGCGGTGACGTCACCGCTCTGCTTTCCGGCCGCTGTGCTCACACAGACAGTACAGGAGGAGTGCAGAGCACAGCGCTGGAGGACAGACGGCTGTAGGTAAGTATGTAGTGTTTTTTTTTTTTTTTTTACTTTTAGGATGGTAACCAGGGTAAACATCGAGTTACTAAGCGCGGCCCTGCGCTTAGTTACCCGATGTTTACCCTGGTTACCGGCATCGTTGGTCGCTGGAGAGCGGTCTGTGTGACAGCTCTCCAGCGACCAAACAGCGACGCTGCAGCGATCCGGATCGTTGTCGGTATCGCTGCAGCGTCGCTTAATGTGAAGGGGCCTTAAGTTTCATCATATTCACTAGTACAGGTACAACATGCTGCACATTTTTTTCTGCTAAAAAAATGGACACTAACGGAAACAACAAAGACCTGATTACTGTATTTAATTGGTTCTCTCCATTCCCATTTTTGTCTATTTTTGACAGATCCATTTCTTTAGGGTATGTTCACACGTTCCTGATTTCCCTCCTTTTTTTTCAGGACTAAAAACCGCAGCTCTTGGCAGAAAACGCAGGTCTTTTTTTGGTGCTTTTTTGGTGCTTTTTTGGTGCGTTTTTTGATGCGTTTTTTGATGCGTTTTTTATGCAGTTTTCTATGCAGAGTCTGTGTGTTTTCTAGGAAGTTTTTTAGGGTTAAAATGGCTGAAAATACCCTAACCCTACCCCTACCCCTAACCCTACCCCTAACCCTACCCCTAACCCTAACCCTATTCTAACCTTAGTGGGAAAAAAAAAAATTCTTAATTTATTTATTGTCCCTACCTATGGGGGTGACAAAGGGGGGGGGGTGTCATTTACTATTTTTTTTATTTTGATCACTGAGATAGGTTATATCTCAGTGATCAAAATGCACTTTGGAACGAATCTGCCGGCCGGCAGATTCAGCGGGCACACTGCGCATGCGCCCGCCATTTTGCAAGATGGCGGTGCCCAGGGAGAAGACGGCCGGACGGACACCGGGAGGCCGGGTAAGTATAAGGGGGGGAGATGAGGGCATGGGGGGGGGCGTCGGAGCACAGGGGGGGTGGCATCGGAGCATGGGGTGGGTGGGATTGGGGCACGGGGGGCAGCCACACTGCAGCGGTTCTGCACCACAAACCGCAGTAAAACCCGCAGATACATTTTTCATCTGCGGGTTTTACTGCGGGTTTGACCTCACAATGGAGGTCAATGGGTGCAGAACCGCTGCAGTTTTGCAAAAAGAAGTGACATGGTACTTCTTTTTTACCGCGGCTATTCAGCGCGGCTTTTTTTCCCGATTCCCGCATCATGTGCACAGTGGTTCCTGTTTTCCATAGGGTACAGTGTACTGTACCCTGCATGGAAAACAGCTGCGGAGCCGCAGCGGCAAAATCGCGGCGGTTCCGCAGTAAAAAACGCACTGTGTGAACATGGCCTTAAGGCTATGGTCACACTATGGCTATGTGCACACGTTGCGGATTTGCCTCTGGAATTTTCTGTGCGGATTCTGCATCTCTTGGCAGAAAACTCAGGTCAAAATCTGCGCGTTTTTCTTGTGGATTTTATGTGTTTTTAGCCCTGCGCTTTTCTATAATGGAATGGGTGCAGAAGGGGGGTGTGGTTTGCACTTGGAACTAAGCAGACATGCTTCATAGGAGCTCCTGCAATTTCCCCTTATATAGCTTGTTAAATAGCGCACAAAAAGTGCAGAAACGCTCCTAAAGTGTTCACAATATGCCAAGATCGACCCGCAATAAGAATACAATGGACACAATGAGCAGAATTCCTCTTTTGGAGCAAAGAATCAGGAGGGTTCATGACGGAGGCCTATATCTACCCGTGACTCAGACCGGAAGTGCGGTGCTAGCGCCAGACTCTCATTAAACACCGGTAAATATCACCCCTTCCAAGGCACAGGCACCCCACCAAAACAGAACCGGCAAGAAGCTTACACTCACTGGGGCACCTGTGACACCTGCAGCGGCTGGAGGCAGTGAGAGGAGAGACCGGATGCCAGCGGTGAGAGGAGACGCCTGGCGGCTGCAGGTCAAAGCCAGGAGTCTTGCGGCGTCTCTGCAGCAGGAGTCCGGGGCAGACGCTGGTGATGGACAGGTCCCGGGATCGCGGTTACGGAGTGAAGTCCCGGTGTTTGTCCCGAGGCCGCGGACAGAGGCTGCACCAGGAACGCGGAGGTGCATGGGGGAGGTGCAGCCTGTCACATCGCAGCAGCCATGCAGACTGGGGGAAAGTGGCTGACATCAGTCCGGGGATCATTCCAATAAGGAGCGCTGGAGCAGTGGTGAGGAGAGGAAGGAGATCCCTGCCCAAGCAAAGCCTGAGAGTGGTGTGGGGGACAATTATTTGGCCAAGGAGACCAGCCACAGGGGGAAGAAGGTAAGCAAGCCTTCTCATACATCCCATAAGCAGCAGCATACATTGGGAGAGTTAACTGGGGAGGGAGAAATTCCTGCCCCAGCCTCACAGCTCAGTAAACATCATCCCTGTGCAATAAGTTCCCCCTGCAACCCCAATGCAAATAACCAGGACATAATCCTAAGAGTAGAGCTCACTCAGGATCTTCCGGACCATTTTAAAAAAACAAAACTAAAACCCGAGCTGCACCCTTACTTGTGCAAGTTTATTGATGCTAATCTCAAAAGATTTGAATCATCTTTGAAGCCCCTGGGGAATGGGGGTGGCGAGAACGTTCTGATTGAACATTCAGTTAGCTCCTCCAGATCCACGGAAAGTTTGAATTATGCACGCTCGGAAGACTTTTCGGAGTCATCGGTTTATGTTAAAACTGACTTATCTGAGGATTCCTTGTCTACACACTTTTCGATGGGTGACATTTCTGGGGAAAATCATACTCAGACTGAAAATTCTGACATAAATGGGTCCTCTTCGGGCATGTCACTTATTGATGAGATCCCTGCATCGGACAATCAGCCAACGGAGGGTTTCATGACTGACATACTAAAAACTGTCACGCTCACGCCCTGACTGGTAGGCGTGAGCTTGGGGGGTTTGTGGCCCCACTGTGCCACAAACCAGACTACCCTATAAGGGGCGTGACTATGACAGCTTCCTGGGTTTTCACTAGAGCCTCTGATGGTGAGGTCAGGCTTGTGCAGCAGGCAGCTGCCAGGTGCTACTCCAGGGTGGTGTCTGGCTGTGGCTGCTTATCCCACTTGGGACACAGGAACACCAGGAATGGTGCAGGCATCAGGCAGGACTGGCAGAAGAGCATGGCTGGAACTCAGACGAGTAGGCTGGCACGGCAGAGAACACTGGGCTGGCAGAGACACGGCAGAGAACACAGGGACGGAAGGAAACAGGACTGGCTAGGACAGCAGGAAACACATGACATTGCTATTGGTCGATCCCTCGAAGGGATGACCCCCCATTTTTATACCTAACCTTCAGTTATTTCGTCACCAAACCCCCCACCAAATAACGACAGACTCTGATCTTGGATTATAATTGGCCACAGTGGCCTTTATTATAACATACAACAAGAATAAATAACGTAGGGGAGGAGTCCTTGAAGCTCCAAACTGGTGGTCAACCATAACAGGGAGTGGACAGAAACATACCATATATTTACTCCCAGCCGTAACCACCCAGGCTCGGAAGCACCAAACTACCCCGAAGGGTTAACCATGTCCACTTTTAACCTGGGGATCCGGCCCACCGTTGCCAAGATCCCCCCCCAGAACCACCAGACCCAAAAACCAAGTTTACACCCACTGAAGGATCCGTACCCCGACGGATCCCCCAGGCCAAGTTATCACCAACTTCAAGGACCCCTCCCACCGCCTCGAGCCACCATGACCCAAAACAATTAACCGAAAATGCAACAATACAAAAACACGATAAAACAGGGCGGGCGGGCGGGATCTCCTTGGTGCTCCAGAGCGGGAACTGGTAAGCCCCACCCCACCCATACCTTATAAACCCCTGCCTCATACATAACACCCCCCTCCCCTAATTAACCCCTTCCCCTCCTAACTCTCCCTCCCAAACCCCTGTCATGACGGCCTGCACGTACGCCGTCTGCGGGGGGGTGGGACGACTCGCTCCGGCCTGCTCTTGACATTGCTATTGGTCGATTCCTCGAAGGGATGACCCCCCATTTTTATACCTAACCTTCAGTTATTTCGTCACCAAACCCCCCACCAAATAACTACAGACTCTGATCTTGGATTATAATTGCCCACAGTGGCCTTTATTATAACATACAACAAGAATAAATAACGTAGGGGAGGAGTCCTTGAAGCTCCAAACTGGTGGTCAACCATAACAGGGAGTGGACAGAAACATACCATATATTTACTCCCAGCCGTAACCACCCAGGCTCGGAAGCACCAAACTACCCCGAAGGGTTAACCATGTCCACTTTTAACCTGGGGATCCGGCCCACCGTTGCCAAGATCCCCCCCAGAACCACCAGACCCGAAAACCAAGTTTACACCCACTGAAGGATCCGTACCCCGACGGATCCCCCAGGCCAATTTATCACCAACTTCAAGGACCCCTCCCACCGCCACAACGAGGGTATTTGAATACCTTAAATACCCGAGACCCCACCACACTTCACCGCTATTGCCCTTTCAATACCGTTTTGTAAATCCAAAGCCCATAAGTCCGTGCCAACAGCGTTCAGGTGAACATCATCACCCAGGAGGAAGTCCTCTCCACCCTGTTCCAGTTCCAAATGACGGACAAACAAACCTCCATTCTTTACCACAAACTTGGCAACCGCCCGATTAACCTTAATCCTGGCTTTATTGACCTTATCCGCAGATCTGGCGTGCCTCCAACATCTCCTTGGAACAATATCCGACCAAACCACCAACACATCACCAAAAGACGTCCACAATCTGAGAAGGTCATGTTTTATATCCCGTATCAGCTCCAGACAGGGGCGAATCCCCAAATCGTTTCCTCCAACGTGCAACACCAAAATGTCTGGAATTCTGTCTAGACGAGCATTGTTATGCACTTCCTTCAAGACCCCATTCCAGCCCAATCCCCGAAAGCCCAACCATCTGACCACGGCCACCTCTTTGGAGAACCCGAGCTGTCGACCGTCGCGCCGAACGTCCGCCTGTCTCGCGCCCCAATACACGTACGAGTGGCCGACGATCCAAATCAACAGGGGATTGGAACCTGAAAAATACATAACTTAAATCCACAACCGTACTTCAAGCACAACAACATCGAGAAAAAACACCATCTTCCCCTCAACCCCCATTTAAGGTCTCACGTAGCTCTCTAACGCCTCGACTCCCATCTCCCAATTCGTTGCACCACTTCCGGTGCTAAACCTCCTAAAGCCGCCTCAGTCGCGGCCCCAATTCAGAAGGAGTGAGAAGCAAATCGAGAAGCATCTAATCCCAACTCCCCTAGAGCCCGTCTAAGCACCGCCACAAATTGAAACTTGGACAAAAAGGACCCATTTTCATGACACAACAAAGGACCCTCCTTAGACGGCTGAAAACAACTAAAAGCCTCCCAGCAACCAACGGGACACATGAGCGAACCCACAACAGAGCCCAAAACCACACGTTTGCCTCTACCCTCCTGATCGGTCTTCGATCTACGCAACCAAAATTGTAAACCCCTTTCGGTCAACACCACATCCCTAGCCAAAAGCTCCCCTTGCACGCACGTGCTAGGCGACACGATCTTACTCACCCGCAGCGCGCCAAAAAATGCCAGCGAAAATGCTAAACCGAAAAGAGCCACTTCAAAGTCAGATGTGCAAATCTCACTGAGCTTCACACCTACTCGTTCCAGCAAGCCAAAGGAAATCGGGCGCCTTAGATCGCCCTTACTCGCCCTCCTTCTAAATCCCTTCACCGCCTGCCTTACTAAAAACAACTTCGTTAAATCCCGTAAACCTCTAAGCTGAAAACCAAAAGCCAAAGCCGACCGAATCCTCTCTACTTTAGACGCCGACCAACCGTCATCGGCACCACGTCTCAACCACAACAACAGGGCCCCTACTTGATCGTCACCCATCCTCTCCACCCCACAAGACACCAACCAGGACTCCCAATCGCACCACACCGACCGGTATGCTGCCCACGTGCTGGGTGCCAAAGACGCCTGAATCAAAGGTCCTGCAGCCCGGATACCACGTTCCAGAGTTCCTGCGGGCAATCCCGACCCGTCTCCTCCGCCTCCGGAGCCAAAGCACGGAAACGCTCCCACTGAAACCGAGACAAAGAGTCAGCGATGGAGTTCTCAACACCGGGCACGTGTGTTGCCGAAACATACGCATTAATAGACAAGCAGAACAAAACTAACTGCCGCAGAACCCGAATAACTGGAGGGGACGATGCCGTCAAACTGTTGATAACACAGACGACTGCCATGTTATCACAATTAAACCGTACCCGGCGATTGTGCAAATCTTCTTTCCACAGATAAACAGCCACCAAAATAGGAAAAATCTCCAATAAAGTCACGTTTTTTACCAGCCCGGAACCGAACCAGTCGTCAGGCCACCTGGAGGCACACCATCGACCACCAAAAAAGGCGCCAAAACCAATCCCACCCGACGCATCCGTGAACAAATCCAATTCATGATTGCCCACCACCTCCTCCATCAAAAGCGATCGACCATTGTACCGTGCCAAAAAACTATCCCACACCTCCAAATCAGCTTTGTGCTCACTGGATAAGAGCACGAAATGATGGGGAGCCTTCACCCCCGCTGTAGCACCTGCGAGCCTCCGAGAAAACACCCTCCCCATTGGGATGATTCTGCACGCAAAATTCAATTTGCCAAGAAGAGACTGAACTTCCCGCAGAGGCAATTTCTTCAAGTGACGCGCTCGAGCCACCTCGCTTTTCAAACCGACCACCTTCTCCTCGGGTAACCGAAACTCCCACGCTACCGTGTCAATGACAATGCCTAGAAATGAAATACACGTACTGGGCCCCTCAGTTTTCTCTGGCGCCAGCGGAACACCGAACCGCTTGGCCACCCAAATCACAGTCTGTAACGCCATTTCACAACAACCAGATTGAGCAGGCCCAATACACAAAAAATCATCCAAATAATGGATGATGTAATCCAAACCAGACACGTCCCGAACGACCCACTCCAAAAACGAACTAAAGGCCTCAAAATAAGCGCAAGACAAAGAACAACCCATCGGCAAACATCTGTCAACATAAAACCCTTGGTCCCAATAACAACCTAACAGTCTAACGCTGTCCGGATGAACAGGAAGTAACCGGAACGCCGATTCAATATCTGTCTTAGCCAATAATGCTCCCTTGCCGCATCTACGTACCAAACGTGTAGCCTCATCAAAAGACGTATAAACCACGGAGCAAAGCTCCGGATCTATTCCGTCATTCACAGACCGCCTCTTGGGGTAAGACAAATGATGAATTAACCTAAACTTGTTAGGCTCCTTCTTTGGAACCACACCCAATGGGGAAATAACCAAATCCTCAAGGGGTGGAGTGGGAAAAGGACCAGCCATCCTACCCAACGCCACTTCCTTGCTCAACTTTTCCGACACTACCGCCGTGTGTAGCACAGCCGACTTCAGATTCCTTACAACCTGCGGAATACTAAACGCAGGGGCCGGAATCCGAAAACCATCCCGAAAGCCCAAAAACAACAGCTCCGCCTTCGGCCTGTCTGGAAACCTATCTAGAAAGGGGGCCATCTCGTCCAGACTCACCGGCGTCACCCCCTTTTGAATTCCCGTCAGCCTTAGCCTTCTTTTTGTAGCACTTCGCGGCCCCATGGGAGGATCCACTGCAATGCGAGCACACGTGCTTGAATTTACAGGTAGCCCCAAATTTACACTGGCCGTCGTTAAACTGCCAGCACAGGCCGTGTTTCTGGCTCGCTTGGCCAGACTGACTACTCGATCCTGAACTGCCTTGTGCTGACGTCTGGCCGGCGTTTCCGGCCCCCCCTTGAAAGGAGTGACCAAACTTTGTGGGTGCCATCACTCGCAACCACAGACCAATGTCCTTCTGATCCCACCGGATCGCCGGACGAACAGCCTTCCGCTGCCTAAACTGCTCATCGTACCGGAGCCAAGCCTGACCCCCGTACGCCCTATGCGCCTCGCCTATCAAATCCATGTAACAGAAGAGCGCCGAACAATTTTCCGGCGCCTTCTCACCCACTACGCTAGCCAAAATTGCAAACGCTTGCAACCAGTTCACAAAAGTCTGCGGAATGAGGCGCCACCTCCGTTTTTCTTCATCCTCCTTCTTACTGTCCTCTTTTTTGCTCTTATCTAAATTGAACTTTTCTAAGGGAAGAAGCGAAAAAATTTCTACGTACTCATCTTTCCATATCTTCTCCCTTACTTCCTTCTTCAAATGGGCCCCAAGCGGCCCCTCAAAACATACGAAAACCTCGCCCCGTGCTTTGTCATCTAAACGAATCCCGCCTTCCTTCTCCTTTTCAGTCTGCACTGACACCGACACCGGGACACTTGAACTGCTGGGTGCCAACCCACCCATCCCAGGTGCCCCTATACCCACATCCGCAGAACCAACCCACGCAGCCAACGGGGACGGCACCGACCTAACGTCACCCAACCTCGCGAGCAACTCACGGACGCTGGACAATAACTCACCTACTCCCTCGCTCCCCGGAACCGACCGGGACCCTGCCTGCTCCCCCCTAGCCCCTACCCCATCTGCCTGCCTATCCCCCACCACCAGGAAAAACAATCGTGTTTGTGACAAAACAGACATGGAATCTTGCTCACCCAGCTGCGGAGGAACGGAAGTCCCCCCAGCCGCAGACGTCCTGCTCATCCCGCTGTCCTCGGCTCCTGGTCCACTCCGTGAAGACCCGCGAGGTTGCGTCCCCCCGCGTGATGACGAACGTGATGATGCGGCCCTGTCTCGGCCCGACACTGGAGATCCTGATGCGGCCCGGTGGGAAGAACTGCCCGGCACAAGCCCATCGTACCTTCCAGGCCCTGGTGACGCCCGACCAGTACTTCCTCTGGGTCCGTCTTGTAATCCAGTTGAAGCAACTGGAATGCTGGACGGGCCCGGCCTCACAGGGGAAGAAGCTGCGCTGCCGGCCGCTGCATAACCGGCTCTCCCCCGCTGTCTGGCCGTAATTTGTGTGCTGGACGGGCCCGGCCGCACAGGGGAAGAAGCGGCGCTGCCGTCCGCTGCCGTACTAGCTCTCCCCCGCTGTCTGGCTGCAGAAACAGGAGCAGAACGCCCAGCAGCAGCTACACTGCGGCGCCCCCCGTGACGTCACCGGCGCTTAGCTCTCCAGCGCACGCAGACCCCGCCCCCTGAGCTGAGGGAGCAGGCCTAACCACCGCTGCAGGCCCCGTCGCCGCCTGTGTGTTCCTCCCGGACCGGGCCCTGCTGGGACGGGCACTCGGTCCGGAGGGTCCCTGGAGGGACTTCTACGCCGTCGCTGGAGATGAATCGGATCCGGGGACAGCCGTTGAGGAGGCCGCACGCGCCGGGAGGGCCGCTCACCGCCGGTCGCCGTCTGTGCTCCTCGGCTGCGCTGCCGCTGCCACCATCACCGCCGCTGCCGCAGCCCAGTATACTGGCCACCTGGGCCTCTAACCATCCTGGAGGCTGGCTCTCCGCTGCCGCCCGCAGCTGCTGTAGAACGCCCTCGATCCCGGACATGGCGCCTCTATCTCCTTGGTGCTCCAGAGCGGGAACTGGTAAGCCCCACCCCACCCATACCTTATAAGCCCCTGCCTCATACATAACACCCCCCTCCCCTAATTAACCCCTTCCCCTCCTAACTCTCCCTCCCAAATCCCTGTCATGACGGCCTGCACGTACGCCGTCTGCGGGGGGGTGGGACGGCTCGCTCCGGCCTGCTCTGGACTGGCTAGGACGGCAGGAAACACAGGACTGGCTAGGACGGCAGGAAACACAGGACTGGTTGATGTGGTATATGAAGGAACAAATAGGGGCCTGTTCACACTGGAGGTGCAGGTACAGATATGTAGTTTGGAGGGATAGGTAGGGACCTGTTCACACAGGAGGTGCAGGAACGGATATGAAATATGAAGGAACAGATAGGGAGCTGTTCACACAGGAGGTGCAGGAAAGGAAACAAGCAGAAAGGAATGAGGTATGAAGAAACAGGTTGGGAGCTGTTCACACAGGAGATGTAGGAACGTAAACAAGCCAGAAAGAGAGGAGAAAGTAGGAACAGATTGGGACCTGTTCACACAGGAAGAAAACCGCAAGGCTGCAGATATGAGCGGAAGAGCAGCAAGAGATAGCGCAGAAAGAAAAGCTAAGCAGAGCAGAACCGCAAGGAACGCGGAGAGGAGCTGCAGCAAGAGAGATCTCTGCAGAAGCTAAGCAGAGTGGAACCGCAAGGATTGCGGAGAGAAGCTGCAACAAGAGATTAGTGCAGCAACGGGAGCAGAGCAGAATGGAGCAGAACCGCAGGAGTGCGGAGTAGAGATCAAGCCACAAAGAAACAGAGCAGGCAGAGCCGCAAGAGTGCGGAGCGTCAGCAAACAGAACACAAGGAAAGACACAGCAGGGAAGGAAGCCACAGACAAGGAGACCGAAATAAGACAAAGTACAGACAAGGCAATGGAACAAGACACAAGGACAAAGACACAGGGACCAGGATATTCTGCCTCCTGGAGGGCGGACAACAAGATCAAAGCAATAGTACAGAGAAAAGCCTCCAGAGAGGGAGTAACACAGAGCTAGACCTGGCAAACTCAGAAGCTAAACACTAACTGAGCAAACACATTGCACAGGCCTAGACCACAAGGTGGAGCTGCATTATATACTGGAGGCCTCTTGGTAATTGGTCAGGAACAGATTAGACAGATGCACCTGATTCCTATAAGAACCAGAGAGTTCACACAACCATGAAGCATGCAGAGATCAGAGGAACAGAACATGGAGCTGGCATGAAACAGAAACCACATCATGGCCTGGAGCAGTGGGTAAGATTGTGTGAGAAATGAGAGGCCACGCCGTGATGCCAGCAGAGTTGTTACAAAAACCTTCCTGTTATCAGTGAACCTCTTGAAAGTCGAACCTATTGGGAATCGGGACGGGAACTTACTACATGACCACAATAGACAAAGTAACCCTATAGCGTCTGAGGCTTTTATAAAAAGACTATTCAAGGACTCGTTAATTTCCATTACTAAGGAAGCTGATTTAACCAAATCAAAATTCCCTATGGGTCCCAGCCACGCTTCTGATTCTAAAAGCCCTTCCGAAAAAAACAAAGCTAAAATCTCACAAAACTATTCCCTATCTCCGGTTTCACTGGATAAGATTCAAAAAGACATTTCTACCCTCAAAACTAACTTGGCTGACTACGAAAATTATAAAAGGCAGAACAACATTAAAATTAGAGGGATCCCAGAATCAGTTCAAACTTTCCAGCTCAAAAACTACATTACATCAATTGTATCTCACTTATTCCCTAACTCCAACGAAAAATTTTTAATAGCCAGACTTTTAAGAGTGCGACCGCCATCTCTTCCCCAGAACGCATCAAGGGATGTAATTGTCACCTTCTACCTTAATTGGATAAGAAATGCGCTCCTCAACATCTCAAGGGAACCAGAATTTCTTTCCTCGCCATACAGCCAACTGGCTTTCATTAAAGACCTATCGAAAAAGGCTCTACAGGAAAGGAAGACCTTCACCCACATCACAAGCAGACTCAGACAGGCCGGGATCCCCTACGTCTGGACACAAGCGTCGACCCTCAAAGTTAACTACTCTTCACGCTTTATCTCCATCACATCTCCGTCTGATGGAAACGCTTTTTTACAATCAACAGGACTGCAGCGTCCTAGGGCCTCCTTTGGATCTTCATCTATGCAGGCATCAGATCTGGACTCCGACGGAGGATTCTGATCCAAACTTGTTTTTTCTCCACTTTGAAGCCTTTTGATAGAACCGAACATTGGCCCCCAATAGGTCTGAAGGTCACCTAAGGTGTACCAGGACCAGACAGACGTCCATATTTATACGTTAGTAAATGCATACTGTTATAACCATTCTTTTTCTCTAGGTACGTAATACAAGCAACAGACTTCCAGCTAATTTTAAGCATATGTATGTCACTTTTTTTCAGGTATAGACACTAAGCAACTGATATATGGATAATCCTACTTGTATTTTTATATACCTGTCTCTTCTTCCTTTCCCCGTGTCCCTTTCTTCCCTCCCTCCCTCTTCCCATCCCCACTTTCCCATTTGAGAAGCATATTATTATCTACAATTCGAATAAGTAATGTTCAAAATGTTAATAAAAATTGGTTGGAAAAGGAATGGGTGCAGAAACGCACAAAGAATTGACATGGTCCTTTTTTTAATCCGCCGCGGATTCCGTGCGGATTTTTCCGCACCATTAGCAGAGCATTTTTTTTTCTCCCATTGATTTACATTTTATTGTAAATCACTTGCGGTTCTGCAGTGTTTCTGCATGGAAAAAATACTGCGGATCAGCAGGAAATCCGCAACGTGTGCACACAGCCTATCAGTATTTTACATCAGTTTCTGCAGCAAAACCTGAGTGCTTGGCAGGTTCCACTGCATTTTTGGTGCGTTTTTTTTCATAAATTTTTTCCATTCAACTCAATAGGTGAAAAACACTAAAAACACTGAAAAAAGTGACATGCTCTACATCCAAAATACCATTAAAAGCACAAAATACTGATAAAAAATAAACCAATGTATGTGCATGAGATCTTTGAAATTTCATAGGCTTTGTTGGTATTGTAAAACGCAGGTGAAAATTAGTATTAAAAACGCATTAAAACATAGCAGAAACGCCCAGTGTGAACTTAGCCTTAGGCCGGTTTCACACGTCAGTGTCTCCGGTACGTGAGGTGACAGTTTCCTCACGTACCGGAGACACTGACACACGTAGACACATAAAAATCAATGCATCTGTGCAGATGTCATTGATTTTTTGCGGACTGTGTCTCCGTGTGCCAAACACGGAGACATGTCAGTGTTCGTGGGAGCGCACGTATTACACGGACCCATTAAAGTCAATGGGTCCGTGTAAAACACGTACCGCACACGGACATTGTCCGTGTGCAGTCCGTATGCCGTGTAGGAGACAGCGCTACATTAAGCGCTGTCCCCCCCACTGGTGCTGAAGCTGCGATTCATATCTTCCCTGCAGCAGCGTTTGCTGCAGGGAAGATATGAATAATAGTGTTTAAAATAAAGATCTATCTGCCCCCTGCTCTCCCACCCCCTGTGCGCCCCCCCCCCCCCCCGCTCTCCTGAAAATACTCACCCGGCTTGCTCCCTCGCCGGCGCTGCTTCCTCTCCTGGCCGTATCTTCTCCTGTATGCGGTCACGTAGGGCCGCCGATTACATTAATGAATATGCTTCTCCACCTCCCTTAGGGGTGGAGCCGCATATTCATGACTGTAATCGGCGGCCCCACGTGACCGCATACATGAGAAGCTGCGGCCAGGAGAGGAAGCAGCGACAGCCAACGAGGGAGCCAGGTGAGTATTTTCAGAACAGCGGGGGGCGCACAGAAGGTGGGAGGGCGGGGGGCAGATAGATCTTGATTTTAAACACTATTATTCATATCTTTCCTGCAGCAAACGCTGCTGCAGGGAAGATATGAATCGCGGCTTCAGCACCAGATGCTGATACGTGTGGTACCCAGCACGGTGCGTGTGGTACCCAGTGGGCACACGGGCGGCACATGTGTGCCGCACGTGTGCCACACTGATGTACCACAGAAACGTAGGGGCACACGGACATGGATAATTCCGGTACCGATTTTTTCCGGTACCGGAATTATCTGGACGTGTGGGACTGCCCTTAGACAGAGGTCACACTTCTGAGTGCAATGCAAGAGACTCTCACGAGTCTCTCACCTCAATACCCGGCACTGTATTTCTATGCAGCCGCACACTCCGGTCCCGAATGCCGGCGGCAGTGCCAGGTATTGAGGTGAGAGACTTGTGCGAGTATCTCGCATTGCACTCGCAAATTTGACCCCGGCCTTTTACTTTCCCTCTGACTGTTCCTTTCCTGGTTTTGGCTTACAAATACTGAGGTAGAATACTGACCAAATACTGATTGCATGATCGTAGCCTTAGTTTAAACCTTGAGCAACAGCCGATACTCATTAAGCTAAGTGTACTTATTCCTCATCACCATTTTGAAATGGCAATCAGGGATAAGGTTGTAGCGCCCCCCCAGAGTCGGAAAATCTCCAGGGTCTCAGCTACCAAGGGTACCCGAGACCCCCAATTATGTGATTGCTGTTATCGCCCTCCAAGATCTGCCAGCCGGTACACTATTCTTTCCTTTTGCTCACTGTTATAGAGCACGCAATGCAAACTGGAGAGATGGCATTTTTTTCTTACTATTATATTTTTGTGATAAATGACATTATAAATATATTTATTGTTCATTCTGCATATAAAAATGGCAGGTATCTTTTTAAAAGGTATATGTGTTTTGTTGCGGCACTTTTTAATGTCTGACTATAAACTAAAAATGTCACATGTACACATGCAGTCACTTATTGACATAAATGCATTGCAAACATACACACTGTACTTCTCTAGAAAGTGTACATATTATTGTGTACACACCTTATACACCCACACAGAAATAACATAGGATTTCGGGCAGCAAGTGCCATGAAGAAGATGGGGACACTCTTGTCACCATCACAGCTGAGCAGTGGGGGAAGGTAAAGCAATATCAACAACTAGAAGGCAGAAAGGGTAGAGGGGGCAGAAAGAGTGCAGCTGTGAGGGGCAAACAGAAAAAAAAACAGCTTTTGCTGGTGTGGACACCAGGAGAGAGTCAGGATAGACATAAACAGGAAGCTCCAGAACTCACTTCAGGGAGAGGTGTATCTAGCAAAGGATCAGTTTGGTCCCCCCCCCAAACCTCCCCCATTTGAACCTTAACTCTATTGAATGCTTTATTTAACTTAATCAACAATAAAATGTTATGTATGTATATATTACACACTATGCATGTATATTTGGTATTTAAAGAAAACAATAACTTATACTAAATTAAGCTAGTCAGCAGGTATGACTGAAACTGCTGGTATACCTGTGAGGCTGTTGGTGGTATAATGCGAATTGCTATGTTTAATTCACATGTTTAGAACTGTCTAAAATTTTATTTTCCGAGCTTTTTGGCTGCAAAAGATTTTATAATATTATCATAAGAAAGTTTTGAAGCCAACTCATGCTCTATGGAAATAATACTTAGGTTTGTCAGTCGTTGCTGTCCCATGACTAGTGTTGAGCATTCCGATACTGCAAATATCGGGTATCGGCCGATATTTGCTGTATCGGAATTCCGATACCAAGTTCCAATATTTTTGCGATATCGGAAATCTGAATCGGCGTGTGCGGTGCGTATGGTTTCAAGGGTCTGGAGGAGAGGAGACTCTCCTTCAGGCCCTGGGATCCATATTCATGTAAAAAATAATGAATAAAAATAAAAAATATGGATATACTCACCCCTCCGGCGAACCCTGTCTTTCACCGCTGCAAGCGTCTGCCTCCATCCCTAAGAATGCAGTGAGTGAAGGACCTTCTAGTTTCCTCTCCTTCAGACCCTGGGAACCATCCACGATACCTTCCGATATTTGTGTCCGATTGACTTGCATTAGTATCGGGTATCGGTATCGGCGATATCCGATATTTTTTGGATATCGGCCGATACCTTTCGATACCGATACCTTTGAATATCGGAAGGTATCGCTCAACACTACCCATGACACTCCGAAGATATGTTTTCAGCAACTTTAGCTTGCTAAAGCTTTTTTCACTGGAAGCAACCAATACTGGTATAGTCAGGAAGATTTTCAGAGCTGTGGCTATATTGAGATAGGCATCTTGTAGTCCATTCTTGTATATCTCGATAAGCAGACCTTCAGGTGTGGAAGTTTTCATAGTCATGTTAAAATTCAGTGCATGATGTTTAACCCCTTAGTGACCGAGCCAAATTTTTGAAATCTGACCAGTGTCACTTTATGTGGTAATAACTCTGCAACGCTTCAACAAATCCCAGTGATTTTGAGATTGTTTTTTCGTGACACATTATACTTTATGATAATGGTAAATTTTGTTCAACATTTTTTGTGTTTATTTATAAAAAATATCAAAAATTTGAGAAAAATGTTAAAAAATTAGCAATTTTCTAAATTTGAATGATTATCCCTTTAATCCAGATAGTCATACAACAGCAAACCATTAATAAATAACATTTCTCACATGTCTGCTTTACATCAGCACCATTTGTAAAATGTTATTTTATTTTGTTAGCATTTTAGGAGCTTTAAAAATGTAGCAGCAATTTTTCATTTTTTCAAAGAAATTTACAAAATTTATTTTTTTAGGGACTTATCCATGTTTGAAGTGACTTTAGGGGTCCCATATATTGGGAAACCCACAAACGTGATACTATTTTAAAAACAGCACCCCTAAACATATTGAAAACTGCTGTCAGGTAGTTTATTAACCCTTCAGGTGCTTTACAGGAATTAATGCAAAGTGGTATGACAGAAATGAAAATGTGTATTTTTACCACCTAAATGTTGCTAACTTCTGAACAGATTACTACAGCCGTCAGACTCTAAAGCCGCTATTTGGTCATGAATTGCCATGGCAAACATCAGGACAACAAAATCATGATCTGAGGGCACCAATTGTGACAAAGAAGAAGCCCCCACACACTGTTAACCATTTATAATGATGTAGTCACTATTGACAGCAGCATCTAAGGGGTTAAACAGATTTAGATGGTGCAAATACTGATCGTGGCTGGTACACCAAGTTGTCAGCTATAGTGTACAACCGACAGATGCTGGATTGTCATCTGTATGGGGAGGCTATTCTCTTATATCTCAGGTCAGTTAAAAGACGTATTGGCGGTCATTAAGGGGTTAAAACTCTCGACTTCTGGAATAATTGAATCTTTATCAAGATCCTTCTGATATATCTGTGCTAATTTGATGGCCTGCTCTTTGAGTTCTTCTGTTGATAATGAGTGCAGCTGAGGTCCAGAGTGAAAACTGAATGTATTGCAAAGCTTGTCTATAGCGTCAAACGGGTTCTCATTTCACAAATGATTTTGTCACTGATTTCTAAAAGAGAAATCCTAAATTTGTCTTCCTGTGACAACTGAACACTGTCATCTTCACATTCTTCATCAAACATTTTATTAATCTTTCTCTTCCTTATCTGTCTGAAGTGCGGATCAAGGCCACACCTTTCTGCAATCTCTTTTGCTTCGCTGATTGCATCAGCTCCATTACTGGTTCTGGTTGACTCTAACAATGTCAAGAGACCATGAATATGCTTTGCAGACATATCAATACTGATTTTTTCATTTTGTAGAAGTTTGTTGATGCGATCAATGTGGCTTTGCACTTTATACCAAAAACAAGACATGGCAACAAATTCAAACTTTTTAATATTGTGCATCAGAGAAGCAGCCTCAACCTTAGTCCCCATATTGGCTACTAGATTGGTTTTTAGATCACTTAAAGCATCAATGATTTTGCTTAGATGCATATAAATAGGTCTTACCGCTTCTAGTTTCGCTGACCACCTGGTTTTGCTTAGTGATTGAGGGCAACCAGTACATGTTTCTATAAAACTTCCCATCTAAAAGTGGAGGCAACAAAGAACAAATATAGACACTGTACTGTTCCAAAGTAAGTCTCTGCTTCTCGTGACACACTAGCAGCATTTACACCAACCAGATTTAGGGAATGAGCGGCACGGGGTACAAAATGCGCTAGGTTATTTTCTTGAAGCAATCGTCCTTTAACCCCTTTGTACTTTCCAGCCATATTTGCCACATTGTCATAGGATCGACCCCTGCAATTTTTAATAACTAAGCCATCTTTTTTGATTTTTTGTAAAATTGTTTCAGTGAGAGCCAGTCCAGTCTTCTCAGTCACAGTAAAAAAAGTCTATGAAGCTTTCTACGATTTCAGGGCCATATGTTGTTATTTTGACATATCTACTGACTTCAGATATTTGTTCCAAATGGCTTATGTCAGGTGTGCAGTCAAACATCACAGAAAAATACTTCACCTCCACAACATCATTAAGTATGTGTTCCCTTATTTTGCCTGCTATGATGTCTAAAAATTCATTTTGAATATTAGGTGAGAAATAGCTCACTTGTCCTGTCTTATGACGCTGCAAATGTTCGTGCAGAGGGGCATTATAATGAGAAACAAGTTCAATTGCATTTAGAAATGTACCACTTTTAGGGTCTGAAAAATTAAGACTTTCATGTGAGCCTCGCAATGCACTTCCTTGTCTTGCTAAGTACATGATTACATCAACAATTACATGAAGAACTTCCTTCCAGTTGTTTTCTTCCTTCAGTATCTGCTCTTGAAGTTGTTTGTCAATGCCACCCTTACCTAATGAGGCCTCAAGTGTTTTCCATGAACAGAAACACATTTTATAGTGTAAAGAGTTTTCATGTTCTGGAATTCTCTCACTTAATTTTTTCCATTGTGTCAAACCTTCCTCCTTTGACAAAAATTACCGTTTTGGTTCTGAATTTGAAAACATTCTAGATGGTATACAGCATACAGCATTTTTTAAGCGGCTGTATTCTAGCCAAGACCGGCGCACTTTCTGTCCATTTGACAGCTGTTTAAAAAAATAATCTATTGTGAGTTTTCATCCATCTCTTAAACTATTACTGATGTCAGGTTCATGTGTTGCTTCTGTCCTCATGCTAGTAACAAAACACCTTTTGTGCATCTGAAAATTTGCTTGGCCATGTTCCTGAGTCATAACAGTCGATGTCAAAATTCGACTCACCATGAGATGATGAAATAGCATTCAGTTCTTCTAGAGAATGTGTTGTGCTGCTACAACATTGCATAGCGTCTAAATCAAACACGTGATCTTCAGCGGTTTCATCTGTTGTGGCATCTGCAGTCTGTCTTGCTTCATGCTCCACCACAGTATTACCTTCTTGACTCTCATGCCTGGAGTTTCTATCAACACTCATGTTTCCTGTATTGACAGCTAAAATAAAGCAAACATAACAAAACAAATAGCCGCAAGTCATGAGTAACATTATTATAACGACAAAAAAAACAATGTCTGAAAAAATAGGCATATACACATACCTTTTATATCTTCTGTTTTTATTATTCAGCCATGACGACATTGAAGTTGAAAACTGTCGCTCTTGTTTTTCTTTCTCCTTTGCTCTTTTTTGGAATTCTGCTCCGGATGTTTTTTTTGACATCGCTATTGGTAGCAAACCATTTTTCTCCCCTGTCCCATAAACAAAAGCAAAAAACATTAATATCTGGTGTCATATAATGTATA
This sequence comes from Ranitomeya imitator, assembly GCF_032444005.1. Lineage (NCBI taxonomy): Eukaryota > Metazoa > Chordata > Amphibia > Anura > Dendrobatidae > Ranitomeya > Ranitomeya imitator. Next base: position 209,996,137 of record NC_091287.1, on the reverse strand, counting down.
TATACATATACAGTAGTATGGTATAAGTATGCAGTAGTATAACAACGTTCGGTGTTAAACGGAGAGAAACAGGAAGAGTAGCTCATTGTCACGTGACAGTAACTAGAAAAATCGCATGTGAGTGAAGTGGCCATGTGATAACTGATGAAGCGAGCAAGCAGAGCTGAATCCTGACAGTGAGGATATTACATGCTGTTAGGATTGGCTACAGGGCTTCATTTCATTATTATAGGGCTTAATTTGTCACGCTGTAAACGGCGATAAAGGGGCAGGACGGCGTACTGGGACCCGCACCTGTCCCTACCACTTAAATGGGGGCCTGGCTTTCCCTTATCTCGGGGGTACCTATGATGGTTAGGAGGCCCGAGCCGCCAGCGTATCCCTGTCTCCTGTGCAGGCCCGATCAGGGGCCCCCTCTCCCCCCAAAGGAGGTGGACTGCACCAGTGTTATAATACAACAAATAACAGGGTATACAGACAAGGTAACTAAAAGTCTCAAACTCACCAAATGCTCACACAACCACAGAGGAAACACAGAGAAGGGAAGAGAAGGAATAAACTTAGGAAGGAAAACAGGTTTAACATGCAACCAAAACTGCAGACACAAATCTCTGTAAATAAACCTCCAACACCAACACTACGCTCCTTCAACCTCCGAGCCAGGCAGTAGAACTGATCACTGACACTAGCTGAAGTCAGGACTGGGTCTATATAGAGGATCAGATTACAAGATCCACTTCAGCTGAGAGACCCAGCTCTCAGCAACTTAGCAATACGGTTAACTCCTGCACTGCTGACACAAAGCAGCTAGGTCAAAATACAGGTGAAGAGCTTCTGTTCACTGTGTGCGAACAAGGCCCAGAGCGCTGCGGTTCTCTGGAACCTCTCTGTCGCGGTAGCCTCGTGACAGTACCCCCCCTTCTACGAGGGACCTCCAGAACCTCAGGACCAGGTTTCTCAGGATGAGCTGTATGAAATGCTCGAACCAACCTACCTGCATGGACGTTGGCAGCAGGTACCCACATCCTTTCCTCAGGACCGTACCCTCTCCAGTGTACCAGATATTGTAGGGATCGACGAACTAAACGAGAATCCATAACCCTGGAAATCTGGAACTCGAGACTTCCATCAACAAGGACCGGAGATGGAGGTGAATGGCAACCTTTTTGAGTAAGGAGCGATGAAAAACATTATGCATCTTAAATGACTGAGGCAAAGCCAGCCGAAAAGCAGCGGAATTCACAACGGCCACAATCCTATAAGGGCCAATGAACTTAGGGCCCAATTTCCACGAGGGAACTCTCAGCTTAATATTTTTCGAGGACTGTTATGAATTCTGTTGTCGGGCTCCCTCCTGTGGTCATGAATGGTACTTCGGCTGGTTCTGTCCATGGACTTCCTCTGGTGGGTGTTTCTGAGTTTCCTTCCACAGGTGACAAGGTTAATTCGTTAGCTGGCTGCTCTATTTAACTCCACTTAGATCTTTGCTCCATGCCACCTGTCAATGTTCCAGTATTGGTCTAGTTCACTCCTGGATCGTTCTTGTGACCTGTCCTCCCAGCAGAAGCTAAGTTCCTGTTTGTTTTTCTTTGGTTTGCTATTTTTCTGTCCATCTTGCTATTTTTATTGCTGTCTTGCTTGCTGGAAGCTCTGGGACGCAGAAGGAGCGCCTCCGCACCGTGAGTCCGTGCGGAGGGTCTTTTTGCGCCCTCCGCGTGGTCTTTTTGTAGGTTTTTGTGCTGACCGCAAAGCAACCTTTCCTATCCTCGGTCTGTTCAGTAAGTCGGGCCTCACTTTGCTAAATCTATTTAATCTCTGTGTTTGTATTTTCATCTTTACTCACAGTCATTATATGTGGGGGGCTGCCTATTCCTTTGGGGAATTTCTCTGAGGCAAGGTAGGCTTTATTTTTCTATCTTCAGGGCTAGCTAGTTCCTTAGGCTGTGCCGAGTTGCATAGGGAGCGTTAGGAGCAATCCACGGCTATTTCTAGTGTGTGTGATAGGATTAGGGATTGCGGTCAGCAGAGTTCCCACGTCCCAGAGCTCGTCCTTATTATCAGTAACTATCAGGTCATTCCGTGTGCTCTTAACCACCAGGTCCATTATTGTCCTGACCACCAGGTCATAACAGTACAGGTGGCCCAAAGTACTAATGCATCTCAATAGAGGGATAAGAGAAGTTCTGAGACCATTTTTTTTTCTTTGCACTGTGTTTTGTCTCTCTTTTCCCCTTTACCTCTGGGTGGTTCAGGACACAGGTGTAAACATGGACATTCAAGGTCTGTCCTCTTGGATGGATAATCTCACTACAAGGGTACAAAACATTCAAGATTTTGTGGTTCAGAATCCGATGTTAGAGCCTAGGATTCCAATTCCTGATTTGTTTTTTGGTGATAGATCTAAGTTCTTGAATTTCAAAAATAATTGTAAATTGTTTCTTGCCTTGAAACCTTGCTCCTCAGGTGACCCTGTTCAACAAGTAAGGATCATTATTTCTTTGTTACGTGGTGACCCTCAAGACTGGGCATTTTCCCTTGCGCCAGGAGATCCGGCATTGCGTGATGTTGATGCGTTTTTCCTGGCGCTTGGATTGCTTTATGACGAACCTAATTCAGTGGATCAGGCAGAGAAAATCTTGCTGGCTCTGTGTCAGGGTCAGGATGAAGCGGAGATATATTGTCAGAAGTTTAGAAAGTGGTCTGTGCTCACTCAGTGGAATGAATGTGCCCTGGCAGCAATCTTCAGAAAGGGTCTCTCTGAAGCCCTTAAGGATGTCATGGTGGGATTTCCCATGCCTACTGGTCTGAATGAGTCTATGTCTTTGGCCATTCAGATCGATCGACGCTTGCGTGAGCGTAAAGCTGTGCACCATTTTGCGGTACTATATGAGCATGGGCCAGAGCCATTTGACCAGAGCTGAACGGCAAGAACACAGACGTTGGAATGGGCTATGTTTTTACTGTGGTGATTCCACTCATGCTATCTCCGATTGTCCTAAGCGCACTAAGCGGTTCGCTAGGTCTGCCTTCATTGGTACGGTACAGTCTAAATTTCTATTGTCCGTTACTCTGATTTGCTCTTGGTCATCCTATTCTGTTATGGCATTTGTGGATTCAGGCGCTGCCCTGAATTTGATGGACTTGGAGTATGCTAGGCGCTGTGGTTTTTTCTTGGAGCCCTTGCAGTATCCTATTCCATTGAGAGGAATTGATGCTACGCCTTTGGCCAAGAATAAGCCTCAGTACTGGACCCAATTGACCATGTGCATGGCTCCTGCACATCAGGAGGATATCCGCTTTCTGGTGTTGCATAATCTGCATGATGTGGTCGTTTTGGGGAAGCCATGTGCTTTTTTTTCTAGAAAGTTTTCGCCTGCTGAGCGTAATTATGATGTTGGTAATCGTGAGTTGCTGGCCATGAAGTGGGCATTCAAGGAGTGGCGTCATTGGCTTGAAGGAGCCAAGCATCACGTGGTGGTCTTGACAGATCACAAGAATTTGACTTATCTTGAGTCTGCCAAACGGTTGAATCCGAGACAGGCTCGATGGTCGTTATTTTTCTCCCGTTTTGATTTTGTGGTTTCGTACCTTCCGGGCTCTAAGAATGTGAAGGCTGATGCCCTGTCAAGGAGTTTTGTGCCTGACTCTCCGGGTGTTCCTGAGCCGGCGGGTGTTCTCAAAGAGGGGGTAATTTTGTCTGCCATCTACCCTGATTTGCTGCGGGTGCTGCAAAAATTTCAGGCTGATAGACCTGACCGTTGCCCAGCGGAGAAACTGTTTGTCCCTGATAGATGGATTAGTAGAGTTATCTCTGAGATTCATTGTTCAGTGTTGGCTGGGCATCCTGGAATCTTTGGTACCAGAGATTTGGTGGCTAGATCCTTTTGGTGGCCGTCTTTGTCACGGGATGTGCGTTCTTTTGTGCAGTCCTGTGGGACTTGTGCTCGGGCTAAGCCCTGCTGTTCTCGTGCCAGTGGGTTGCTTTTGCCCTTGCCGGTCCCGAAGAGGCCCTGGACGCATATTTCTATGGATTTTATTTCGGATCTCCCCGTCTCTCAAAAGATGTCGGTCATTTGGGTGGTTTGTGATCGCTTTTCTAAAATGGTCCATTTGGTACCTTTGTCTAAATTGCCTTCCTCCTCTGATTTGGTGCCATTATTTTTCCAGCATGTGGTTCGTTTACATGGTATCCCGGAGAACATCATTTCTGACAGAGGTTCCCAGTTTGTTTCGAGGTTTTGGCGATCTTTTTGTGCTAGGATGGGCATTGATTTGTCTTTTTCCTCGGCTTTCCATCCTCAGACAAATGGCCAAACCGAACGAACTAATCAGACTTTGGAAACATATCTGAGATGCTTTGTTTCTGCTGATCAGGATGATTGGGTGTCCTTTTTGCCGTTGGCTGAGTTCGCCCTTAATAATCGAGCCAGCTCGGCTACTTTGGTTTCGCCGTTTTTCTGCAATTCTGGTTTCCATCCTCGTTTCTCTTCAGGGCAGGTTGAGTCTTCGGACTGTCCTGGTGTAGATACTGTGGTGGATAGGTTGCAGCAGATTTGGACTCATGTGGTGGACAATTTGACATTGTCCCAGGAGAAGGCTCAACGTTTCGCTAACCGCCGGCGCTGTGTGGGTCCCCGACTTCGCGTTGGGGATTTGGTTTGGTTGTCGTCTCGTTATGTTCCTATGAAGGTTTCCTCTCCTAAGTTTAAGCCTCGTTTCATTGGTCCGTATAAGATTTCTGAGGTTATCAATCCTGTGTCATTTAGTTTGGCCCTTCCTGCTTCTTTTGCCATCCATAATGTGTTCCATAGGTCGTTATTGCGGAGATACGTGGCGCCTGTGGTTCCATCCGTTGATCCTCCTGCCCCGGTATTGGTTGAGGGGGAGTTGGAGTATGTGGTGGAGAAGATTTTGGATTCTCGTATTTCGAGACGGAAACTCCAGTACCTGGTCAAGTGGAAGGGTTATGGTCAGGAAGATAATTCCTGGGTTTTTACCTCTGATGTTCATGCTGCCGATCTGGTTTGTGCCTTTCATTTGGCTCATCCTGGTCGGCCTGGGGGCTCTGGTGAGGGTTCGGTGACCCCTCCTCAAGGGGGGGGAGTACTGTTGTGAATTCTGTTGTCGGGCTCCCTCCTGTGGTCATGAATGGTACTTCGGCTGGTTCTGTCCATGGACTTCCTCTGGTGGGTGTTTCTGAGTTTCCTTCCACAGGTGACGAGGTTAGTTCGTTAGCTGGCTGCTCTATTTAACTCCACTTAGATCTTTGCTCCATGCCACCTGTCAATGTTCCAGTATTGGTCTAGTTCACTCCTGGATCGTTCTTGTGACCTATTCTCCCAGCAGAAGCTAAGTTCCTGTTTGTTTTTCTTTGGTTTGCTATTTTTCTGTCCATCTTGCTATTTTTATTGCTGTCTTGCTTGCTGGAAGCTCTGGGACGCAGAGGGAGCGCCTCCGCACCGTGAGTCGGTGCGGAGGGTCTTTTTGCGCCCTCTGCATGGTCTTTTTGTAGGTTTTGTGCTGACCGCAAAGCAACCTTTCCTATCCTCGGTCTGTTCAGTAAGTTGGGCCTCACTTTGCTAAATCTATTTCATCTCTGTGTTTGTATTTTCATCTTTACTCACAGTCATTATATGTGGGGGGCTGCCTATTCCTTTGGGGAATTTCTCTGAGGCAAGGTAGGCTTTATTTTTCTATCTTCAGGGCTAGCTAGTTCCTTAGGCTGTGCTGAGTTGCATAGGGAGCGTTAGGAGCAATCCACGGCTATTTCTAGTGTGTGTGATAGGATTAGGGATTGCGGTCAGCAGAGTTCCCACGTCCCAGAGCTCGTCCTTATTATCAGTAACTATCAGGTCATTCCGTGTGCTCTTAACCACCAGGTCCATTATTGTCCTGACCACCAGGTCATAACAGAGGACAACCAAACCCAATCACCCACACACAGGTCCAGACCTTCCACACGTCTCCGATCAGCCACATTCCTATGCCTGGAACCCATCCTCTTTAATTTCTCAAGAACCCCTTACCATACGGATGTGATGGATGAAGAAAACCTCTCCTCTTCAGGAACACCTGAGGAATTCCTCCCATTAAATGCACTAGATTGAGGATGAAAACCATATGCCCCGAAAACGGGGAATTACCAGTACACTCATGAGTATGATTGTTTATAGCAAATTCTGCTAACGGTAAGTACTTAACCCAGTCCTCTTGATTCTCTGAGATGAAACACCTGAGATAAGTCTCAAGATTTTGATTTACGTGTTCAGTCTGACCATTGGATTGAGGATGAAAAGCTGAAGAAAACGACAAATGAGTCCGCAGCCGACTGCAGAGAGCCCTCCAAAACTTAGAAATAAACTGCACCAAATGGTCTGAGACAATATCTGAAGGAATACCATGCAGTCTCACAAACTCCTTAATAAAGACCTGTGCCAGAGTCTTAGCATTTGGTAATGCGGGGAGCGCAATGAAATGAGACATCTTGCTAAATCTATCAACTACGACCAAAATAACTGTATAACCCTCCGAAACCGGTAAGTCAGTGATGAAATCTATTGACAAATGAGTCCAAGGTCTATTGGGAATTTCCAAAGGTTGGAGACACCCAGACGGGCGAGAACGAGAGGACTTGGAACGCGCACACACACTGCAGGCAGCAACATATTCCTGTACATCATGTCTTACTCCAGACCACCAAAAACGCCGAGTGAGTAGGTCCGCAGTAACCTTACTTCTAGGGTGACCGGCCAAAACCGAGTCATGATGCTCATTTATGACCCTGAGACAGAGATTAGCTGGAACAAAAAGTTTACCTAATGGACAGGCTTCTGGGGCATCCCCCTGTGCCTCTACCACCTCTTTCTCAAGATCAGAATTAATTGCGGCGACAACTACACCCTTCTGCAGTATAGGACCTGGTTCACAAATATCCCCACCCCCCGGGAAACAACGGGATAATGCATCAGCCTTGACATTCTTATTTCCTGGCCGGTACGTAATGTAGAAATTGAACCTGGCGAAGAACAGAGACCAGCTTGCCTGCCTAGGTGTAAGACGCTTTGCAGATTCTAAATACAACAGATTTTTGTGATCTGTGATCACCATGACAGGGTGAAGTGCTCCCTCCAAAAAAATGACGCCATTCCGCAAATGCACATTTAATTACCAACAGCTCCCTGTTACCAATGTCATAATTCTTCTCCGTAGGAGATAATTTTCTCGAGAAAAATGCACACGGACGCCACTTACTCGGAGAAATCCCCTGAGACAATACAGCTCCCACCCCTACCTCAGAGGCATCCACCTCTACCACAAATGGCTGAGTGATGTCAGGCTGTATTAATATGGGTGCAGTGGAAAAACACTTTTTCAAAGATTCAAAAGCTTTACTGGCCGCACTGGACCATACGGAGAAATCCGTGCCCCTCTTGGTCATGTCTGTCAATGGTTTGGCTACAACTGAAAAGTCTTTAATAAATTTGCGATAGAAATTTGCAAAACCTAAAAACCTCTGTAAAGCCTTAAGGTCCTCAGGACGATCCCACTCCAAGACCGCCCTGACCTTAAGCGGATCCATACTAAAACCTGTGGAGGATAAGAAATAATCCAGAAACGGAATCTCTTTGACTGCAAACATGCATTTCTCAAGTTTGGCAAACAGTTTATTGTCCCTGAGTACCTGAAGGACCTGCCGTACATGATCCTGATGAGACTCGAGGTCAGGGGAATAAATTAAGATATCATTGAGATATACCACCACAAACCTACCTATTAAGTGACTAAATATATCATTGACAAAGTGTTGAAACACAGCAGGAGCATTACTTAACCCAAAAGGCATAACCAAGTTCTCGTAATGTCCCTCTGGAGTATTAAACGCAGTCTTCCATTCATCCCCCTCCTTCATCCGAATGAGATTATATGCCCACCTGAGATCTAATTTGGAGAACAATTTAGCCCCCATAATTTGGTTAAAGAGGTCCGGAATAAGAGGGAGCGAGAAAGAATCCCGAACCGTAATTTGATGCAATTCACGGAAGTCTAAGCATGGGCGTAAACCCCCGTCCTTCTTCTTTTCAAAGAAGAACCCAGCAGCAATGGGTGATGACGAGGGTCTTATATGACCCTTGGCCAGACTCTCCAGGATATAGTCCTTCATGGCCTGTCTCTCTGGGGCAGAGATGTTGTATAGCTTACTCTTAGGCAGTTTAGCACCAGGAATGAGACGTATGGCGCAATCATAAGGACGGTGTGGAGGTAGCTCTCGACTCCCCTCCTCAGAGAATACATCCTCCAAATCTGAGATGAACTCTGGCAAAACCTGAGAACTCAATCCGGCCAGCCGAATACCCGGGCAGTGTTCCTGACAAAACTCACTCCATCTAGTAATCTCCCCGGTCTGCCAGTCCAACACCTGGTTGTGTAACGTGAGCCATGGTAAACCAAGAACTACAGGCGACGGCAAACCCCCAACACATAACAATCTAATGACTCAGAGTGCAACGCCCCTATTTGTAGGCTCACCCCACGGACGATCTGAGTGAAAGTCCCCTGGCTCAAGGGTGCAGAATCAATGGCAATTATAGGTATGGGTCTAGACAACTCTTGAGTCTTAAGCCCATGTGCCTAAACAAATCCAGCATCAATTAAATTAAACCCTGCCCCAGAGTCCAGAAATATTGGCAGAGATATTGAACCTATTTTCACCAAGACGAATCTCGGCTGGTAGGAAAAATTGAGGTTTACCTAAGGAGGAAATTAGTACACCCGAGTTGCCAACCTCCCCGCAACCCCGGCTCAATAGTTTTCTGGCGGTTGTCTTCTAGAAGGATCCACATTCACATAATGACCCTTTCTGCCACAAAAAAAAACATGCACCTTCCTTACGCCGTACTACTGCAGCCCCCTTAGAATGAGTAGCGCCACCCAACTGCATTGGTTCTCCTAGAAACTCAGATTCTGGTGAGTCCAAATCTGAATTACCCTTGAATAGCGGCGATTCATTAAGTCTCTGGCGCAGAAGGCGGTCCACACGGATCACAAGAGATATAGCTACCTCCAGTGTGGTTGGTGTCTCATGTAGGGCAAAGGCATCTTTTATTTTATCAGATAGGCCCTGATAAAATTGACTGCGGAGTGCAGGGTCATTCCACATTGTGTCAGTAGCCCATCTCCGAAACTTAGAGCAGTACTCCTCTACTGGCCAGTCTCCCTGTGTAAGATGGCGTATTGTGGACTCAGCGAGGGAGACGCGGTCAGGATCATCATACACTTGACCTAAGGCTTGAAAAAACTCCTCCACAGTCCGTAACGGCAAAGCGTCAGCGGGAAGTGAAAAAGCCCAGGCCTGAGGGTCACCTTGTAGGAGCGATACTACAATTCCAACCCTCTGCTCCTCTGAACCTGAAGTGTGAGGACGCAACCTAAAATACAATTTACAGGCCTCCCTGAAAGTAACAAATTTATCACGTCCCCCAGAGAACATGTCAGATAACGCAATTTTAGGCTCCAGCAAAGCTTGTGTAGGTGTAGCAACCCCTGCAGTGGCCACTGAAGTGCGCTACACAACCGCCGAGCGGAGGTCAGCCACCTCTAGACTGAGTTGCTGCATGTGTCCGACTAAAGCAGCAATGGGGTCCATATTGGACCAAGAAAAATTTTTAAGGTCAGTGATACTGTCACGCCGTAAACGGCAATAAAGGGGCAGGACGGCGTACTGGGACCCGTACCTGTCCCTACCACTTAAATGGTGGCCTGGCTTTCCCTTATCTCGGGGGTACCTATGATGGTTAGGAGGCCCGAGCCGCCAGCGTATCCCTGTCTCCTGTGCAGGCCCTATCAGGGGCCCCCTCTCCCCCCAAAGGAGGTGGACTGCACCAGTGTTATAATACAACAAATAACAAGGTATACAGACATGGTAACTAAAAGTCTCAAACTCACCAAATGCTCACACAACCACAGAGGAAACACAGAGAAGGGAAGAGAAGGAATAAACTTAGGAAGGAAAACAGGTTTAACATGCAACCAAAACTGCAGACACCAATCTCTGTAAATAAACCTCCAACACCAACTCTACGCTCCTTCAACCTCCAAGCCAGGCAGTAGAACTGATCACTGACACTAGCTGAAGTCAGGATTGGGTCTATATAGAGGATCAGATTACAAGATCCACTTCAGCTGAGAGACCCAGCTCTCAGCAACTTAGCAATAAGGTTAACTCCTGCACTGCTGGCACAAAGCAGCTAGGTGAGAATACAGGTGAAGAGCTTATGTTCACTGTGTGCGAACAAGGCCCAAAGCACTGCGGTTCTCTGGAACCTATCTGTCGCGGAAGCCCTGTGACATAATTACTCTGAGACTGCAGGCTTCTGAATTTTCACAGCGCATGCACTGCACACTTTTGGGATTCTCCCTAGCCAATGCCGAGAGTGGACTATCATGTGAGCCGAAGTATGTGATCTTGCCTTGCGCAGGCGTGTACTATGGAGGACAGAGAATGAACTTCAATCCAATATTGCAGCCAGCATGCAGCCAGTGGGTAAGGAAAGGGTGAATCAAACACCCAAAAACCCCGCCTCCATGGCTAAAAATTGTTCCCTCCAAATTCAGGTGACAGAGTCCCTTTAAGTATTTGGATGCAGAAATCTCTGCACCATTTCTGCATCTCTTGCCATGAAAAATGCAGAGGCAAAAATGCAAATTGTGGGCTTATATTAGCAGACCTGGAAGGTCCTTGGTTATTTGGCCCTCCCCAGCCTAAAAATAGAAGTCAGCAGCCACCCCAGAATTGGCTCATCACATGAGATGCTCAAATTCTGTCACTTTGCGTTCACTCTTCCCAATTGCTCTGGTGTGGTGGCAATCAGGGTAATGGTGGTTGGGGTTGATGACAGCTAAGAATTGTCCAAAAACAAAGCTGGCATCAAGCCCTGGTGTTAGAAATGGAGAGGTGTCTATCAGACACCCCCATCACTAACCCAGTAATCAAAAAAGAAAACACACAAATATTTATTTAAATGGATACTCATCCATACTTTCCCTAGTTCACAATGTAAAAATTCCCCCCCCCCATAAGGTCCTCATATTTCTGTCCCTATAATGTCCTCAGATTTCTGCACCCCATAATGTCCTCTGATTTCTGCCCCTATAATGTCCTCAGATTTCTGCCCCCCATAATGTCCTCGGATTTCTGCCCCTATAATGTCCTCAGATTTCTGCCCCCATAATGTGCTCAGATTTCAGCCCCTATAATGTGCTCAGATTTCTGCCCCCATAATGTGCTCAGATTTCTGCCCCCTTAATGTGCGCAGAGTTCTGCCCCCATAATGTGCTCAGATTTCTGCCCCCATAATGTCCTCATATTTCTGTACCCCATAATGTCCTCTGATTTCTGCCCCTATAATGTCCTCAGATTTCTGCCCCCCCCAGAATGTCCTCAGATTTCTGCCCCTATAATGTCCTCAAATTTCTGCCCCCATAATGTGCTCAGATTTCTGCCCCAATAATGTGCTCAGAGTTCTGTCCCCATAATGTGCTCAGATTTTTGCCCCCATAATGTCCTCATATTTCTGCACCCCAAAATGTCCTCTGATTTCTGCCCCTATAATGTCCTCAGATTTCTGCCCCCATAATGTCCTCGGATTTCTGCCCCTATAATATCCTCAGATTTCTGCCCCCATAAAGTGCTCAGAGTTCTCCCCCCTATAATGGCCTCAGATTTCTGCCCCCCATAATGTCCTCCGATTTCTCCCCCCTATAATGGCCTCAGATTTCTTCCCCTATAATGTCCTCAGATTTCTGCCCCCATAATGTGCTCAGATTTCTGCCTCCATAATGTGCTCAGATTTCTGCCCCCATAATGTGCTCAGAGTTCTGCACCCATAATTTCCTGATTTCTGCCCCCATGATGTCCTGATTTCTGCCCCATAAAGTTCCCTGGCTTTGCTTCAGTCCTCTCACACAGTCAATTAAATTTACTCCCCCTGCTCCCTCCCTATCCTTATGTCTGCAGGCAGGCTCCATATAGCCGACCCCAACCAGCCCTTTAGCTCCCTTAAAATTCAAACATTAATCTTCCATCTTTGGTGTCTTCAGCTCCATTACCCCGCCCTCGGGAGCTGGAGCCCTTACCACCAACGCTGCCTGTGCCCTGTGTGTCTGAAGAGCCGGCGTGTGACATCAGCAGCATAATCATGTGACCTGATCACGCTGCTGGCACTTCACTGATGCGGAAGTGCCAGCGGGCGCGGCGGTCAGGCAGGGCTTAAAAAGAGATCAAGGCAGGCAAGCCAAGGGTACTAGCATCGCTAGTACACTTGGGATTCGGAACCAACGTGCAGCACTTTCTCTGAGCCGGCTGTCGATTTGACAGCCGGCTCAGAGAACGGGAGAATCTCAGTGTGGGGGTGGTAGAATGCTGCCGACGGGCAGCCTTCTCCTTGGACCGCCGCATCAGGCGGCCCGCTGGTGCCCCCTGTCAGCTGCGCCCGGGGCACATGCCCCGGCTGCTCCCCCCCCCCATATACGCCACTTACTTCAGATCAGCACTGTGTTCCTCTGGGGCCTCCCCTCTCCCTCCTGACCGTGCCGACGACAGAGCTCAGAGTTTGGATTGGAGCCGTGCAGGAGCCGCAGAAACCTCTTCACTTCCATTAGCACTTTCATCACTGCTAGCTTCAGCGACTGCACAACTCTCCTGGCCGCAAGTTGCAGCAGCCTGACCCGGTCCATGCTGGTGGGCGTGGCTTACTGCTGTTAGGCTCCAGAAGCAGCGTCTGAGTGCAAGTCAGGTAAATGGCTGTGCTGAGCCTCCCTCCTCCCATGCTAGCCAAAGACTCCGGGGAGGGAAGAGATCCAACCCCAGCCCGCACACTGCTCTCTAATGCTGCAGTCTGCGACAATGATCCCCACCATTATACAAGGCATATGCAGGAGCATGGCTTTTCTCTCCTCTTCTAATGGGCGGGGAGAGGGCATGCAGCGATGCTCAGGAGAGAGGCTGTCGGAGGCAGGGGCCCAACGGGGGATCTGTTGTGAATTCTGTGGCTGAATTCACTCCTGTGGTCACAAGTGGTACTGCAGTTTCTGAGCTTCCTCCCTCAGGTGTTCTGGTGAGCTCGTTGGCTGCTTCATTACTTAACTCCGCCTGATGCTGCTATCCTTGCTCCTTGTCAATGTTTCAGTGTTGGATCTGAGCTTCTCCTGATTGTTCCTCTGACCTGCTGCTCTGTATAGCTAAGTGCTTTTTGCTTTTTTGTTGCTTTTTTTCTGTCCAGCTTGTCTTTTGTTTTGCTGGAAGCTCTGAGACGCAAAGGGTGTACCGCCGTGCCGTTAGTTCGGCACGGTGGGTTTTTTTTGCCCCCTTTGCGTGGTTTTGCTTTAGGGTTTTTTGTAGACTGCAAAGTTCGCTTTACTGTCCTCGCTCTGTCCTAGAATATCGGGCCCCACTTTGCTGAATCTATTTCATCCCTACGTTTTGTCTTTTCATCTTACTCACAGTCATTATATGTGGGGGGCTGCCTTTTCCTTTGGGGAATTTCTCTGGGGCAAGTCAGGCCTATTTTTCTATCTTCAGGCTAGCTAGTTTCTTAGGCTGTGCCGAGTTGCCTAGGTAATTGTTAGGCGCAATCCACAGCCGCTTTTAGTTGTGTTTAGGATAGGATCAGGTGTGCAGTCTACAGAGTTTCCACGTCTCAGAGCTCGTTCTTGTATTTTTGGGTATTTGTCAGATCACTGTGTGCGCTCTGATCGCTAAACACACTGTGTTTCTGGATTGCCTTCATAACACCTGTCATTAGCAAACATAACAGTACAAGGAGCCCAAACTAATGATTCTCAATAGAGGGAAAGAAAAAGTTCTGACATCATTTTTTTTTTTTTTCTGCTCTGTGTTCACTTTTTTTTTTTTTCCCCTAGACATTTGGGTGATTCTGGACACAGGTGTGGACATGGATATTCAGGGTCTGTGCTCTTCAATGGATAATCTCGTTATAAATGTACAAAAAATTCAAGATACTATTGATCAGAAATCTATGTTAGAACCAAGATTTCCTATTCCTGATTTGTTTTTTGGAGATAGAACTAAGTTTCTAAGTTTCAAAAATAATTGTAAGCTATTTCTGGCCTTGAAACCTCATTCTTCTGGTAATCCTATTCAACAGGTTTTGATTATTATTTCTTTTTTGCGCGGCGACCCTCAAGACTGGGCATTTTCTCTTGCGCCAGGAGACCCTGCATTGAGTAGTGTCGATGCGTTTTTCCTGGCGCTCGGATTGCTGTACGATGAGCCTAATTCAGTGGATCAGGCTGAGAAAAATTTGCTGGCTTTGTGCCAGGGTCAGGATGATATAGAAGTATATTGTCAGAAATTTAGGAAATGGTCAGTACTCACTCAGTGGAATGAATCTGCGCTGGCAGCTTTGTTCAGAAAGGGTCTCTCTGAGGCTCTTAAGGATGTCATGGTGGGATTTCCAATGCCTGCTGGTTTGAATGAGTCTTTGTCTTTGGCCATTCAGATCGGTCGACGCTTGCGCGAGCGTAAATCTGTGCACCATTTGGCGGTACTGCCTGAGGTTAAACCTGAGCCTATGCAGTGCGATAGGACTATGACTAGAGTTGAACGGCAGGAATACAGACGTCTGAATGGTCTGTGTTTCTACTGTGGTGATTCCACTCATGCTATTTCTGATTGTCCTAAGCGCACTAAGCGGTCCGCTAGGTCTGCCGTCATTGGTACTGTACAGTCCAAATTCCTTCTGTCCATTACCTTGATATGCTCTTTGTCGTCGTTTTCTGTCATGGCGTTTGTGGATTCGGGCGCTGCCCTGAATCTGATGGATTTGGATTATGCGAAACGTTGTGGGTTTTTCTTGGAGCCTTTGCGGTGTCCTATTCCATTGAGAGGAATTGATGCTACACCTTTGGCCAAGAATAAACCTCAATACTGGGCCCAGCTGACCATGTGCATGGCTCCTGCACATCAAGAAGTTATTCGCTTTCTGGTGTTGCATAATCTGCATGATGTGGTCGTGTTGGGGTTGCCATGGCTACAAACCCATAATCCAGTATTGGATTGGAATTCCATGTCGGTATCCAGCTGGGGTTGTCAGGGGGTACATGGTGATGTTCCATTTTTGTCGATTTCGTCATCCACCCCTTCTGAGGTCCCAGAGTTCTTGTCTGATTATCAGGATGTATTTGAAGAGCCCAAGTCCGATGCTCTACCTCCGCATAGGGATTGTGATTGTGCTATCAATTTGATTCCTGGTAGTAAATTCCCTAAAGGTCGATTATTTAATTTATCCGTGCCCGAACACGCCGCTATGCGCAGTTATGTGAAGGAATCCCTGGAGAAGGGACATATTCGCCCATCGTCATCACCACTGGGAGCAGGGTTCTTCTTTGTAGCCAAGAAGGATGGTTCGCTGAGACCGTGTATTGATTACCGCCTTCTTAATAAGATCACTGTTAAATTTCAGTATCCCTTGCCATTGTTATCTGACTTGTTTGCTCGGATTAAGGGGGCTAGTTGGTTCACTAAGATAGATCTTCGTGGTGCGTATAATCTGGTGAGAATCAGGCAAGGAGATGAATGGAAAACTGCATTCAATACGCCCGAGGGTCATTTTGAGTATCTAGTGATGCCGTTCGGACTTGCCAATGCTCCATCTGTGTTTCAGTCTTTTATGCATGACATCTTCCGTGAGTATCTGGATAAATTCCTGATTGTTTACTTGGATGACATTTTGATCTTCTCAGATGATTGGGAGTCTCATGTGAAGCAGGTCAGAATGGTTTTTCAGGTCCTGCGTGCTAACTCTTTGTTTGTGAAGGGATCAAAGTGTCTCTTCGGTGTGCAGAAAGTTTCATTTTTGGGGTTCATCTTTACCCCTTCTACTATCGAGATGGATCCAGTTAAGGTCCAAGCCATCCAGGATTGGATTCAGCCGACATCTCTGAAAAGTCTGCAAAAGTTCCTGGGCTTTGCTAATTTTTATCGTCGCTTCATCTGTAATTTTTCTAGCATTGCCAAACCATTGACCGATTTGACCAAGAAGGGTGCTGATTTGGTTAATTGGTCTTCTGCTGCTGTGGAAGCTTTTCAGGAGTTGAAGCGTCGTTTTTGTTCTGCCCCTGTGTTGTGTCAGCCAGATGTTTCTCTTCCGTTCCAGGTCGAGGTTGATGCTTCTGAGATTGGAGCAGGGGCGGTTTTGTCACAGAGAGGTTCTGATTGCTCAGTGATGAAACCATGTGCTTTCTTTTCCAGGAAGTTTTCGCCCGCTGAGCGTAATTATGATGTGGGCAATCGAGAGTTGCTGGCCATGAAGTGGGCATTCGAGGAGTGGCGTCATTGGCTTGAAGGAGCTAAGCATCGCGTGGTGGTATTGACTGATCATAAGAACTTGACTTATCTCGAGTCTGCCAAGCGCTTGAATCCTAGACAGGCCCGTTGGTCGTTATTTTTTGCCCGCTTCGACTTTGTGATTTCGTACCTTCCGGGCTCTAAAAATGTGAAGGCGGATGCTCTGTCTAGGAGTTTTGTGCCTGACTCTCCGGGTTTATCTGAGCCAGCGGGTGTCCTCAAGGAAGGAGTCATTGTGTCTGCCATCTCCCCTGATTTGCGGCGGGTGCTGCAAAAATTTCAGGCGAATAAACCTGATCGTTGTCCAGCAGAGAAACTGTTCGTCCCTGATAGGTGGACTAATAAACTTATCTCTGAACTTCATTGTTCGGTGTTGGCTGGTCATCCTGGAATCTTTGGTACCAGAGAGTTAGTGGCTAGATCCTTCTGGTGGCCATCTCTGTCACGGGATGTACGTACTTTTGTGCAGTCCTGTGGGATTTGTGCTAGGGCTAAGCCCTGCTGTTCTCGTGCCAGTGGGTTGCTTTTGCCCTTGCCGGTCCCAAAGAGGCCTTGGACACATATTTCGATGGATTTCATTTCTGACCTTCCCGTTTCTCAAAAGATGTCAGTCATTTGGGTGGTCTGTGATCGCTTTTCTAAAATGGTCCATCTGGTGCCCTTGGCTAAATTGCCTTCCTCCTCTGATTTGGTACCTTTGTTCTTTCAGCATGTGGTTCGGTTGCATGGCATTCCTGAGAATATTGTTTCTGACAGAGGTTCCCAGTTTGTTTCAAGGTTTTGGCGAGCCTTTTGTGGTAGGATGGGCATTGACCTATCCTTTTCCTCGGCTTTCCATCCTCAGACTAATGGCCAGACCGAACGAACCAATCAGACCTTGGAAACATATCTGAGATGTTTTGTTTCTGCAGACCAGGATGATTGGGTGTCCTTTTTGCCGTTGGCTGAGTTCGCCCTTAATAATCGGGCCAGCTCGGCTACCTTGGTTTCTCCATTTTTTTGCAATTCTGGGTTCCATCCTCGTTTCTCTTCAGGACAGGTTGAGTCTTCGGACTGTCCTGGTGTGGATTCTGTGGTGGATAGGTTGCAGCAGATCTGGACTCAGGTAGTGGACAATTTGATCTTGTCCCAGGAGAAAGCTCAACTTTTCGCTAATCGCAGACGCCGTGTGGGTCCCCGACTTCGTGTTGGGGATCTGGTTTGGTTATCTTCTCGTCATATTCCTATGAAGGTTTCCTCTCCTAAATTTAAACCTCGTTTTATTGGTCCGTATAGGATTTCTGAGGTTCTCAATCCTGTGTCTTTTCGTTTGACCCTCCCAGACTCCTTTTCCATACATAATGTATTCCATAGGTCGTTGTTGCGGAGATACGTGGCACCTATGGTTCCATCTGTTGAGCCTCCTGCCCCGGTTTTGGTGGAGGGGGAATTGGAGTATATTGTGGAGAAGATTTTGGATTCTCGTGTTTCTAGACGGAAACTCCAGTATCTGGTTAAATGGAAGGGTTATGCTCAGGAAGATAATTCCTGGGTTTTTGCCTCTGATGTTCATGCTTCCGATCTTGTTCGTGCCTTTCATGCGGCTCATCCTGGTCGGCCTGGGGGCTCTGGTGAGGGTTCGGTGACCCCTCCTCAAGGGGGGGGTACTGTTGTGAATTCTGTGGCTGAATTCACTCCTGTGGTCACAAGTGGTACTGCAGTTTCTGAGCTTCCTCCCTCAGGTGTTCTGGTGAGCTCGTTAACTGCTTCATTACTTAACTCCGCCTGATGCTGCTATCCTTGCTCCTTGTCAATGTTTCAGTGTTGGATCTGAGCTTCTCCTGATTGTTCCTGTGACCTGCTGCTCTGTATAGCTAAGTGCCTTTTGCTTTTTTTTGTTGCTTTTTTTCTGTCCAGCTTGTCTTTTGTTTTGCTGGAAGCTCTGAGACCCAAAGGGTGTACCGCCGTGCCGTTAGTTCGGCACGGTGGTTTTTTTTTGCCCCCTTTGCGTGGTTTTGCTTTAGGGTTTTTTGTAGACTGCAAAGTTCGCTTTACTGTCCTCGCTCTGTCCTAGAATATCGGGCCCCACTTTGCTGAATCTATTTCATCCCTACGTTTTGTCTTTTCATCTTACTCACAGTCATTATATGTGGGGGGCTGCCTTTTCCTTTGGGGAATTTCTCTGGGGCAAGTCAGGCCTATTTTTCTATCTTCAGGCTAGCTAGTTTCTTAGGCTGTGCCGAGTTGCCTAGGTAGTTGTTAGGCGCAATCCACAGCTGCTTTTAGTTGTGTTTAGGATAGGATCAGGTGTGCAGTCTACAGAGTTTCCACGTCTCAGAGCTCGTTCTTGTATTTTTGGGTATTTGTCAGATCACTGTGTGCGCTCTGATCGCTAAGCACACTGTGTTTCTGGATTGCCTTCATAACACCTGTCATTAGCAAACATAACAGGGATCCACCGATTCCCCGATGGGCCAGTCGGAGCCTGATGCCCTGTGTGCCCCTTTGACAGTCACAGTAACCCGAGTTCCCCTAAAACAATAAGTGCCCACTTTAGATTTAATAATGTCCTGAGTCTTCCCCCTGTAAAGTATAATAACTCTTCACTGTATAGTACCACCCACACAGTATAATGACCCCTTAGTAGCCACCAAACTGTTTAAAGGCTCCAACACTGTATGTTGCCCCCTCACTGTAATCTCCACACTGTATGATGACCCCCTAGATAATGTACTCCCCATAGGCCTCCATATAGTATATATAGTATAATGTACTCCCCATAGGCCTCTATAGTATAATGAATTTCCTATGGGTATACTCTATAGGGTATAATGCATCCTCCATAGGCAGACTCCATAGTATTCTGCATTCCCTATAGGCAGACTCTATATAGTATAATGCACCCCCCATAGGCAGACTCTATAGTATAATGAACCCCCCCATAGGCAGAGTCTATAGCAGTGTTCCCCAACTCCAGTCCTCAAGAGCCACTAACAGGTCATGTTTTCAAGATTTCCTTAGTATTGCACAGGTGATGGAATTATTAGCTGTGCAGATACTGCAATTATCACCTGGGCAATACTAATACCCATAGGCAGAATATATAGTATAGTACAGCCTCCAATGGGCAGACTCTATATAGTATAATGCAGCCCCCCATAGGCAGACTATACAGTACAATGCAGCCCCCAAAGGCAGACTCTATAGTATTATACAGCCCCCCATAGGCAGACTCTATATTATAATACAGCCCCACTGTGGGCATACTCTATAGTAGGCAGGCTACATAATGCACCCCACACAGGCAGACTATAGAGTATAATACAGCCCCCCCACCGTAGGCAGAGTCCATAGTATAATACAGCCCCCCACCATAGGCAAACTCTCTAGTATAATACAGCCCCCCGTAGGCAGACTCCATAATGCACCCCCCAACAGGCAGACTCTATAGAAGGCAGACGCTAAGTTTAATGCAGCCCCATAAAAACAATAAATACATACTCCCCTCTATTCCTCCTGGTTCCTCCGCTGTTCCGAGCGTCCACACAAATCAGGACAGTGGGCGCCTAGTAGTGTCGTCATTTTAAGCCCTGTCAGTGTCGGTGACATCAGACGCTGACAGGGGATGATGGGAGAGGGATCGTAACGCTCCTTCTCTCATCAATGCAGTCAGCAGTAACGGCATGCAGCCGATAGAGTTGAAACTGTGATGATGGGCGGGGGGCCCACTACTAGCACCAGGCCCCCCTCCTGCTCAGGGGCCACATAGCGGCTGGGTGGCAGAGCAGGGAGGGTCGTGTCTCCCTGCTCTGCCACAGAGTGTAATTGTATGGGTGCACTGTGCACGCCAATGCAATACAGTAGCGTAGCTCCGGGTGGGCCCCCTCAGAGCGCGAGGGCCGAGGCGACCGCCATCTCCTCCCCCTCCAGTTGCAATGCTACTGCTTTGATTCAAAATTACATGATATTGTTAAGTGCTTGGTTACTACTTTCTGTAAATATTGGATTCTTTTTAATTCAGATTTTGTTTGTGCATGTCAGTAATGTGAATATTTTTCTAAAACCTATGACTAAAAGATTTATATTTTTCTTGCATTAGTCCGTTTATGTAAATTCTTTTTAATTTTGAATATAGGGAAATATGCCATGCGAGACTTAGTTCATCGTCTTCCAGGTGGAAACAATGGCAACACCTTAACTAGCAAGACTATGACTGACGACACTGTAACTGCCATCTGCTGTACTCTTCATGAAGTCATTACTAAGAATATGGAGAACGCAAAAGCCCTAAGAGATGCAGGAGGCATTGAGAAATTAGTTGCCATTTCAAAAAGCAAAGGAGACAAGTAAGCACACAATTTACAATTGTCTGTATTTCTGCTTCAGTTCTCTTTTTTTTTATAAAGTGTCCTTGTCATGAAAATCTTTTTCTAGTGGGTTGTACTTTTGCACAATTTTCAATACGGTATTTCTCATTCATTCTTACCCACCATATTCCTTTTACTTGAATAAATATATTTAACTAATAAGAAGCAGGCTATAAACTTATAATAAGATAATGTTCTATGAATATAACATTGTAACTGGAATTGGCTCTATCTCTAGTTTCAGTTCAGCTTAATTAAATAGATTTATGTGCGGTGATCAGTATAAATGAGTACACCCCCTTTGAAAAAGTAAGATGTTAATCAATATGTTACTGAATACAAGATCAATTTCCAAAATTTTGACAAAACGCTGAGTTTAATAAAACATTTTTTAACCCATAACATAAAAGCTCGGGAAGGAAGGAGCACCGTTAGGCTACTTCAACGCAAAATTGGCTTGAATTGAGATCCATACCATGTCGCACTTGGAAAGCCCCTGATGTGCCTAAAAAGTGGAAATACCCCCACATATGATCCGATTTTGGAAACTAAACACCACAAGGAACTCATCTAGATGTGTGGTGAGCATTTTGAACCCCCTAGTGATTTACCGAGGTTTATAATGTAGAGCACGAGTGGACAATTGATTTTCCTGAGGGGCCACATAATTGTTGTGGTGGGAAAAACAAAAAATGTTAAAATTAATTAGGCTCAATATTATTAGCAACATATTGATTATAATTATATTAATAATTATATTAATATTAATTATATCGCTTAACATTGATCAGAATTAAGTATGCTTGACATCCCCCTATATATCGTTTGGACCCGAATATCGCCCCTTTAATATAACATAAGATGCCCACACAGCCTCTCCATGTCCAGCATGTGAGGCCCACAGCCTCCCCATGTCCAGCATCTGAGGCCCACACAGCCTCCCCATGTCCAGCATCTGAGGCCCACATAGCCTCCCCATGTCCAGCATCTAAGGTCCACATAGCCTCCCCATGTCTAGCATCTGAGGCCCTCACAGCCTCCCCATATCCAGCATCTGAGGCCCACACAGTTTCTCCATGTCCAGCATATGAGGCCCACACAGCCTCCCAAGGGACAGCAACTGAGGCCCACACAGCATCCCCATATCCCCATTTCCAGCATATGAGCCCCACACAGGCTCCCTTTTAATAGCATCTGAGCCCCAAAAAGCCTCACAATGTTCATGTTAAGACCCCTTAGCCTCCCACTGTCCATGATAAGACCCCATAGACTCCTCATGTCCATGTTAAGACCCCATAATGTACCCATGTCCACAGTAGGACCCACATAGCCTCCCCAGGGCCAGCATTTGAGGCCAACACAGCCTCCCCATGTCCAGCATCTGAGGCCCACACAGCCTCCCCATGTCCAGCATCTTATGCCCACACAGCCTCCCCATGTCCAGCATCTGAGGCCCACACAGCCTGCCCATGTCCAGCATCTCATGCCCACACAGCCTCCCCATGTCCAACACCTGAGGCCCACACAGCCTTCACAAGTCCAGCATCTGAACCCCACACAGCCTCACCATGGCCACCATATGAGCCCCTCACAGCCTCCCCATGGCCACCATGTGACCCCCACAGACTCCCCATGTCCAGCATCTGAGGCCCTCACAGCCTCCCCATATCCAGCATCTGAGGCCCACACAGCCTCCCCATATCCAGCATCTGAGGCCCACACAGTTTCTCCATGTCCAGCATCTGAGGCCCACACAGCCTCCCCATGTCCAGCATGTGAGGCCCACACAGCCTCCCCATGTCCAGCATGTGAGGCCCACACAGCCTCCCCATGTCCAGCATGTGAGGCCCACACTGCCCCCTCACGTCCAGCATTTGAGGCTCACACAGCCTCCCCATGGCCAGAATCTGAGGCTCACACAGCCCACCCAGGGCCAACATCTGAGGCTCACGCAGCCTCCCCAGGGCCAGCAACTGAGGCTCACGCAGCCTCCCCAAGGCCAGCATCTAAGGACAACACATCCTCCCCATGGCCACCATGTGAGCCTCACACAGCCTCCCCATTTTCAGCATATGAGGCCCACACAGCCTCCCCATGTCCAGCATATGAGGCCCACACAGCCTCCCCATGTCCAGCATCTGAGGCCTACACGACCTTTCCATGTTCAGCATCTGAGGCCCATATAGCCTCCCCATGTCCAGCATCTGAGGCCCACACACCCTCTCCATGTCCAGCATCTGAGGCCCACACAGCCTCCCCATGTCCAGCATCTGAGGTCCACACAGCCTCCCCATATCCAGCATCTGAGGCCCACACAGCCTCCCCATATCCAGCATCTGAGTCCCACACAACCTCCCCAGGGCCAGCATCTAAGGCCCCCACAGCCTCTCCATGTCCAGCATGTGAGGCCCACACAGCCTCTCCAAGTCCAGCACGTGAGGCCCACACAGCCTCTCCATATCAAGCATGTGAGGCCCACACAGCCTCCCCATGTCCAGCATGTAAGGCTCACACAGCCTCTCCATGTCCAGCATGTGAGGCCCACACAGCCTCTCCATATCCAGCACGTGAGGCCCACACAGCCTCCCCATCTTATATATAACTAGCTATTGAACCCGTTCTACGCCCGGGTGGCGAGCATTTATATTGGTATATGGTCTCCATCCTGGTATGTGCTGCTCCATCCTGCGTCCCCATCCTGTCATGTGCTGCACCCATCCTGCGCCCCCATTCTGTCATGTGCTGCTCCCATCCTGCACCCCCATCCTGTCATGTGCTGCACCCATCGTGCGCCCCCATTCTGTCATGTGCTGCTCCCATCCTGCGCCCCCATTCTGACATTTGCTGCTCCCATCCTGCGCCCCCATTCTGACATGTGCTGCTGCTGCCGTCCTGCACCCCCGTTCTGACATGTGCTGCTCCCATCCTGCGCCCCCGTTCTGTCATGTGCTGCTCCCATCCTGCGCCACCGTTCTGTAATTTGCTACTCCCATCCATATGCCCCATACGCTGCTCCATAAAGGTTTATGGCCCCCATAAGATGCTCCATAGTATATGCCCCCGTACACTGCTCCATTATGGTTGATGGCCCCCATAAGATGCTCCATAGTATATGCCCCTGTACACTGCTCCATTATGGTTGATGGCCCCCATAAGATGCTCCATAGTACATGCCCCCGTACACTGCTCCATTATGGTTGATGGCCCCCATAAGATGCTCCATAGTACATGCCCCCGTACACTGCTCCATTATGGTTGATGGCCCCCATTAGATGCTCCATATTATATGCCATCGTACACTGCTCCATTATGGTTGATGGCCCCATAAGATGCTCCATATTATATGCCCCCGTACACTGCTCCATTAAGGTTGATGGCCCCCATAAGATGCTCCGTATTATATGCCCCCGTACACTGCTCCATTATGGTTTATGGCCCCCATGAGATGCTCCATATTATATGCCCCCATACACTGCTCCATTATGGTTGATGGAGCCGAAAAGTGCAGACTGGTGCTTCAGGAATCGGCGCCTGCGCAGTGTGCGCTTTCCGCCGCCATTTTCTTGAAGACACACTGAGGTTTCCCACAAAATGGCGCCGGAAAGCGCGGACTGCGCATGCGCCGATTGCGGGAGAAGGGAGACATTCATTGCCCGGAGTCAGGGGGCCTAAAAGTAAGAAATCGCTGTGGCATAAAGTGCCACAGCGTAATGAGGGCGGGATCCTGTGAAGACGCTACCTAATTGTGTTCCTCTGCCATTTTCTTTCTCCTCCTGCTGCCGGAATCGGCGCCTGCGCAGTCCGCGCTTTCCGGCATCATTTTCTTGAAGACACACTGGAGTGTGTCTTCAAGAAAATGGCGCCGGAAAGCACGGACTGCGCAGGCGCCGATTCCGGCACCAGGAGGAGAAAGACAATGGCGCTGAAAAGGAATGGCGTAACTTGCTATGGCGGCGGAAAGGAATGGCGTAAGTAATAAATTGCTGGGGCATAGTATATGCCCCCGTACACTGCTCCATTAAGGTTGATGGCCCCCATAAGATGCTCCATATTATATGCCCCCGTACACTGCTCCATTATGGTTTATGGCCCCCATGAGATGCTCCATATTATATGCCCCCGTACACTGCTCCATTATGGTTGATGGAGCCGAAAAGTGCAGACTGGTGCTTCAGGAATCGGCGCCTGCGCAGTGTGCGCTTTCCGCCGCCATTTTCTTGAAGACACACTGAGGTTTCCCACAAAATGGCACCGGAAAGCGCGGACTGCGCATGCGCCGATTGCGGGAGAAGGGAGACATTCATTGCCCGGAGTCAGGGGGCCTAAAAGTAAGAAATCGCTGTGGCATTAAGTGCCACAGCGTAATGAGGGCGGGATCCTGTGAAGACGCTACCTGATTGTGTTCCGCTGCCATTTTCTTTCTCCTCCTGCTGCCGAAATCGGCGCCTGCGCAGTCCGCGCTTTCCGGCACCATTTTCTTGAAGACACACTGCAGTGTATCTTCAAGAAAATGGGGCCGGAAAGCACGGACTGCGCAGGCGCCGATTCCGGCACCAGGAGGAGAAAGACAATGGCGCCGGAAAGGAATGGCGTAACTTGCTATGGCGGCGGAAAGGAATGGCGTAAGTAATAAATTGCTGTGGCATGAAGTGCCACAGCATAATCAGGGCGGAAATATGTGGACGATGTCCCCCTGCTCCCGACCCCCTGCTCCCGGCAGTCCGCGCCTTTTTTCCTGACACTATAATGTAACGCTAGGAGCGTCGCGCCTGCGCAGTCTATAAAGGCTTCGGACAGAGTGACGCTCCCAGCGTTATATTATAGATTGTCTAAGGGTCACTTCCGTCAGTCTGTCTATTCATTCGCTGATTGGTCTCGCCAGCTGCCTGTCATGGCTGCCGCGACCATTCAGCGACGGGCACAGTCCGTAAGAAAATGGCCGCTGCTTACTCCCCGCAGTCAGTGCCTGTTGCCCGCATACTCCCCTCCGGTCACCACTAACACAGGGTTAATGCCAGCGGTAACGGACCGTGTTATGCCGCGGGTAACGCACTCCGTTACCTCCGCTACTAACCCTGTGTGTCCCCAATTTTTTACTATTGACGCTGCCTATGCGGCATCAATAGTAAAAAATGTAATGTTAAAAATAATAATAATAATAATAAAAAAAACCTGCTATTCTCACCCTCCGTAGTCGCTCGCGCCGGCCGCCATCTTCCGTTGCAGGTTCCGTTGGCAAAGATGGCATGGAAGAAGGACCTGCCATGACGTCACGATCATGTGACCGCGACATCATCACAGGCCCTGCGCGCCTGCGCGAGAAGGACATGCCATGACGTCACGGTCATGTGACCGCAACGTCATCACAGGCCCTGCGCGACTGCGCTAGAAAGACCTGCCATGACATCACGGTCATGTGACCGCGACGTCATCACAGGTCCTGCGCTCATACCAACCCTGGGACCGGAAGCTGCCGTGGACTATAAGAAGGGGGCCTCGGAAAGGTGAGTATATGTTTATTTTTTATTTTTTAACCTGTGACAAACCTGGCTGGGCAATATACTACGTAGCTGGGCAATATACTACATGACTGGTCAATATACTACGTGGCTCTGTGCTGTATACTATTTCGCTGTGCAATATACTACGTAGCTCTGTGCTGTATACGACGTCACTTGGCAATATACTACGTGACTGGCCAATATACTACGTGGCTCTGTGCTGTATACTACGTCGCTGTGCAATATACTACGTGGCTCTGTGCTGTATACTACGTCACTGGGCAATATAGTACGTCACTGGGCAATATACTACATAACTGGGCAATATACTACGTGGCTCTGTGCTGTATACTACGTCACTGGGCAATATTCTACGTCACTGTGCAATATACTACATAACTGGGCAATATACTACGTTGCTGCGCAATATACTACGTCACTAGGCAATATACTACGTAACTGGGCAATATACTACGTGGCTGGGCAATATACTACGTCACTGGGCAATTCACTGTGTGGTTAGGCAATATACTACGTGGCTGGACAATATACTACGTGACTGTGCAATATACTACGTGGCTGGGCAATATACTACGTCACTGGGCAATATACTACGTGGTTGGGCAATATACTATGTGGTTGAGCAATATACTACGTGACTGGGCAATATACTACGTGGCTGGGCAATATACTACGTCACTGAGCAATATACTATGTGGTTGGGCAATATACTATGTGACTGTGCAATATACTACGTAGCTGGGCAATATACTACGTGGCTTGGCAATATACTAAGTGGCTGGACAATATACTACGTGACTGTGCAATATACTACGTGGCTGGGCAATATGCTACGTGGCTGGGCAATATACTATGTGGGCTGTGCAATATACTACGTGGACATGCATATTTTAGAATACCCGATGCGTTAGAATCGGGCCACCATCTAGTGTCCATGATAAGACCCATATAGCCTCCCTATGTGCAGCCAACATCCCATACACATAAATAAATTTAAAAAAACACATACTCACCTTTATCCTGATCCCACGGCACTCTGCTCCGCTTCTGTCTCTGGTGCGCTGAACCTAGTGTGCTGACTCATCACGTCAGCTGTTTCACACGCTCATTGATCGAGGAAGGTTTTGGAGGCACCTCCTCCACCAATGCAGTCAACGTGGATGGAGAGTGACTGTGCAAACAGCGGATGGGCACTATGCCGCTCATGGGCCACTATTTTCAGCCCCTTGGTTGTCTCAGTCTGCAAGCCGGACTGCGACAGCCAGAAGGCCGGATGTGGCCCACCGGCCGCACTTTGCCCAGGTCTGACGTAGAGCCATGAAAATAAAAAATCAAAATTTTCCAACAAAAAGGATATTTTTTTACAAAACTGTTCTACCAGTGACCCAACCCCTTTAGTGAACACCATTAAAAATTAAATAAAAAACAAGGCAGAAAAAAATGATTTATCATTATACTGCTGAACAAAAAGTGGAATAAAACGCGATACAAAAGAAATCTAATATATAAAGCTGAATGTGTGTGTGTCTGTGTGTGTATTTATGTGTGTATGTCCATAGTAACATAGTAACATAGTTAGTAAGGCCGAAAAAAGAAATTTGTCCATCCAGTTCAGCCTATATTCCATCATAATAAATCCCCTGATCTACGTCCTTCTACAGAACCTAATAATTGTATGATACAATATTGTTCTGCTCCAGGAAGACATCCAGGCCTCTCTTGAACCCCTCGACTGAGTTCGCCATCACCACCTCCTCAGGCAAGCAATTCCAGATTCTCTCCGCCCTAACAGTAAAGAATCCTTTTCTATGTTGGTGGTCCGGGATTGGCATCTGCACCATCGCAGTTACAGCCACAAAATTTTGCACAGTCACACGTCTGGACCCCGAGAGCATCATAGGCTATGTTGTGAGGCGAAATTTTAACCCTGTGCGTTCCAATTCACCAAAAATTTTTGCCCCTATTTACATAATGGGGAAAAGTGAAAGGAAAAGTGTTGGAGGCAAATTGACAGCTGCCAGATGTGAACAAGAGGGACCTAAAGAATTAGAGCGATGGCGCAAAAGAGTATATACCGTACAGTACAGGTGAGGCCTCGACATGGGATACTCACCACACACGGGTATATGAACACACACACAAAATGCGCCACACACTACCACGTGCTTGAACACATATACCACCCTCAGCACACATTTCACCACACATACACCAACCTAAAAAGTCGAAACACAAAAGTCGCCACTCAAAAGTCATCACGTGCAAAATCCACCACATGCAAAACTAGGCTCACGCAAAACTAGCCACACGTGTAAAACTCACCTCATGGAAAACCCGCCACACGCAAAACTTGCACACATGGAAATATTGCCACATGCACAAAAGTTGCAACATATTCAAAAGTTGCCTCACACAAAACTTGCACCTACTCAAAACGCACCACACATAAAACTCGTCATGCACAAAACTCGCCATGCGCAAAACTTGTTGCACACAACTTGCTACACTAACCTGTCACATGCAACTCGACACACAAAAAGTTGCTACACGCATGTTGCCACACAAAACTCATCTCACAAAAGTTGCTACATGCATGTCGCCACACGCAACTCAACACACACAACTTGACAAATGAAACTCGCCCTAAAACACACACAAGTCAGGTATTATCCTTCAAAAATAAAAATCTGTTTAATAAGCAGACAAACTACAAGAGCAACAAATGTACCATATAGGAAATAAGGCAGTTGTCAGTCACATGACCTGTCTATTATGTGTATGTGTGAGCTAATATATACTGCCAGGGGGGAGGGCTTCCTGTTGGCTGGGGATGTATCAGGCTGCCAATTTAGCTTACAAATACTGAGGTAAAAATACTGACCAAATAACATGTGAACAAGGTTTAATACAGGAGGAGATGACACTTTTATATACAGGAGAGATGACACACAAGTATATATTATATACAGGAGGATATGACAGACAGGTATATACTATATATAGGAGGAGATGACATACAGGTATATACTATATACAGGAGCAGATGACACACAGGTATATACTATATACAGGAGGAGATGACATACAGGTATATACTATATATAGGAGGAGATGACATACAGGTATATACTATGTACAGGAGGAGATGACACACGTATATACTATATACAGGAGGAGATGACATACAGGTATATACTGTATAAAAGAGGAGATGGCACATAGGTATATAGAGGAGGAGATGACATACAGCAAGTGTACAGTTGTGGCCAAAAGTATTGACACCCCTGCAATTCTGTCAGATAATACTCAGTTTCTTCCTGAAAATTATTGCAATCACAAATTCTTTGGTATTATTATCTTCATTTAATTTGCCTTAAATGAAAAAACACAAAAGAGAATGAAGCAAAAAGCAAAACATTGATCATTTCACACAAAACTTCAAAAATTGGCCAGGCAAAAGGATTGGCACCCTCAGCCTAATACTTGTTTGCACAACCTTTAGCCAAAATAACTGCGACCAACCGCTTCCGGTAACCATCAATGAGTTTCTTACAATGCTCTGCTGGAATTTTAGACCATTCTTCTTTGGCAAACTGCTCCAGGTCCCTGATATTTGAAGGGTGCCTTCTCCAAACTGCCATTTTTAGATCTCTTTTTATCTGATTTTTATCTGATTTTAAGAAAGTGGGTGAATATACAGGATGAAATGACATACAGCAGGTATATACTATTTACAGGGGAGATGGCATACAGGTATATACTATTTACAGGGGAGATGACATACAGGTATATACTATATACAGGGGAGATGACATACAGGTATATACTATATACAGGAGGTGACATACTGGTGTATACTATATATAAGGGAGATGACAAACATGTATATACTGAGGTGAAAGTGAAAAGGTGTGAGTGCAAAATGAGGAATGAGGGAAAATAGTGGAATGATCAGAAAATGACAGATGTGAGGTCGAAATGACAAGTGTTAGGGGGGAATGAGAGGAGTGAGGGGGGAATGAGAGGAGTGGGGGGGAAAATAAGAGGCGTGATGGGAAAATGAGTAAAGTGAGGTGCTATAACTAACCACAGATATTTACTACTAGATGGTGGCCTGATTCTAACGCATCGGGTATTCTAGAATATGCCTGTCCACGTAGTATATTGCACAGCCCACGTAGTATATTTCCCAACCACGTAACATATTGCTCAGCCACGTAGTATATTGCTCAGTCACATACTATATTGCCCAGCTACGTAGTATATTGCCCAGTGAGTAGTATATTGCCCAGCCACATAGTATATTGCCCAGCCACGTAGTATATTGCCCAGCCACGTAGTATATTGCTCAGTTACATACTATATTGCCCAGCCACGTTGTATATTGCCCAGTCACGTAGTACATTGCCCAGCCACTTAGTATATTGCCCAGTCAAGTAATATATTTCCCAGCCACGTAGTATTTTGCCCAGCTATATAGTATATTGCCCAGTCACGTAGTATATTTCCCAGCCACGTAGTATATTGTCCAGCTACGTAGTATATTGCCCAGTCACGTAATATATTGCCCAGCCACGTAGTATATTGCCCAGCTACGTAGTATATTGCCCAGTGACGTAGCATATTGCCCAGTGATGTAGTATATTGCCCATCTACGTAGTATGTTGCCCAGTGATGTAGTATATTACTCAGTGACGTGGTATATTGCCCAGCCACATAGTATATTGCCCAGTCACGTAGTGTATTGCCCAGTCACGTAGTAT
The DNA here is from genome assembly GCF_032444005.1 of Ranitomeya imitator. Taxonomy (NCBI): domain Eukaryota; kingdom Metazoa; phylum Chordata; class Amphibia; order Anura; family Dendrobatidae; genus Ranitomeya; species Ranitomeya imitator. Next base: position 209,965,143 of record NC_091287.1, on the reverse strand, counting down.
ATTGCCCAGACACGTAGTATATTGCACAGTGACGTAGTATACAGCACAGAGCCACGTAGTATACAGCACAGACATGTAGTATATTGGCCAGCTATGTAGTATATTGCCCAGTGATGTAGTATATTGCCCAGCTATGCAGTATATTGCCCAGTGACGTAGTATATTACCCAGTGACGTAGTATATTGCCCAGCCACATAGTATATTGCCCAGTCACGTAGTATATTGCCCAGTCACGTAGTATATTGCCCAGCCACGTAGTATATTGCCCAGTCACGTAGTATATTGCCCAGCCATGTAGTATATTGCACAGCGACGTAGTATGCAGCACAGACACGTAGTATATTGCCCAGTCACGTAATATATTGCCCAGCCACGTAGTCTATTGCCCAGTCACGTAGTATATTGCCCAGTCATGTAGTATATTACCCAGCCATGTAGTATATTGCACAGCGACGTAGTATACAGCACTGAGCCACGTAGTATACAGCAGACACGTAGTATATTGCCCAGCTATGTAGTATATTGCCCAGTGACGTAGTATATTGCCCAGCTACGTAGTATATTGCCCAGTGACGTAGTATATTGCCCAGTCACGTATTATATTGCCCAGCCACGTAGTATATTGCCCAGTCACGTAGTATATTGCCCAGCCACGTAGTATATTGCTCAGTTACATACTATATTGCCCAGCCACGTTGTATATTGCCCAGTCACGTAGTACATTGCCCAGCCACTTAGTATATTGCCCAGTCAAGTAATATATTTCCCAGCCACGTAGTATTTTGCCCAGCTATATAGTATATTGCCCAGTCACGTAGTATATTGCCCAGTCACGTAGTATATTTCCCAGCCACGTAGTATATTGCCCAGCTACGTAGTATATTGCCCAGTCACGTAGTATATTGCCCAGCCACGTAGTATATTGCCCAGTCACGTAGTATATTGCCCAGCCATGTAGTATATTGCACAGCGACGTAGTATACAGCACAGACACGTAGTATATTGCCCAGTCACATAATATATTGCCCAGCCACGTAGTATATTGCCCAGTCACGTAGTATATTGCCCAGTCATGTAGTATATTACCCAGCCATGTAGTATATTGCACAGCGACGTAGTATACAGCACTGAGCCACGTAGTATACAGCACAGACACGTAGTATATTGCCCAGCTACGTAGTATATTGCCCAGTGACGTAGTATATTGCCCAGTCACGTATTATATTGCCCAGCCACGTAGTATATTGCCCAGTCACGTAGTATATTGCCCAGCCACGTAGTATGTTGGACAGCGACGTAGTATACAGCACAGAGTCACGTAGTATATTGGCCAGTCACGTAGTATATTGCCCAGCCACGTAGTATATTGCCCGAAACATATGTAACAGGTAAAAAAGAATTAAAAATAAAAAAGAAACACATACTCACCTTCCGAGGAGCCACTTGTAGTCCTCGCGTCTGTGTGCGGTGCACACGGCAGCTTCTGGTCCCAGGGTTGGTATGTGCACAGGACCTGTGAGGACGTCGCTGTCACATGACCGTGACATCATGGAAGGTCTTTCTCGCATAGCATCCTTGGCACCGGAGCCTGCCGCTTGCACTGCCGAGGACACTGCGCATGTCGGAGGGTGAGAATAACGGTTTTTTTTTTAATTATTATTTGTAACATTAGATCTTTTTACTATTGATGCTACATACGCATCATCAATAGTAAAAAGTTGGTCACACAGGGTTAATAGCTGCGTTAATGGAGTGCGTTACACCACGGCATAACGTGGTCCATTAATGCTGCCATTAACCCTGTGTGAGGGCTGACTGGAGGGGAGTATGGAGCGGGCACTGACTGCGGGGAGGAAGGAGCGGCAATGTTGCCGCCGGGCTGCGCCCGTCGCTGATTGGTTGTGGCAATGGTCATAGACGTTTTGCCATGACCAATCAGTGACTTGGATTTCCATGACATACAGAGGCCGCGACCAATGAATATCCAAAACAAACAGACAGAAAGACGGAAGTGACCCTTAGACAATTACATAGTAGATACCCAGGCAACGCTGGGCTCTGAAGCTGGGATTGGGAGCCAAAAACTCCTGATCTTCCTTGTCCACATGTCTGTGGTTAGGTCAACCTTCCCTGTGACTGCATTGGCCAGAGCAGAGCTGATATTGTGTAGGACGTGCTTATGTAAAGTGGGGATGGCACCCCGGGAAAAATAGTGGCGGCTGGGAATCCAGTACCGTGGGGCAGCCACCGCTAAGAGGTCACAGAAAGACTCTGTTTCCACAAGTCGAAACGGCAATATTTCCAGCGATAGCAATCTGGAAAAGTGGGTGTTGAGCATTTGGGCCGGTGGGTAGGTGGATATTTCTGCTTTCTGCTATACATCTGTGGCAGGGATAACTGAACGCTGCACTGTGACAACAAACTGGAAGTGGTTGATGATTGTTGTGTCTGTGCAACTGCAGGTTGTCGGCAGGAGACATCAGTGCTTACTTCATGGACAACATATTGAGAAGACCCTAACACAGGGGAAGGGGCAGTGGTTTCACCCTCAGACACAGATTTTGTACCCACCTACTTGGGTCCATGGCTGCGAAGTGCTTTTACATGCTGATGGTGCTCAGGTTGGCAGTGTTCTTGCCTCTTCTTAGCTTGTTTGGCAGATGATGCAATTTACAATAGTTTTTTTCTGAAGGAATTTCAGAAAAAACCTGCCATACAGGGGAAAAAAACACCCTTGGTTTGTTACCTAGCTGAGTGGAGAAGGGGGCCTGTTGAACAGTTGACCAAGTTCTCCCTCTGGTCAAACCACTACTTCTTCTTGCCTGTTTTCTTGCTACAGATCCATCCCTCTCTGCACTGCTGTGCTCACTAGGCGTGCCATCATGCCAGGTTGGATCAGTGGCCTCATCATCGACCACGTTGTCTTCCAATTCATTAATCTGATCCTCCTTTTGAGCTGCGATTTTAGACTGACCTGATGGCAAATGTGCCTCATGATTATCCTCCACCTCTTCAGTCATGAATTGACCTTCCCCAACTTGGCTTTCTCCTGACCATGGGTGTTCAAATGTTTGGGCATCACTGCACTCCACCTCCTCATGACCTTCTTTAGGTTGTGTGCACACGTTCCGTATTTCTCTGGTCTTTTTGCTATAAAAATGCGATAAAACCGTGAAAAAACGCATACATTAACCCCTTAATCCCATATGACGTACTATCCCGTCAAGGTGACCTGGGACTTAATTCCCAGTGACGGGATAGTACGTCATATGCGATCGGCCGCGCTCACGGGGGGAGCGTGGCTGATCGCGGCCGGGTGTCAGCTGACTATCGCAGCTGACATCCGGCACTATGTGACAGGAGCGGTCACGGACTGCTCCTGGCACATTAACCCCCGGCACACTGCGATCAAACATGATCGCAGTGTTTCGGGGGCATAGGGAAGCATCGCGCAGGGAGGGGTTCCCTGCATGCTTCCCTGAGACAATCGGTACAAGGCGATGTGCTCACCTTGTACCGAGCATCTCCTCCCTGCAGGCCCCGGATCCAAAATGGCCACGGGGCTACTTCCGGGTCCTGCAGGGACTACTTCCGGGTCCAGAGAAGGTGCTAGTAACCAAGGAGCCCTGCATGTCAGATCGCTGATCTGACACAGTGCTCTGCAAAGTGTCAGACCAGCGATCTGTCACTATACAGTCATGTCCCCCCTGGGACAAAGTAGAAAAGTAAAAAAAAATTTTTTTAGATGTGTAGAAAAAAATAAAAAATTCCTAAATAAAGAAAAAAAAAGAAATTGTTCTCATAAATACATTTCTTTATCTAAATAAATTAACGATAAAAGTACACATATTTAGTATAGAGGCATCCGTAATGACCCGACCTATTAAAGTGTCCCACTAGTTAACCCCTTCAGTGAACACCGTAAAAATTGTTTTTTAAAAACGAGGCAAAAAACAACGCTTTATTATCATATTGCCAAACAAAAAGAGGTATAACACGCGATCAAAAAGACCGATATAAATATCCATGGTACTGCTGAAAACATCATCTTGCCCTGCAAAAAAGGAGCTGCCATATAGCATCATCAGTCAAAAAATAAAAAAGTTACAGTCCTCAGAATAAAGCGATGCAAAAATAATTGTTTTTTCTATAAAATAGTTTTTATCGTATAAAAAGCGCCAAAACATAAAAAAATGATGTAAATGAGGTATCGCTGTAATCGATCGTACTGACCCAAAGAATAAAACTGCTTTTTCCATTTTACCAAACGTGGAACAGTATAAACGCCCCCCCCCCCACAATAGGTCTCAAAATGTGGTAATGCAAAAAAAAATTTTTGCAATAAAAAGCATATTTTAGTGTGTGATGGCTGGCAATCATAAAAATCTGCTAGAAAACCCGCTAGAAAAGTAAATCAAACCCCCCCTTCATCACCCCGTTAGTTAGGGAAACATAAAAAAATTAAAAAAATGTATTTATTTCCATTTTCCTATTAGGGTTAGGGTTAGGGCTAGAGTTAGGGCTAGGGTTGGGGTTAGGGTTGGGGCTAGGGTTGGGGCTAGGGTTAGGGATAGGGCTGGGGTTAGGGTTGGGGTTAGGGTTGGGGCTAAAGTTAGGGTTGGGGCTAAAGTTATGGTTGGGGCTAAAGTTAGGGTTAGGGTTTCGATTACATTTACGGTTGGGATTAGGGTTAGGGGTGTGTCTGGGTTAGGGGTGTGGTTAGGGCTATGGTTGGGATTAGGGTTAGGGGTGTGTTTGGGATAGGGTTTCAGTTAGAATTGGGGGTTACCACTGTTTAGGCACATCAGGGCTCGCCAAACGCGACATGGCGTCCGATCTCAATTCCAGCCAATTCTGCGTTGAAAAAGTAAAACAGTGGTCCTTCCCATCCGAGCTCTCCCGTGCGCCCAAACAGGGGTTTACCCCAACATATGGGGTATCAGCATACTCAGGACAAATTGGACAACAACTATAGGGGTCCAATTTCTCTTGTTACCCTTGGGAAAATAAAAATTTGGGGGGCCAAAAATAACATTTTTGTGGGAAAAAAAACACATCTAGATAAGTTCATTGGGGGGTCTAGTTTCCAAAATAGTGTCACTTGTGGGGGATTTCTACTGTTTAGGTGCATCAGGGGCTCTGCAAATGCAACGTGACGCCTGCAGGCCAATCCATCTAAGTCTGCATTCCAAATGGCGCTCCTTCCCTTCCGAGCTCTGCCATGCGCACAAACGGTGGTTCCCCCCACATATGGGGTATCAGCGTACTCCGGACAAATTGGATATTAACTTTTGGGGTCGAATTTCTCCTGTTACCCTTGGGAAAATACAAAACTGGGGACTAAAAAATAATTTTTGTGAAAAAAAAATAATTTTTATTTTCACGACTCTGTGTTATAAACTGTAGTGAAACACTTGGGGGTTCAAAGCTGTCAAAACACAGCTAGATAAGTTCCTTAGGGGGTCTACTTTCCAAAGTGGTGTCACTTGTGGGGTTTTTCTATGTTTAGGCACATCAGGGGCTCTCTAAACGCATCATGGCATCCCATCTCAATTCCAGTCAATTTTGCATTGAAAAGTCAAACGGCGCTCCTTCCCTTCCGAGATCTGCCGTGCGCCCAAACAGTGGTTTACCCCCACATGTGAGGTATCAGCATACTCAGAACAAAAGTCACAACAACTTTTGGGGTCCAATTTCTTCTCTTACCCTTGGGAAAATAAAAAATTGGGGGCAAAAAGATCATATTTGTGAAAAAATATGATTTTTTTTATTTTTACGGCTCTGCATTATAAACTTCTGTGAAGCATTTGGTGGGTTAAAGTGCTCATCACACATCTAAATAAGTTCCTTAGGGGGTCTACTTTCCAAAATGGTGTCACTTGTGCGGGGTTTCAATGTTTAGGCACATCAGGGGCTCTCCAAACGCAACATGGCGTCCCATCTCAATTCCTGTCAATTTTTCATTGAAAAGTCAAACGGCGCTCCTTCCCTTCCGAGCTCTGCCGTGCTCCTAAACAGTGGTTTACCCCCACATGTGGGGTATCAGCATACTCAGAACAAATGGCACAACAACTTTTGGTGTCCAGTTTCTTCTCTTACCCTTGGGAAAATAAAACAAATTGGAGCTGAAGTAAATTTTTTGTGAAAAAAAGTTAAATGTTAATTTTTTTTAAACATTCCAAAAATTCCTGTAAAACACCTGAAGGGTTAATAAACTTCTCGAATGTGGTTTTGAGCACCATGAGGGGTGCAGTTTTTAGAATGGTGTCACACTTGGTTATTTTATATCATATAGACCACTCAAAATGACTTCAAATGTGATGTGGTCCCTAAAAAATATTGGTGTTGTAAAAATGAGAAATTGCTGGTCAACTTTTATCCCTTATAACTCCCTAACAAAAAACATTTTTGGTTCCAAAATTGTGCTGATGTAAAGTAGACATGTGGGAAATGTTACTTATTAATTATTTTACATGACATATCTCTGTGATTTAAGGGCATAAAAAATCTAATTTGGAAAATTGCAAAAGTATGCATCGCAAATAGGACATATTTGATCTCATTAGAATGCCAATGTTAATACGAGATGAATGCTGGGTTTGTTATGACTATGACATGTTCTGTAGTGGAGTTACAGGCATTAGGCAAATTTAGGTTAAATATAGTTAAACTGAAGAGATAGGAGGGTCTGGGAAAACCAGCCCTTTTTGTGATGTCATCAGGCTGAGCTATAAGTCTGGCAGGCACCCCAGCCTCCTGTCGGTCTGCTGGAGCCTATGTGAGTCTGACTTGAAGAGCTGTTCCTAACCAGAGTCCTAATGCACTGGGACAGATGGAAACTCCACCAACTAGCCTGGTTGCCTGCAATGCTCTGAACACATGTAAGTGTTGATTTCTCATGTAATCCCTGTTTTTTTTATAATTACCTTTGTACATATTTTCAATTGTCTCATATTGTAACATCTTTATATAACGGTTTATAAACACTTATAAAACGTACCCTAAGTCTTCTGAAGGGAATTACGCTACTGTTTTGGGTTAGCTTCGGACCCGTATAATCGAAGCTGGTGGCAGCATACGTTTGTACTGGGTAGTTGGGAGTCGTTGTAGTGACTGCGGCGTTGATAATTATTGTTCCTGCCTGAGTGGAAGTAGTTAAATCACCTCGCGGCAACGTGCCCATTAGCCAGTACATAGCAGGCAGCCTTTCTGGCGACTAATTACCCTAGGTACAGTATCTAATCTGACCTGAGAGCTAGAGAGCTGCAAGTTTCAAGTGGAACTGTAAGCGGGATATACATAAATCCCTGCAGTTTGTGGCATATTGAAGAGCAGTGGGATACCTAAAATAAGTCCCTGCTGTAAACTAAGAGGTCAATAGCCTTGTGTGTGTGTTTTTCGTCACATTGTGGAGTGGAGGGATAACTAAGATAAGCCCCCCTGCACATGTGATAGCCATCTGTTGGCCTAAAGTCACCCCGATCTATGACACGTCTATTCAGGCCTTAGCGTCTCGACTTTCAAATGTGGAGACTACAGCTGCAACCGTGGTATCTGCTCCAATTCCGGCTCCTGATCCGGCTTTTCCTAAACTCCCACCATGCAGCTTTGGTGGTGAAAGAGAGAAATTTCGGGGGGTTTTGAATTAATGTCAGCTGTATTTCTCTGCACGTGCGGCCCAGTTGCAACTGATCGGGATAAAGTGTTGACCATAATTATGTTGCTAACAAACAAAGCGTTAGTCTGGGCTAATCCACTGATTGAGACTAATGATGTGTGCCTGAATTCCCTGAAAGACTTTACTGTAGCAATGTATCAAATGTTTGATGACCCTAATCAGAGTATCACAGCTGAAACCACATTACTGACACTACGTCAGGGGAAGCGTCTTGTAGTGGAATACACAGTGGAGTTTCTGAAATGGGTGCTGGATACTACATGGTGCGATTCAGCGAAATATGCAGTATTTAGAAGTGGTTTATCTGCTTCCTTCAAAGATGAACTAGCTCGAGGTGAATCACCTACTAACTTGGCTGACTTTATACATCATTGCATTCAGATTGATATTCGTCTTACCAATCGTCGCCAAGAAAAATGGGCCGATGCTAATCGTAATAACTTTATGCCTTTTCCATCCACCAAGGAGGCGCTGACTAAGACTTTATCTCAGACAGAGCTGGAACCTATGCAGGTTGACGCAGTACGGAGGAAACCCATCGATGCACATAAAGAATATCGTTTTAAGGAGAATTTATGTTTTTACTGCTGTAAATCGGGTCATTATATTTCAGAGTGCCCCGGGAAAAATCGCAAGTCCGCAGCTGCGGTAACTGGACTTGATTTTTCGGATCTATCTTCAGTGTGTTCTCTTCCGCACAGACAGGAAATATCTGCTGAAAACTTTGATTTTCCTGATGACTCATCAGTAACATCATCACCTGTGGACATAGCTTTACTTTCTGTAAGTTCTACCACAGCGAGGAGGGATTCGCTCTGTTGCATTTCCATCAAAATTTGGGTGTGTTCCTGCTGGATCACCTGCTCCACCATGATAGACTCTGGAGCTTGCAGCAATCTTATGGACATCTCTTTTGCTGAAAAATATGGCATTCGCTCACGAAAAAGAGACTCTCCGGTGTTAATGGAAACCGTGGATGGGTCTCCACTAATTTCTGGGCCTGTGAAACTTGAAACAGTCCCATTAAAGATCCGTATGGGCGCGGATCATTCTGAAAATTTCCTTTTTGTTGATTTCTTCTCCCAATTTTCCTATTATTTTAGGTTTGCCCTGGTTGCGGCTGCGAAATCCGACTATCAATTGGACAACAAAGGAATTACAGTTTCCAAATTAATCAGCGTTGTCCGGAGAGCTGGTTCCAGTGAAGACAGCAGTTACGGTCGACTCGACGTTGCCGGTAGAGTATCGGGATTTTAGTGATGTGTGTGACAAAAAAAATGCGGATAAATTACCGCCACATCGGCCATATGACTGTCCCATGGAATTATTGCCTGGTGCCGCGACTCCTTTTGGGATTATTTATCCATTGTCTGGGCCAGAATTAAAAGCTCTCAAGGAGTACATAGATGAAAACCTAGCTAAGGGGTTTATACGACCATCTTCCTCCCCAGCAGGTGCTCCAATCTTCTTGGTCAAAAAGAAAGATGGCTCACTCCGACCATGCATTGATTACCGGGAGCTCAACAAAATCACAATCAGGAACTCTTATCCACTTCCACTAATTCCCAAATTACTTGAGAGAATGCGACATGCCAAAATCTTCACAAAATTGTACGCTCCACGAAGATCCAATCTAGTGCGGATTCGTCCTGGCGATGAGTAGAAAACGGCTTTTCGGTCACGTTATGGACATTTCGAGTACCTCGTTACAGTATGTCTTTCGGCCTTCGTAATGCACCAGCTACATTCCAGCATTTGGCGAATGATGTTTTCAGGGATATACTCGATATTTTTGATGTGATTTATTTGGATGACATTTTGATTTTTTTCCAGCAATATCGAGGACCATCAGCGACATGTGAATATGGTTTTGGATCGACTACAGCAGAATCATTTAGAAATCATCTGGAGAAATGTGAGTTTCACAAAACAAAAATTCAATTCTTGGGATATGTTATTTCTCCCCAGGGTCTCAGTATGGATGCAAGGCAAGACACAAGCCATTCAGGAGTGGCCAACTCCCAAGTCGGTGAAGGAAGTACAGCGATTCATCGGATTCGCCAATTTTTACCGACGCTTTATTAAAAAATTTTCAGCGCTTGTTGCGCCCATAACTCAGTTAACCCAGAAGAAAACGCCATTTGTCTGGTCTCCCCAAGCTCAAACAGCATTTTCTACGTTAAAATCTAAATTTACGACAGCTCCCATTCTTGTCCACCCTGACCCAGACAAGGCCTTCATAGTGGAAGTGGATGCCTCGGACTGTGCTGTAGGGGCCATACTTTCGCAAAGAACAGGTGAGAAAGATCTCTTGCATCCGTGTGCCTTTCTCTCGCAAAAATTGTCACCCGCAGAAAGGAATTACGACGTTGGCAATAAGGAACTGTTTGCCATCATAACCGCATTTAAGGAATGGAGACATCTGTTACAAGGAGCATCTCAACAGATTGTTATACTCACGGATCATTGGAATCTCAAATTCATGAGGTCGGCAAGATGTCTGAAACCTAGACAGGCTCGGTGGAATCTTTTTCTTAATCAATTTGATTTTGTCATTTCCTATAGGCCGGGCTCGCTTAATAAGAAGGCTGATGCACTATCCAGGATTCATTCAGATGAAGCAACTTCAGCTTCGTCTTCAAGGACCATTCTATCTGAGAAAAACTTTTTAAGCGTCTTGCATAATCAGGATCTTCTAACTGAGATTAAGGAAGCTTATGCTGCAGATTCGCTTTTGAGTCAACCACCCACTCAGGTAAATCTGACTTTCAAGAATGGACTTTGGTTTCAAGGACAGCGTTTGTATATCCCAGAAACAGTAAAACTGAGTGTGTTGAAATTAATGCATGACTCTAAGTTTGCTGGTCATAGGGGAGTTCAGAAGACTCAGGAATTTCTGTCTCGTTTTTTCTGGTGCCCTACTTTTCGGAAAGATGTTCTTTGGTATGTCTCATCATGTGAGTTATGTGCCAGGTCAAAAGTTCCTCGATCTTCACCTACTGGACTGTTGCAACCTCTGCCTGTTCCATCTCGTCCCTGGGCTCCATTTCAATGGATTTTATTGTGGAGTTGCCTTTGTCACAGGGAAAAACCGCGATTCTTGTAGTAGTTGACCGGTTGACTAAAGCTGCTCATTTTATTCCCTGTGCTGGTGTCCCAACAGCTAAGCAAACAGCGGATCTTGTTGTGCAAAATGTTTTTCGTTTACACGGAGCTCCGGATGAAGTAATATCTGATCGTGGGGTTCAATTCACCTCACGGTTCTGGCAAAGCTTCTGTGCTGCTCTGGACATCAAAGTAAAATTATCATCTGCTTTTCATCCACAGTCTAACGGCCAAACAGAGCGAACCAACCAAACTTTGGAGCAGTATCTGCGTTGCTACGTGTGTCATCTTCAAGACGATTGGGTGAGTCTACTGCCGTTAGCTGAGTTCACGTATAACAACTCTCAGAATGCTTCCACCAAATTATCTCCATCCTTTGCTAACAAAGGATATCATCCCAGTATTCTCCCTCGAATCCCCATAGATATGTCAGTGCCTGCGGTTGCGGACCGCATTGCATCTTTACAGCAAAATTTGGACGTTCTAAAGAATACCTTAGTTTCAGCACAGGAAAGATTCAAAAAGGCAGCAGACAGATTCCGTAAGCCGGCACCAACATACAAGGTGGGAGACATGGTCTGGCTCTCAACAAAAAACTTGAAACTCAGAATTCTGACTTCCAAGTTGGGGCAAAAATTTGTTGGCCCATATAAGATCAGCGGTATTGTGAGTCCTGTAGCCTGTCGACTCAAGTTGCCTAACTCTCTAAGAATTCATCCTGTTTTCTATATTTCCCTGCTTAAACCAGCAGTGCCTAATTCTTTTCCTGGACGTACCTCCGCTCCTCCTGATCCAGTCCTCATTGACGGGCAAGAGGAATTCGTCGTGGCGAAAATCTTGGATTCACGGATTCATAGGAGACGTCTTCAGTATCTGGTGAAATGGCAAGGATACTTGGCTGAAGAAAATTCCTGGGAACCTCTGGAGAACATCCATGCTCCCCATCTGATCAGAATGTTTCACAGCAGATACCCCAATAAGCCAGACTTGAGGTCGTCCAGAGGACATTTTTTAAGAAGGGAGTAATGTAAGGACTTGGACTGTATATCTGTTTCTGTTTGCCCTCAGTTCAGTTACTTTTGCCATTACCTAAGATGGAGTCATTGGCCTCACGGGGGCCATCTTGTTTCCTGTCAAATTTTCCTTGTTCCTGTCTGTGGTGTATTTAAGGGAGCTCTGTATATGTACTCATTGCTTAAGTATCTTGTTCCTGTCTTGTGATCAAGCTGGAAGAACTGCTATCTTGCTGGTTTCTTCGTTACTTTGGGATACCCCATCTGTCTCCGGTTCTACATCTCATCATTGCAAAGACTTGTTTCCCTGGATCTGCTCTGCACTCATCTCTGCCGCTGGACTGCTCCCTGCTAGGAGGCCTGGTCTGGTCTCCCGGTCTCTGGACCTGACATACTTGGACTTCCACGGTCTGTACACGTGTTTACTGCGTATCCAGCTCTGTCTGCTACTAACCTGCTGTGTCATAGCTGTTTACCTGCATATCATTATAAATATTCTTGAACTCTTAATCTATTGTCTCTTGGCATCTTTTCTGACCCATGATACTGATCTCCACTGCACTTCGCACTAAGTTTATTACAATAAGTTTGGAGAACGAACTCAGTGTTTATTAGTCCTAAGACAATTGTGTTTACTGGTAATTATCCCCTACCCTTCTCTTTGTTTTTTTTTGTCCTATCTTTTATTTGGCAACCATGGTTGTGCTGGGAGAAACCTTTTATAAGCAGCAGACCAAAGACACCCTTATTGCCTCATGCAGGTCACAGCATATTGACTTTGCAGACAAAAACAAACCCCAACTGGTCACAGATCTGGTGCAATGGGAAGCCGCTCTAGACCAAGCCAGGCCACAGAGCCCAGTGGCCGTAGAAGCCAGCACAAGCGAACATGGTGCTGCAGCAGAGGTCCAACCATTGAATGCTGCCCTATTAGCAATCAGGGCGAATTGGACTCCCACCTGCTGGCGGTCTTGGAACTACTTCCCGCCGATTACCGTGATGGACGTCGGCAGCTGATCCAGCAACACCAGGAGAGAGCCAAGCGAGAGTGCCAGCGAGAGGCTGAGAGAGCAGAGCGGGAGGCTGAGAGAGCCGAGCACCAAGCCCAGCGAGAACATGAACGGGAGATGCTCCAGCAAGGGGTGATGCCCTCCACCGCCCAGAGCCGTGAGCCCAGCAGCGCTCAGATACCGAAGCCCCGGCCCGATCACTTTCCTGTTATGGAAAAGGACGGGAACTTGGACACTTTTCTGCGGGCCTTTGAGAAAGCCTTTAGACAGTACCAGCTGCCTACAGATGAATGGGCATGATACCTGACCCCAGGGCTGAGAGGCAAAGCTCTGGAGGCGTTTGCTGCCCTCCCCCAAGAACAAGATGGTGACTAAGGGGCCATCAAGCAGGCCCTGATAGCAAAGTACCAGCTTACACCCGAGGTTTACTGTAGAAAGTTCCGGAACATCCAACGTGGCCCACACGACAGTTACAGTGATGTGGCACATGGACTTGGGACCCACTTTGACCAGTGGACGAAAGAACTGTCAGTGACCACCTTTGCACAGCTGCGAGACCTGATGATCAAAGACCAGTTCTTACATCTTTGCCCAGCTGAGGTGCGACAGTTCATGATGGACAGAGAACCCAAAGACGTGACGAAAGCAGCGCAGATTGACGATGCCTATGAGGCCAACCATAGATCGGAAGTGCGGAAGCCAGTCACCATCAGCTGGAGAGGGGGGTAAGCCTGCAACCAATGCCAGTACCCCTGTCAGCAAACACACCAGAGGTCCTGTCCCCGTGGCCAACAGCACCAGACCTACCACCGAACCTCGCCAGTGTTTCCACTGCAAGCGGACTGGCCATATCAGTCCCTACTGCCCAGACAAGCCAAAGAACCCCCCAGCCAAGGCCCTAGGGCCTAATGCAGCAGTTCTTTTGGTGGGTGGTGTGGTTGGGAGGGTGTGTGACAACGTACAGCACGTCACTGTATGAGGCCATGTTGCTACGCGCCTCAAGGACACCAGGGCTGAACGAACCCTTATCCGGCCTGAACTGGCGGCCCCTGAAGAAATCATTCTGGGGAAAACCCTAACTGTCACTGGGATTGGGGGCATCAGCTGTCCCTTTCCAATGGCCCGGGTTTATATTGATTGGGGTGCCTGAAGCGGGGTGAAGGAAGTGGGGCTGTTTGATCATTTGCCCACTGATGTTTTGTTGGGGACTGATTTGGGGAGGATGGCTGCATACTACGTCCCTGACACCCCTCCCCAATCTGCTAATAAGGGTAACGTTAACCCTGATGATGATGATGATGATGATGATGATGGGAAATCGCATGTGTTACCTGACCATGCTTTATCTTGTACTGATGCATCTGATAACCATTTTTTCCCTAGGATTGATGGTTGTACCTGTGCCAACTGAACCTGGTAACCATTTTTCTGCAAAGGTTAATGTGTCCATAGGTACAGGCGTGTTCAGCCACGTCACTCTGTGGAGTGAGATGGCTGAGAAACCCTTAGAAGGGGCAAGTGTCGGTGCTACAGGAAATGGGGAGAAGCATGGGAACTGTGCGAAAGGTGATGCCATGAAAGTGACCAGTGCCACTGAGGAAGGTAACTGGCCCATAAGTAGCACTGCCCCTGGACTGTTGGGGGTGGTTGGGGAGGTAGAGCCCATAGCAGCGCTGGCTGATGGGTCTGTAGAAATCCCCAGGGAGACAGCCTACGTAGCTGCTGTCACCCGCAGTCAGAGTGCCCGGAACGCAGATAATTGTCTGCCTTCCGGACCCTCCTCAGTCATCAGTGTGACTGAACCAGAGGTGGACCCAGAGCATGTCCAAGAGGGTTCCCTTGGGGAAGGGACCCTGACATCGCTTCTGGCTTCCCCTAGCCAGGAGTTTGAGACAACTCGCCGAGACGCCCACCTCCATGGCTGAGAAGGAGAGAGTGTTCTGGGAACGAGGAAGGTTATACCAGGAGACAGTACCCGGAAAATCGCAAAAGGAGTCATTGAGGGAAAGACAGCTGGTCGTCCCGCAGCAATTCCGGGGTGAGTTGTTACGGATTGCCCATGAGATCCCGCTAGCTGAACACTTGGGGATCAGCAAAACTAAGGCCCGGCTGTCTCAACACTTCTATTGGCCTAAGATGGGGACAGATGTGTCAAACTACTGCTGCTCCTGTATCACCTGTCAAAGAGTGGGGAAGGCGGGGCCTGCTCTTAAGGCTCCCCTGATCCCATTGCCAGTGATAGAGGAGCCTTTCCAGAGAATCACGGTGGACATTGTGGGCCCGCTGGCTGTCTCCAGCAGCTCTGGAAAGCAATACATCCTTACTGTGGTAGACTACGCTACCCGGTACCCAGAGGCAGTAGCTCTGTCGTCAACTAGGGCAGATTAGGTGGTGGATGCCCTGTTGGCCATCTTTTCACGTGTAGGATTCCCCAGGGAGATGCTTACTGATCAAGGGACACAATTTATGTCTCGCCTAATGGAGGCTCTCTGTAAGAAAATGCAGGTGAAGCACCTGGTATCGAGTGCGTATCACCCACAGACTAATGGCTTGTGTGAACACTTCAATGGTACCCTCAAACAGATGCTACGCATGCTGGTTGAGACCCAAGGGCGCGACTGGGAGCGGTACCTCCCACACCTGCTATTCGCTTACCGAGAGGTTCCGCAGGCCTCGACGGGGTTCTCCTGTACGGCAGGTGAGTCCGGGGACCCCTTGGGTTGGTAAGAGAATCCTACGAAGAGGAGCCGAACCCTTCTGAAGTG
This sequence comes from Ranitomeya imitator, assembly GCF_032444005.1. Lineage (NCBI taxonomy): Eukaryota > Metazoa > Chordata > Amphibia > Anura > Dendrobatidae > Ranitomeya > Ranitomeya imitator. The sequence goes on along the minus strand of NC_091287.1, from coordinate 209,949,571 downwards.
TCCATAGTGGAGTATGTCATGCGCTTCCGTGACAAGATGCAGACCTTGACGCAGTTAGTGCATGACAACATGACGCAGGCTCAGGCTGACCAGAAGCACTGGTATGACTAGAACGCCCGGGAGCGGACCTACCACGTGGGTCAAAAGGTGTGGGTGCTGGTCCCAGTACCAAAGGATAAGCTTCCGGCAACCTGGGAGGGCCCGTACGTTGTCCACCAACAGCTCAACCCGGTCACCTACGTGGTCACGCTTGACCACGCTCAGGGTAGCCGAAAGGCCTTTCACGTCAACTTGATGAAGGCTCATCATGAAAGTGAACCTTTCTTCTTACCGGTCTGCAGCTTGCCCGAAGACGGGGAGGAAGACACCTTCCTGGACATGCTGGCCCAAGCCAAGGCCGGTGGGTCCATCGAGGACGTGGAGGTAAGCGCCTCGTTAACTGAACCCCAGCGGTTGCAGTTGCAAACCACACTGGAACCCTTCCAGGTCGTGTTCTCCAACCGACCTGGGAGGACTGAGTTAGCAGTCCATGAGGTGGACACCGGGAATCACGCCCCACTGCAGCGAGCACCCTATCGAATCTCCAACCAGGTGCAACAGGTTATGCGCCAGGAGATCAATGAAATGCTACAGCTGGGGGTGATTCGATGGTCAAAGAGCATGTGGGCCTCACCTGTAGTTCTCGTGCCAAAGAAGGACCGGACAAGCTGGTTCTGTGTGGACTACAGGGGGCTCAACGCCATCACAGCCTTTGCCGCGCAGCCAATGCCGCGCATCGAGGAGCTGCTTGAGAGGTTAGCTGGTGTAAAATACCTGACAATAATGGATCTGAGTCGAGGATACTGGCAGATTCCCCTGAGCCCCGAGGCACAGGAGAAGTCCGCCGTTATCACACCCTTTGGACTGTATGAGTCCACGGTCATGCCCTTCGGCATGAAGAATGCCCCTGCCACTTTCCAACGGATGGTCAACCTCCTGCTTCAGGGACTGGAGGAGTACGCAGTGGCATACTTGGATGACATTGCCATCTTCAGTTCTTCCTGGGAGGAATACCTGCAGCATCTCGAGGAGGTGCTCAGGCGAATTCACCAAGCAGGACTGACCATCAAGCCGGGAAAGTGCCAGATGGGCATGAGGGAGGTCCACTACCTGGGGCACCGGGTAGGTGGAGGCACCGTAAAGCCAGAGCCTGAGAAAGTGGGTGCGATCATGAACTAGCCCACCCCCGGGACCAAGAAACAGGTGATGTCCTTCCTGGGCACTGCAGGGTACTATAGGCGCTTCGTACAGCACTATAGTAGCTGGGCAAAACCCTTGATGGACCTCACAAGGAAGAAGCTACCCCAAATCGTCAACTGGACCGACGGCTGTGAGGGGGCCTTCCGGCATTGAAAAACAGCACTGTGCCTTGCCCCTGTGTTGCAAGCAGTCGACAGCAGTCGGCCGTTCTTGGTACAGACTGATGCCAGCAAGTTTGGGCTCGGTGCTGTACTCAGCCAGGTTGACTCAGAGGACCAAGAGCACCCCGTGTTGTACCTGAGCCGGAAACTTTTGCCGAGAAAAGAGGCCTAATCCACCATCGAGAAGGAGTGCCTGGCCATAGTCTGGGCCCTGCAATGCTTGCAGCCCTACTTGTACGGTCGCACCTTCACCGTGGTGACCGACCACAACCCTCTGCACTGGCTAAACACCATGTGTGGAACCAACGGCAGGTTGCTACGCTGGAGCCTTGCCCTTCAGCAGTTTGACTTCACCATTGAACACAAAATGGGCAGGGAGCATGGAAATGCAGATGGACTGTCCCGCCAGGGGGAACCTACTGAGGTGCGCATGGAGGCATACTGAGGGGGAGGTGTCATGATATTGTATGAAATATAATATGATTTTGTAGATTTGCCCTTCAGCCCATGCTGTGGGCTAAACCCCCCTTCTCTCTTTGGCTCTCTTTGCTTCTCTGTGTGCTTCAGAATGTATGGTAGAAGGGGGTTTTATTGCCCTGGCCATAAATTCCAGGCACGAAGCAAGTTACTCGTCCCCCTCCCAACTGCACTAGCTGAAACTAGTATAGATGGCTTCAAAATCCATGAGAGTCTTTGTTCTAATATTGTAAGATATTGGGCCAACAATTTAGGCTAGAAAAAGGAAAAGTACATATTGTCAACATTCATTGGCTGTTCTGTCAGCCACTCTAAACATGAGCTTCTAACTCCATCAGGTAAAAAAGTAGGGATTTCTCTGTAAATATGCATCGCAAATAGTACATATTTGATCTAATTAGAATGCCAATGTTAATACGAGATGAATGCTGGGTTTGTTATGACTATGACATGTTCTGTAGCGGAGTTACAGGCATTAGACAAATTTAGGTTAAATTTAGTTAAACTGAAGAGATAGGAGGGTCTGGGAAAACCAGCCTTTTTTGTGATGTCATCAGGCTGAGCTATAAGTCTGGCAGGCACCCCAGCCTCCTGTCGGTCTGCTGGAGCCTATGTGAGTCTGACTTGAAGAGCTGTTCCTAACCAGAGTCCTAATGCACTGGGACAGATGGAAACTCCACCAACTAGCCTGGTTGCCTGCAATGCTCTGAACACATGTAAGTGTTGATTTCTCATGTAATCCCTGCTTTTTTTATAATTACCTTTGTACATATTTTCAATTGTCTCATATTGTAACATCTTTATATAACGGTTTATAAACACTGCCTGAAACCTTTGATGGAGTATAATATTTAATACTAGTTAGTTCTTCCTGTTCTAAAACGTACCCTAAGTCTTCTGAACGGAATTACGCTACTGTTTTGGGTTAGCTTCGGACCCGTTTAATCGAAGCTGGTGGCAGCATACGTTTGTACTGGGTAGTTGGGAGTCGTTGTAGCGACTGCGGTGTTGATAATTATTGTTCCTGCCTGAGTGGGAGTAGTTAAATCGCCTCGCGGCAGCGTGCCCAATAGCCAGTACATAGCAGGCAGCCTTTCTGGCGACTAATTACCCTAGTTGCAGTACCTAAGCTGACCTGAGAGTATGGGGGGGCCAGAAAGCTGCAAGTTTCAAGTGGAACTGTAAGCGGGATATACATAAATCCCTGCAGTTCGTGGTATATTGAAGAGCAGTGGGATACCTAAAATAAGCCCCTGCTGTAAGCTAAGAGGTCAATAGCCTTGTGTGTGTTTTTTTTCGTCACATTGTGGAGTGGAGGGATAACTAAGATAAGCCCCCCTGCACATGTGATAGCCATCTGTTGGCCTAAAATCACCCCGATCTGTGACGTGGGGGTGATGGTCACGGTGTGAATCGTGACCACCCTGTGGGAAAGTAAGCGGATCATGTGCGGTTGGTACCCAGGGTGGAGGAGAGGAGACTTTCCCTTCAGGCCCTGGTAACCATATAATTGTTAAAAAAAAGAATTAAAATAATAAATCATGATATTCTCACCTTCCGGCGTCCCTCGCAGCGTTCCTGCTCCTCACAATCCTTCTGTTCCCAGTGGTACCCTCACAGAGGTGTTATGTACAATTTCACTGTATCAAGCAATGTGTGTCAAGAGATAAATAGTCACATTTGCGTATCTCAGCAGGCTTTGTGCCAGTCGCACAACTGCTAGATAAAGATATGCTATTTATTAAACCAATAGAAAATTAGTTTTATTTTTAGATCACCTGGCTGACACACTGCAGCAGCAGATTAATGAAAATGATTGCCACTGCTAAAGTGTGACGTTTGTTTATCTCTGCCCAGATTGTGACAGTTGCACAATTTCTAGATAAAGATACTTTTATTAAACCAATAGAATTTTGAGGGGATTTTTAGATCACATTTATGAGACATGCCAACAGCAGACTCAGGGATATTATTGGTAAATAGTGATGTTTCCGCAGTTCAACGGGTCCTACATCACTGAGGCTTGGCACCCTCCGTGCTCTGGCCAATGCAGTCACAGAGAAGGCTGACCTAACCACAGACACGTGGACAAGGAGGATCAGGAGTTTTTGGCTCCAAATCCCAGCTTCAGAGCCCGGCGTTGCCTGGGCATAGTAAATACAGTGGGGCAAAAAAGTATTTAGTCAGTCAGCAATAGTGCAAGTTCCACCACTTAAAAAGATGAGAGGCGTCTGTAATTTACATCATAGGTAGACCTCAACTATGGGAGACAAACTGAGAAAAAAAAATCCAGAAAATCACATTGTCTGTTTTTTTAACATTTTATTTGCATATTATGGTGGAAAATAAGTATTTGGTCAGAAACAAACAATCAAGATTTCTGGCTCTCACAGACCTGTAACTTCTTCTTTAAGAGTCTCCTCTTTCCTCCACTCATTACCTGTAGTTATGGCACCTGTTTAAACTTGTTATCAGTATAAAAAGACACCTGTGCACACCCTCAAACAGTCTGACTCCAAACTCCACTATGGTGAAGACCAAAGAGCTGTCAAAGGACACCAGAAACAAAATTGTAGCCCTGCACCAGGCTGGGAAGACTGAATCTGCAATAGCCAACCAGCTTGGAGTGAAGAAATCAACAGTGGGAGCAATAATTAGAAAATGGAAGACATACAAGACCACTGATAATCTCCCTCGATCTGGGGCTCCACGCAAAATCCCACCCCGTGGGGTCAGAATGATCACAAGAACGGTGAGCAAAAATCCCAGAACCACTCGGGGGGACCTAGTGAATGAAGTGCAGAGAGCTGGGACCAATGTAACAAGGCCTACCATAAATAACACACTACGCCACCATGGACTCAGATCCTGCAGTGCCAGACGTGTCCCACTGCTTAAGCCAGTACATGTCCGGGCCGTCTGAAGTTTGCTAGAGAGCATTTGGATGATCCAGAGGAGTTTTGGGAGAATGTCCTATGGTCTGATGAAACCAAACTGGAACTGTTTGGTAGAAACACAACTTGTCGTGTTTGGAGGAAAAAGAATACTGAGTTGCATCCATCAAACACCATACCTACTGTAAAGCATGGTGGTGGAAACATCATGCTTTGGGGCTGTTTCTCTGCAAAGGGGCCAGGACGACTGATCCGGGTACATGAAAGAATGAATGGGGCCATGTATCGTGAGATTTTGAGTGCAAACCTCCTTCCATCAGCAAGGGCATTGAAGATGAAACGTGGCTGGGTCTTTCAACATGACAATGATCCAAAGCACACCGCCAGGGCAACGAAGGAGTGGCTTCGTAAGAAGCATTTCAAGGTCCTGGAGTGGCCTAGCCAGTCTCCAGATCTCAACCCTATAGAAAACCTTTGGAGGGAGTTGAAAGTCCGTGTTGCCAAGCGAAAAGCCAAAAACATCACTGCTCTAGAGGAGATCTGCATGGAGGAATGGGCCAACATACCAACAACAGTGTGTGGCAACCTTGTGAAGACTTAGAGAAAACGTTTGACCTCAGTCATTGCCAACAAAGGATATATTACAAAGTATTGTGATGAAATTTTGTTTCTGACCAAATACTTATTTTCCACCATAATATGCAAATAAAATGTTAAAAAAAACAGACAATGTGATTTTCTGGATTTTTTTTTCTCAGTTTGTCTCCCATAGTTGAGGTCTACCTATGATGTAAATTACAGACGCCTCTCATCTTTTTAAGTGGTGGAACCTGCACTATTGCTGACTGACTAAATACTTTTTTGCCCCACTGTATCTGTGGTTAGTTATAGCACCTCACTTCTCTTATTTTCCCATCACGCATCTCATTTAGCACCTCACTTCCCTCATTTACCCATCACGCATCTCATTTTCCCCCCTCACATCTCTCATTTTCTCCCTCACACCCCTCATTCCCCCCTCACTCCTCTCATTTCCCCCTAACACTTGTCATTTCGACCTCACATCTGTCATTTTCTGATCACTCCACTATTATGCCTCATTCCTCTCATTTTGGACTCATACCTTTTCATTTTCACCTCACACCTCTCATTTTCACCTCACACCTCTCATTTTCACCTCACACCTCTCATTTGCCCCTCAGTATATACATGTTTGTCATGTCCCTTATATATAGTATACACCTGTATGTCATCTCCTGTATATAGTATATACCTTTATGTCATCTCACCTGTAAACAGTATATACCTGCTGTATGTCATTTCCTCCTGTATATAGCATATACCTCTGTCATCTCCTATATACAGTATATACCTGTATGTCATCTCCTCCTATATATAGTATATACGTGTGTCATCTCCTCTTTTATATAGTATATACCTGTATGTCACCTCCTCCTGTATATAGTATATACCTGTATGTCATTTCCTCCTGTATATAGTATATACTTGTAAGTCATCTTCTCCTGTATATAGTATATACCTGTCTGTCATCTCCTCCTGTATATAGTATATACCTGTATGTCATTTCCTCTTATATATAGTATATACCTGTATGTCATCTCCTCCTGTATATAGTATATACCTGTGTCATCTGCTCCTGTATATAGTATATACCTGTGTGTCATCTCTCCTGTATATAATATTATAATATGTACCTGTATGTCATCTCCTCCTGTATATAGTATATATGTGTGTGTCATCTCCTCCTGTATTAGACCTTGTTCACACGTTATTTGGTCATTATTTTTACCTCAGTATTTGAAAGCAAAATTGGTAGCCTGATAAATCCACAGCCACCAGGAAGCCCTCCCCCTGGCAGTATATATTAGCTCACACATAAACATAATAGACAGGTCATGTGACTGACAGCTGCTGGATTTCCTATATGGTACATTTGTTGCTCTTGTAGTTTATCTGCTTATTAATCAGATTTTTATTTTTGAAGGATAATACCAGACTTGTGTGTGTTTTAGGGTGAGTTTCATGTGTCAAGTTGTGTGTGTTGAGTTTTGTGTGGCGACATGCGTGTAGCAACTTTTTGTGTCGAGTTGCATGTGACAGGTTACTGTAGCAAGTTGTATACAGCAAGTTTTGCGCATGGCGAGTTTTGCGCATGGCGAGTTTTATGTGTGGTGCGTTTTGAGTAGGTTTTGTGTGAGGCAACTTTTGCATGTGTTGCAACTTTTGTGCGTGTGGCAATTTTTCCACGTGTGCAAGTTTTGCGTGTGGCAAGTTTTCCATGAGGTGAGTTTTGCATGTGGTGAATTTTGCATGTTGCGGATTTTGCGCATGGTGAGTTTTGATTGGCAAATTTTGTGTTTCAACTTGTATGTGGGGAGGTTGGTGTATGTGTGGTGAAATATGTGCTGAGCGTGGTACGAGTATATGTGTTCAAGCACGTGGTAGTGTGTGGCGCATTTTGTATGTGTGTTCATATCCCTGTGTGTGGTGAGTATCCCATGTTGGGGCCCCACCTTAGCAACTGTACGGTATATACTTTTTGGCGCCATCGCTCTCATTCTTTAAGTCCCCCTTGTTCACATCTGGCCGCTGTCAATTTGCCTCCAACAGTTTTCCTTTCACTTTTTCCCCATTATGTAGATAGGGGCAAAATTGTTTGGTGAATCGGAACGCACGGGGTTAAAATTTCACCCCACAACATAGCCTATGACGCTCTCGGGGTCCAGACGTGTGACTGTGCAAAATTTTGTGGCAGCAGCTGCGACGGTGCAGATGCCAATCCCGGACATACACACGTACATACACACACACACACACATACAGCTTTATATATTATATATACTGTATATATATATATATATATATATATATATATATATATATATATGTATATATATTATGTATAAAGCTGAATGTGTGTGTGTATGTCCGGGTTTGGCATCTGCACCGTCGCAGCTACAGCCACAAAATTTATATAAAACTAGCTGAAGAGCCCAGCGTTGCCTGTGCATAGTAAATATCTGTGGTTAGTTATAGCACCTCACGTCTCTTATTTTCCCATCATGCCTCTCATTTTCTCTCTTACACCTCTCATTTTCCCCCTCACTCCTCTCATTCCCCCCTAACACTTGTCATTTCGACCTCACATCTGTCATTTTCCGATCACTCCACTATTTTCCCTCACTCCTCTCATTTTGCACTCACACCTTTTCATTTTCACCTCACACCCCTCATTTTCACCTCAGTATATACATTTTTGTCATCTCCCTTATATATAGTATACACCTGTATGTCTTCTCTTGTATATAGTATATACCTGTATGCCATCTCCCCTGTAAATAGTATACACCTGCTGTATGTCATCTTCTCCTGTATATTGTATATAACCATGTGTCATCTCCTCCTATATATAGTATATACCTGTATGTCATCTCCTGTATATAGTATATACCTGTATGTCAACTCCCCTGTATATAGTATATACCTGCTGTATGTCCTCTCCTCTTCTATACTATGTGTCATCTCCTCTTTTATATAGTATATACCTGTGTGTCATCTTCTCCTGTATATAGTATATACGAGTGTCATCTCCTCCTATATATAGTATATACCTGTTTGTCATCTGCTCTTGTATATAGTATATACCTGTAAGTCATCTCCTCCTGTATATAGTATATACCTGTGTGTCATCTCCTCCTGTATATAGTATATACCTGTGTGTCATCTCCTCCTATATATAGTATATACCTGTTTGTCATCTGCTCCTGTATATAGTATATACCTGTGTGTCATCTCCTCCTGTATATAGTATATACCTTTGTGTCATCTCCTCCTGTATATAGTATATACCTGTGTGTCATCTCTCTTGTATATACAGTAGTACTAAATTGGCAGCCTGATAAATCCCCAGCCAACAGGAAGCCCTCCCCCCTGGCAGTATATATTAGCTCACACATACACATAATAGACAGGTCATGTGACTGACAGCTGCCGTATTTCCTATATGGTACATTTGCTGCTCTTGTAGTTTGTCTGCTTATTAATCAGATTTTTATTTTTGAAGGATAATACCAGACTTGTGTGTGTTTTAGGGCGAGTTTCATGTGTCAAGTTGTGTGTGTTGAGTTGCATGTGGCGACATGCATGTAGCAACTTTTGTGAGATGAGTTTTGTGTGGCGACATGCGTGTAGCAACTTTTTGTGTGTCGAGTTGCATGTGACAGGTTAGTGTAGCAAGTTGTGTGCAGCAAGTTTAGAGCATTGCGAGTTGTGCACGTGGCGAGTTTTATGTGTGGTGCGTTTTGAGTATGTGCAAGTTTTAAGTGAGGCACCTTTTGCATGTGTTGCAACTTTTGTGCATGTAGCAATTTTTCTGCATTTGCAAGTTTTGCCTGTGGCGAGTTTCCATGAGGTGAGTTTTGCATGTGTGGCGAGTTTTGCGTGAGCCTAGTTTTGCATGTGGCGAGTTTTGAGCGGTGACTTTTGTGTTTCAACTTTTATGTGGCGAGGTTGGTGTATGTGTGGTGAAATGTGTGCTAAGGGTGGTATATGTATTCAAGCACGTGGTTGTTTGTGGCGCCTTTTGTGTGTGTGTTCATATCCCCGTGTGTGGTGAGTCTCCCATGTCTGGGCCCCACCTTAGCATCTGAACGGTATTTACTCTTTGTTGCCATCGCTCTCACTCTTTAAGTCCCCCTTGTTCACATCTGGCAGCTGTCAATTTGCCTCCAACAGTTTTCCTTTCACTTTTTCCCCATTATGTAGATAGGGGCAAAATTGTTTGGTGAATTGGAAAGCGCGGAGTTAAAGTTTCACCTCACAACATAGCCTATGACTCTCTCAGGGACCAGACGTGTGAGTGTGCAAAATTTTGTGGCTGTAGCTGCAACTAGGGTTGAGCGAAACGGATCGTTCATTTTCAAAAGTCGCTGACTTTTGGCACAGTCGGGTTTCACGAAACCCGACCCGACCCCTGTGTGGGGTCGGCCATGCGGTACGCGACTTTCGTGCCAAAGTCGCGTTTCAATGACGCTAAAAGCGCCATTTCTCAGCCAATGAAGGTGGACGCAGAGTGTGGGCAGCGTGATGACATAGGTCCTGGTCCCCACCATCTTAGAGAAGGGCATTGCAGTGATTGGCTTGCTGTCTGCGGCGTCACAGGGGCTATAAAGGGGCGTTCCCGCCGACCGCCATCTTACTGCTGCTGATCTGAGCATAGGGAGAGGTTGCTGCACTTCGTCAGAAGCAGGGATAGCGTTAGGCAGGGTCCATTAACCACCAAACCGCTTGTGCTTTAGCGATTTCCACTGTCCAACACCACCTTTTGTTTGCAGGGACAGTGGAAGCTACATTTTTTTTCCTCAGCGCTGTAGCTCATTGGGCTGCCCTAGAAGGCTCCCTGATAGCTGCATTGCTGTGTGTATGCCGCTGTGCAAACCAACTGCTTTTTTCAAAGCACAAATCCTGTTGTTCCTTCCTTTCTGCACAGCTATCTTTTTTGTTTGCCCACACTTTTGATTTAATTTGTGCAGCAGTCCACTCCTTCTTATTGCTGCCTGCCATACCTGGCTGAGATTACTGCAGGGAGATAGTAATTGTAGGACAGTCCCTGTTTTTTTTTTTGTTTTTTGTTTTTTAATTCTCCCTAAAAAAATAAGTTGTGGGAGATTAAGATTGGCATTTCTGCTACAGTGCCAGTCCTGTGTGTGCCATCTCTCTTAAATAGTGGGCCATAGAAAGCTTTTTTTTTTTTTTTTTTAAATTTGGTATCTAAATTCTCCCTGAAAAAATAAAAAAAAACGTGGGAGATTAATATTGGCCTTTCTGCTTGTCTGCCAGTCCTGAGTGTGCCATATCTCTTAAATAGTGGGCCATAGAAAGCCTAGTGTTTTTTTTTTTTTAAATTTGGTATCTAAATTCTCCCTGAAAAAAATAAAAAAAAAACGTGGGAGATTAATATTGGCCTTTCTGCTTGTGTGCCAGTCCTGAGTGTGCCATCTCTCTTAAATAGTGGGCCATAGAAAGCCTAGTTTTTTTTTTTTAATTTGGTATCTAAATTCTCCCTGAAAAAATAAAAAAAAACATGGGAGATTAATATTGGCCTTTCTGCTTGTGTGCCAGTCCTGAGTGTGCCATCTCTCTTAAATAGTGGGCCATAGAAAATCTAGTGTTTTTTTTTTTTTTAAATTTGGTATCTAAATTCTCCCTGAAAAAATTAAAAAAAACGTGGGAGATTAATATTTTCCTTTCTGGTTGTCTGCCAGTCCTGAGTGTGCCATCTCGCTTAAATAGTGGGCCATAGAAAGCCTAGTTTAAAAAAAAAAAAAAAAATTGGTATCTAAATTCTCCCTGAAAAAAAAAAAAACAGTGGGAGATTAATATTTGCCTTTCTGCTTGTCTGCCAGTCGTGAGTGTGCCATCTCTCTTAAATAGTGGGCCATAGAAAGCCTAGTGTTTTTTTTTTTTTTTTTAATTTGGTATCTAAATTCTCCCTGAAAAAAAAAAAAACAGTGGGAGATTAATATTTGCCTTTCTGCTTGTCTGACAGTCCTGAGTGTGCCATCTCTCTTAAATAGTGGGCCATAGAAAGCCTAGTTTTAAAAAAAAAAAAAAATTTGGTATCTAAATTCTCCCTGAAAAAAAAAACAGTGGGAGATTAATATTGGCCGTTCTGCTTGTCTGCCAGTCCTGAGTGTGCCAGCTCTCTTAAATAGTGGGCCATAGAAAGCCTAGTTTTTTTTTTTTTTATTTGGTATCTAAATTCTCCCTGAAAAAATTAAAAAAAAACGTGGGAGATTAATATTGGCCTTTCTGCTTGTGTGCCAGTCCTGAGTGTGCCATCTCTCTTAAATAGTGGGCCATAGAAAGCCTAGTTTTTTTTGTTAAAAAAATTTGGCATCTAGATTCTCCCTGAAAAAAAAAAAAAACAGTGGGAGATTAATATTGGCCTTTGTGCTTGAGTGACAGTCCTGCGTGTGTGGCATCTCTCTCATTTCGTGCCACAGAAAACAGAGTGTGTAACATCGTGCCTGATTTTCCTTGCGGTCTCACCCACCTATAAAGGGATATCTAAATCATACAGAAGTTAGAGTTCACCTTGTAAGTTGTTTGACAGTAACAGATACCGTTAGTTTGGTGACGTTTTTAAAACAATGAGGAAGTCTGGTGGAAGAGGTCGTGGCCGTGGGCGTTCATTGCCAGCTGGTAATGATGGTAGTGGTAGTGGAGCATCGGGTGGTCGTGGGAAAAACAATATAGCACCTAAGTCTCGAGCTGTGGAGCCAGGTTCGTCGTCTGGCTACACAAGGCCTCGAACGCTCCCTTTTCTGGGAGTAGGAAAACCGCTTTTAAAGCCGGAGCAGCAAGAGCAAGTTTTGGCTTACCTTGCTGACTCAGCCTCTAGCTCTTTTGCCTCCTCTTCTGAAACTGGTAAATGTAAAAGCAGCGCGTCGTTAGTGGATGTTCACGGTCAGGGACAAGTTGCTTCCTTGTCCTCTTCAGCAAAAACAGCAACAGAGAAGGATGCAGCAGGCGACACAACGGGTTACTCCATGGAGCTCTTTACACATACCGTCCCTGGCTTAGAAAGTGAAACAGTTAACAGGCCATGCCCATTACAAGTTGAATCTGACATGGAGTGCACTGATGCACAGCCACAGCCAGACTACTATGCTGGTCCTTTGACTCAGACCACAACATTGCCCTCGCAGGGTACTGATCCAGAATCAGACCCTGATGAGACTATGTTGCCCCATCACGAACGCTATACCACCGACTTACACGGTGACACAGACGAAGTTGCACACGAGCTAGAAGAGGAGGTTATAGATGACCCAGTTGTTGACCCTGATTGGCAGCCATTGGGGGAACAGGGTGCAGGCGGCAGTAGTTCTGAAGCGGAGGAGGAGGGGCCGCAGCAGGAATCAACATCGCAACAGGTTCCATCTGCTGGGCCCGTAGATGGCCCAAAATGCGTGGCAAAGCCAAAACCTGTTGGAGGACAGCGTGGCCATCCGGTTAAAGCTCAGTCTGCAATGCCTGAAAAGGGATCCGATGCTAGAAAGAGTGCAGTCTGGCATTTTTTTAAACAACATCCAATTGATCAGCGCAAAGTCATCTGTCAAAAATGTTCAACTACCTTAAGCAGAGGTCAGAATCTGAAAAGTCTAAATACAAGTTGCATGCATAGACATTTAGCCACCATGCATTTGCAAGCCTGGACTAACTACCAAACGTCCCTTAAGGTTGTAGCACCCTCGGCCAATGAAGCTAGTCAGCAACGCTACATCCCTTCCGTCAGTGTAAGGCCACCATTTTCCGCACCACCTGCAGTATCTGTGCAGGTTTCTTTGCCAGGCCAAAGCAGTCAGGGTCAGGGAATCACCAGTTTCGTAGTAGGAAACACTGCATCTATGGCACCGGCGGCAACAATACTGTCTCCAACCGTCTCTCAGTCTGCCATGTCCACCGGCACCCCCGCTAGTTCCACGATCTCCAGCTCTCCAGTCCAGCTCACCCTACATGAGACTGTGGTTAGAAAAAGGAAGTACTTAGCCTCGCATCCGCGTACACAGGGTTTGAACGCCCACATAGCTAGACTAATCTCGTTAGAGATGATGCCCTACCGGTTAGTTTAAAGCGAAGCTTTCAAAGCCCTGATGGACTACGCTGTACCACGCTACGAGCTACCCAGTCGACACTTCTTTTCGAGAAAAGCCATCCCAGCCCTCCACCAGCATGTTAAAGAGCGCATCGTCCATGCACTCAGGCAATCTGTGAGTACAAAGGTGCACCTGACAACAGATGCATGGACCAGTAGGCATGGCCAGGGACGTTACGTGTCCATCACGGCACACTGGGTGAATGTGGTGGATGCAGGGTCCACAGGGGACAGCAATTTTGGGACAGTTCTGCCTAGCCCACGGTCTAGGAAACAGTTGGCTGTAGCCGTTCGCACCCCCTCCTCCTCGTCCTCCTGCAGAAGCGAGTGCTCGTCCACAGACCGCAGTCGCCCAACCACTCCATCCGCAGCTGCCACTGTTGCACACCAGTTGTCCCATTATGGGGCAGCTACTGGCAAGCGTCAGCAGGCTGTATTGGCTATGAAGTGTTTGGGCGACAACAGACACACCGCGGAAGTTCTGCCCGAGTTCTTGCAGAAAGAAACGCAGTCGTGGCTGGGCACTGTAGATCTTGAGGCAGGCAAGGTAGTGAGTGATAACGGAAGGAATTTCATGGCTGCCATCTCCCTTTCCCAACTGAAACACATTCCTTGCCTGGCTCACACCTTAAACCTGGTGGTGCAGTGCTTCCTGAAAAGTTATCCGGGGTTATCCGACCTGCTCCTCAAAGTTTGCGGACTTTGCTCGCATATCCGCCGTTCGCCCGTACACTCCAGCCGTATGCAGACCTATCAGCGGTCTGTGAACCTTCCCCGGCATCGCCTAATCATAGACGTTGCAACAAGGTGGAACTCAACACTGCACATGCTTCAGAGACTGTGCGAACAAAGGCGTGTTGTTATGTATTTGTGGGAGGATACACATACACGGGCAGGCAGTAGGATGGCAGACATGGAGTTGTCAGGTTTGCAGTGGTCGAAGATACAAGACATGTGTCAAGTCCTTCAATGTGTTTTGAGGAATGCACACGGCTGGTTAGTGCAGACAACGCCATAATAAGCATGAGCATCCCCCTAATGCGTCTGCTGATGCAAAGTTTGACGCACATAAAGGAGCAGGCGTCTGTAGCAGAGGAAGAGGAAAGCCTTGATGACAGTCAGCCATTGTCTGGTCAGGGCAGTGTACAGGACGAGGTAGCGGGCGAACAGGAGGAGGAGGACGAGGAGGATGATGGGGATGAGTATTATTTTAATGAGGAAGCTTTTCCGGGGCCACGGGAAATTGGTGGCGTGGCAAGGCCGGGTTCTGTTTTTTTAAGGGACACAAGTGACGTAGATTTGCCTGAAACAGCCCCTCAACCCAGCACAACCGCAGATTTGACAACTGGAACTTTGGCCCACATGGCGGATTATGCCTTACGTATCCTCAAAAGGGACACACGCATTACTAAAATGATGAACGATGACGATTACTGGTTGGCCTGCCTCCTTGATCCTCGCTATAAAGGCAAATTGCAAAATATTATGCCACATGAAAACTTGGAACTAATATTCGCAACCAAACAAACAACTCTTGTTGACCGTTTGCTTCAGGCATTCCCAGCACACAGCGCCCGTGATCGTTCTCACACGAGCTGCAGGGGGCAGCAGACCAGAGGTGTTAGAGGTGCAGAAATCAGAAGTGGCGTTGGACAGAGGGGTTTTCTGACCAGGTTGTGGAGTGATTTTGCTATGACCGCAGACAGGACAGGTACTGCAGCATCAATTCAAAGTGACAGGAGACAACATTTGTCCAGTATGGTTACTAACTATTTTTCATCCCTTATCGATGTTCTCCCTCAACCGTCATTCCCATTTGATTACTGGGCATCAAAATTAGACACCTGGCCAGAATTGGCAGAATATGCATTGCAGGAGCTTGCTTGCCCGGCAGCTAGTGTCCTATCAGAAAGAGTATTCAGTGCTGCAGGTTCAATATTAACCGAAAAAAGGACTCGTCTGACTACCCAAAATGTTGATGAGCTAACCTTCATTAAAATGAACCACAACTGGATTTTGAGTTCTTTTGCCCCACCTTGCCCGGATGACACCTAGCTTTCCTATGAAAAGGTCTTGCTTGTGGACTACTCTGACTGACTTTTATAAATCGCGTAATTTGCAGCAGCTGATTGTCCAGCATACGACATGTTTACACCTCCCTAAATGGCCAAACTCCCGCCCACGGGGCCGTGGTCTCGCCACTTGGCGCAAGCACCCGTGAGAGTGCCGTTTGTCTGAAGAGGTGGGTGTGCCCGCTTTTGGTCGACGGCACTGCCACTGGGTCCCTCATAGTACAATAAAGTGACTCTGGCGGTGGTGGTGCGCACCCAACGTCAGACACACTGTTGTAACATGAGGGGCCCTGGGCCTGTACCGCCAGCCACAAGAGAGTTCCCCCCCAGCTCAAACATTGCTCTGCCACTTGCACAATTATCTCTCACAGTTCCACCGATGTTTAGTCTATGCGCTGACATCATTCAATGCCTGGCACTGACAATACCAATGTGTTGACATGTATGATGGTACTTAACATAGTCAGGGGCAGTGTCCTATATTTACACCAGTAAATAATTAGCGCCAAATTACTAGGTCTAAAACTCAGTAGAGGAGCCCACCCCTGTACCTAAGTATTCCACCCTTTTGTGTTTTGGTTTTGTTGTAATGCGAGACATTAACATCTATTTATTTTTTTGGAGTACTAACTGGCAGACACTCATTACAATCGGCCTCCGCTGACAACACCAATGCTGCCTGCATACCCTTGCAAAAGAATTGCAAGTGCCTACAGACAAATTTTGTTATGTTAGGCCTACTACGCCTGTCTGCGGTTCCTCCTTCCATTAGTCCTCCACTGACCAGACCACTGCTGCCCGTGTACCCCTGGAACCAATTTAAAAGTGCCTACAGCCAAATTTTGTTATGTTAGGCCTACTACGTCTGTCTGCGGTCCCTCCTTCCACTAGTCCTCCAGTGACCTGTCTACTGCTGCCCGTGTACCCCTGGAGCCAATTTAAAAGTGCCTACAGCCAAATTTTGTTATGTTTGGCCTACTACGCCTGTCTGAGGTCCCTCCTTCCACTAGTCCTCCACTGACCAGACCACTGCTGCCCATGTACCCCTGGAACCAATTTAAAAGTGCCTACAGTCAAATTTTGTTATGTTAGGCCTACTACGCCTGTCTGCGGTCCCTCCTTCCACTAGTCCTCCACTGACCAGACCACTGCTGCCCGTGTACCCCTGGAACCAATTTAAAAGTGCCTACAGCCAAATTTTGTTATGTTAGGCCTACTACGACTGTCTGCGGTCCCTCCTTCCACTAGTCCTCCACTGACCAGACCACTGCTGCCCGTGTACCCCTGGAACCAATTTAAAAGTGCCTACAGCCAAATTTTGCTATGTTAGGCCTACTACGTCTGTCTGCGGTCCCTCCTTCCACTTGTCCTCCAGTGACCTGTCTACTGCTGCCCGTGTACCCCTGGAACCAATTTAAATGTGCCTACAGCCAAATTTTGTTATGTTAGGCCTACTACGCCGGTCTGCGGTCCCTCCTTCCACTAGTCCTCCACTGACCAGACCCCTGCTGCCCGTGTACCCCTGGAACCAATTTAAAAGTGCCTACAGCCAAATTTTGCTATGTTAGGCCTACTACACCTGTCTGCGGTCCCTCCTTCCACTAGTCCTCCACTGACCAGACCACTGCTGCCCGTGTACCCCTGGAACCTATTTTAAATTGCATAGAGCATCCTTTTTTTAATAGTAGGCATACAAACTCTGTCTGTGGTCCATAATTGAAATTGTCCTCCACTGAACAGACCAATGCTGCCTGTGTACCCCTGTAACCTTTTTTAAACTGCATTGAGCCAAATGTTGTGTTTAAGGCCTACTACCTGTGTCTGTCTGCGCCACTCAATACAGCTGTCCTCCTTTTAAAAAAGCTGAGCGTCAATAGTCTGGTTTTCAGCCTATAGGAATTTGAAAACTGCTTTGGGGCTACTACTACTACTTCGGTAGGGCCTACTAACGGTGTCTGCCGCTCCAAGGTGTTCCCCAGGTTTCCACTCCATAGCTTAGAGCTTCAAGCTCTCGTTTAGTAGTTGTTGAAAACAACACTGCATTCGGCCTACAAGTTGGGTCTGGGGTGTAGAGACGGTGTGTTCCGCTCCAAGGTGTTCCCCAGGTTGCCTCTCCATTGCTTTAATCTTAAAGCTCATGTTTAGTAGTTGTTGAAAACAACACTGCATTCGGCCTACAAGTTGGGTCTGGGGTGTAGAGACGGTGTGTTCCACTCCAAGGTGTTCCCCAGGTTGCCTCTCCATTGCTTCAATCTTAAAGCTCTTGTTTAGTAGTTGTTGAAAACAACACTGCATTCGGCCTACAAGTTGGGTCTGGGGTGTAGAGACGGTGTGTTCCACTCCAAGGTGTTCCCCAGGTTGTCTCTCCATTGCTTCAATCTTAAAGCTCTTGTTTAGTAGTTGTTGAAAACAACACTGCATTCGGCCTACAAGTTGGGTCTGGGGTGTAGAGACGGTGTCTTCCACTCAAAGGTGTTCCCCAGGTTTCCTCTCCATTGCTTCGATCTTCTGGCTCTCGTTTAGTAGTTGTTGAAAACAACACTGCATTCGGCCTACAAGTTGGGTCTGGGGTGTAGAGACGGTGTCTTCCGCTCCAAGGTGTTCTCCAGGTTTCCTCTCCATTGCTTCAATCTTAAAGCTCTTGTTTAATAGTTGTTGAAAACAACACTGCATTCGGCCTACAAGTTGGGTCTGGGGTGTAGAGACGGTGTGTTCCACTCCAAGGTGTTCCCCAGGTTGCCTCTCCATTGCTTCAATCTTAAAGCTCTTGTTTAGTAGTTGTTGACAACAACACTGCATTCGGCCTACAAGTTGGGTCTGGGTTGTAGAGACGGTGTCTTCCGCTCCAAGGTGTTCTCCAGGTTTCCTCTCCATTGCTTCAATCTTAAAGCTCTTGTTTAATAGTTGTTGAAAACAACACTGCATTCGGCCTACAAGTTGGGTCTGGGGTGTAGAGACGGTGTGTTCCACTCCAAGATGTTCTCCAGGTTGCCTCTCCATTGCTTCAATCTTCTAGCTCTCGTTTAGTAGTTGTTGAAAACAACACTGCATTCGGCCTACAAGTTGGGTCTGGGGTGTAGAGACGGTGTGTTCCACTCCAAGGTGTTCCCCAGGTCGCCTCTCCATTGCTTCAATCTTAAAGCTCTTGTTTAGTAGTTGTTGACAACAACACTGCATTCGGCCTACAAGTTGGGTCTGGGTTGTAGAGACGGTGTCTTCCGCTCCAAGGTGTTCTCCAGGTTTCCTCTCCATTGCTTCAATCTTAAAGCTCTTGTTTAGTAGTTGTTGAAAACAACACTGCATTCGGCCTACAAGTTGGGTCTGGGGTGTAGAGACGGTGTGTTCCACTCCAAGGTGTTCCCCAGGTTGCCTCCCCATTGCTTCAATCTTAAAGCTCTTGTTTAGTAGTTGTTGAAAACAACACTGCATTCGGCCTACAAGTTGAGTCTGGGTTGTAGAGACGGTGTCTTCCGCTCCAAGGTGTTCTCCAGGTTTCCTCTCCATTGCTTCAATCTTAAAGCTCTTGTTTAGTAGTTGTTGAAAACAACACTGCATTCGGCCTACAAGTTGGGTCTGGGGTGTAGAGACGGTGTGTTCCACTCCAAGATGTTCTCCAGGTTGCCTCTCCATTGCTTCAATCTTCTGGCTCTCGTTTAGTAGTTGTTGAAAACAACACTGCATTCGGCCTACAAGTTGGGACTGGGGTGTAGAGACGGTGTGTTCCACTCCAAGGTGTTCCCCAGGTTGCCTCTCCATTGCTTCAATCTTAAAGCTCATGTTTAGCAGTTGTTGAAAACAACACTGCATTTGGCCTACAAGTTGGGTCTGGGGTGTAGAGACGGTGTCTTCCGCTCCAAGGTGTTCTCCAGGTTGCCTCTCCATTGCTTCAATCTTCTGGCTCTCGTTTAGTAGTTGTTGAAAACAACACTGCATTCGGCCTACAAGTTGGGTCTGGGGTGTAGAGACGGTGTGTTCCACTCCAAGGTGTTCCCCAGGTTGCCTCTCCATTGCTTCAATCTTAAAGCTCTTGTTTAGTAGTTGTTGAAAACAACACTGCATTCGGCCTACAAGTGGGGTCTGGGGTGTAGAGACGGTGTCTTCCGCTCCAAGGTGTTCCCCAGGTTGCCTCTCCATTGCTTCAATCTTAAAGCTCTTGTTTAGTAGTTGTTGAAAACAACACTGCATTCGGCCTACAAGTTGGGTCTGGGGTGTAGAGACGGTGTCTTCCACTCCAAGGTGTTCTGCAGGTTGCCTCTCCATTGCTTCAATCTTAAAGCTCTTGTTTAGTAGTTGTTGAAAACAATACTGCATTCGGCCTACAAGTTGGGTCTGGGGTGTAGAGACGGTGTCTTCCGCTCCAAGGTGTTCTCCAGGTTGCCTCTCCATTGCTTCAATCTTCTGGCTCTCGTTTAGTAGTTGTTGAAAACAACACTGCATTCGGCCTACAAGTTGGGTCTGGGGTGTAGAGACGGTGTGTTCCACTCCAAGGTGTTCCCCAGGTTGCCTCTCCATTGCTTCAATCTTAAAGCTCTTGTTTAGTAGTTGTTGAAAACAACACTGCATTCGGCCTACAAGTGGGGTCTGGGGTGTAGAGACGGTGTCTTCCGCTCCAAGGTGTTCCCCAGGTTGCCTCTCCATTGCTTCAATCTTAAAGCTCTTGTTTAGTAGTTGTTGAAAACAACACTGCATTCGGCCTACAAGTTGGGTCTGGGGTGTAGAGACGGTGTCTTCCGCTCCAAGGTGTTCTCCAGGTTGCCTCTCCATTGCTTCAATCTTAAAGCTCTTGTTTAGTAGTTGTTAAAAACAACACTGCATTCGGCCTACAAGTTGGGTCTGGGGTGTAGAGACGGTGTCTTCCACTCCAAGGTGTTCCACAGGTTGCCCCTCCTTTGCTTCAATCTTAAAGCTCTTGTTTAGTAGTTGTTGAAAACAACACTGCATTTGGCCTACAAGTTGGGTCTGGGGTGTAGAGACGGTGTCTTCCGCTCCAAGGTGTTCTCCAGGTTGCCTCTCCATTGCTTCAATCTTAAAGCTCTTGTTTAGTAGTTGTTGAAAACAACACTACATTCGGCCTACAAGTTGGGTCTGGGGTGTAGAGACGGTGTCTTCCGCTCCAAGGTGTTCTCCAGGTTGCCTCTCCATTGCTTCAATCTTCTGGCTCTCGTTTAGTAGTTGTTGAAAACAACACTGCATTCGGCCTACAAGTTGGGTCTGGGGTGTAGAGACGGTGTGTTCCACTCCAAGGTGTTCCCCAGGTTGCCTCTCCATTGCTTCAATCTTAAAGCTCTTGTTTAGTAGTTGTTGAAAACAACACTGCATTTGGCCTACAAGTTGGGTCTGGGTTGTAGAGACTGTGTCTTCTGCTCCAAGGTGTTCCCCAGGTTGCCTCTCCATTGCTTCAATCTTAAAGCTCTCGTTTAGTAGTTGTTGAAAACAACACTGCATTCGGCCTACAAGTTGCATCTGGGGTGTAGAGACGGTGCCTTCCGCTCCAAGGTGTTCCCCAGGTTGCCTCTCCATTGCTTCAATCTTAAAGCTCTCGTTTAGTAGTTGTTGAAAACAACACTGCATTCGGCCTACAAGTTGCATCTGGGGTGTAGAGACGGTGCCTTCCGCTCCAAGGTGTTCCCCAGGTTGCCTCTCCATTGCTTCAATCTTAAAGCTCTCGTTTAGTAGTTGTTGAAAACAACACTGCATTCGGCCTACAAGTTGCATCTGGGGTGTAGAGACGGTGCCTTCCGCTCCAAGGTGTTCCCCAGGTTGCCTCTCCATTGCTTCAATCTTAAAGCTCTCGTTTAGTAGTTGTTGAAAACAACACTGCATTAGGCCTACTAGTTGGGTTGGGGCCTTCTATCTGTGTCTGCGGCTCCTTGCTGTTCTCCTACAGTGAACAAAGCTGTGCCGCCGGTTTACTACGGTTGCCAATTTTGAACTGCATTTAGAATACTTACTGATTTGGGCCTACTCTCTGTGTCAGCCTCTCATTCCAGTTGTCCTCCACTGAACAAAACAATGCCCCCTGGTTAGTCCTGTTACCAATTTTGAACTGCATTTAGCCCACTTTATTCTTTGGGCCAATATCTGTTTCCCCCTCATCCTGCCCATTGCCCAGCCAGTGATAGATGAGTCTGCTGGTACATTGACCCATAATGCAACATTCCCCGTGCACGCTACACTGCAAGATTGTGACCCTGCTGAAAGTCAGGTCCCCCTTCCCGCATACCATACCACCTTACACGGGGACAAAGAGGAAGGTGCAGATGAAGGTCGGGGGAGGAATACTCGTTGGTGACGTCACTGGCACAGGGCCCCTCATAGTACGCAAATGTGTTGCTGCCGGTGGGAGGCGCCCCCGCCGTGCAAACACACCGCTGTACTTTGAGGGGCCCTGTGCCAGTGCCAATGCCGAGTGGGCCCCCCCTGCTTGCTCAGGATCACAGCACTTGCAAAGTTGAAATACTTACCTCTCCCTGCTCCACTGCCGTGACGTGGTCCAGATTTACTGGGCCCACAAATTACTTGAACCAGCCCTACCCCCCACAACTTTAGCCAAATGACCCCCAATTTCAAATGCCTTACAATTATTATAAGCTAAATTAAGATTGACAAGCTTCAGTAACAAGAATGGATGTTTTTGCCATTAAAATGGGCTCTGTACATGTTTTCCTTGCCTCTACTCACTGCCGACTATGCTCCCCCATTGACTTGCATTGGGTTTCGTGTTTCGGTCGATCCCCGACTTTTCGCGATAATCGGCCGATTCCACTCGACTCGACTTTTGAGATAGTCGGGTTTCATGAAACCCGACTCGACTCTAAAATGGTCAAGGTCGCTCAACCCTAGCTGCGACGCCTCCAACACTTTTCCTTTCACTGTTTCCCCATTATGTAGATAGGGGCAAAATTATTTGGGGAATTGGAACACGCAGGGTTAAAATTTCGCCTCACAACATAGCCTATGACGCTCTCGGGGTCCAGACGTGTGAGTGTGCAAAATTTTGTGGCTGTAGCTGCGACGGTGCAGATGTCAATCCCGGACATACACACATACATACATACATACACACATTCAGCTTTATATATTAGACTAGCTGAAGGGCCCGACGTTGCCTGGGCATAGTAAATATCTGTGGTTAGTTATAGCATGTCACTTCTCTTATTTTCCCATCACGCCTCTCATTTTCCCAATCACATCTTTAATTTTCCCCCTCACATCTCTCATTTTCTCCCTCACACCTCTCATTTTCTCCCTCACTCCTCTCATTCCCGCCTAACACTTGTCAGTTCGACCTCACATCTGTCATTTTCCGATCACTACACTATTTTCCCTCACTCCTCTCATTTTGCACTCACACCTTTTCATTTTCACCTCACACCCCTCATTTTCACCTCAGTATATACATTTTTGTCATCTCCCTTATATATAGTATACACCTGTATGTCATCTCCTGTATATAGTATATACCTGTATGTCATCTCCCCTGTATATAGTATATACCTGCTGTGTGTCATCTCCCCTGTATATAGTATATACCTGTATGTCATCTCCTCCTATATATAGTATATACCTGTATGTCATCTCCTCCTATATATAGTATATACCTGTATGCCATCTCCTTCTATATATAGTATATACCTGTATGTCATCTCCTCCTGTATATAGTATATACCTGTGTGTCATCTCCCCTGTATATAGTATATATCTGTGTGTCATCTCCTCCTGTATATAGTATATACCTGTATGTCATCTTCTATATTTAGCATATACCTGTATGTCATCTCCTCCTGTATATAGTATATACCTGTAGGTAATCTGCTCCTGTATATAGTATATACCTGTGTGTCATCTCCTCCTGTATATAGTATATACCTGTATGTCATCTCCTCCTGTATATAGTATGTACCTGTATGTCATCTCCTCCTTTATATAGTATATACCTGTGTGTCATCTCTCCTGTATATAGTATATATCTGTGTGTCATCTCCCCTGTATATAGTATATACCTGTGTGATCTCCTGTATTAGACCTCGTTAACACGTTATTTGCTCAGTATTTTTACCTCAGTATTTGTAAGATAAATTGGCAGCCTGATAAATCCCCAGCCAACAGGAAGCCCTCCCCCTGGCAGTATATATTAGCTCACACATACACATAATAGACAGGCCATGTGACTGACAGCTGCCGTATTTCCTATATGGTACATTTGTTGCTCTTGTAGTTTGTCTGCTTATTAATCAGATTTTTATTTTTGAAGACTAATACCAGACTTGTGTGTGTTTTAGGGCGAGTTTTGTTTGTCAAGTTGTGTGTGTTGAGTTGTGTGTGGCGACATGCATGTAGCGACTTTTGTGAGATGAGTTTTGTGTGGCAACGTGTGTAGCAACTTTTTGTGTGTCGAGTTGCATGTGACAGGTTAGTGTAGCAAGTTGTGTGCAGCAAGTTTTGCGCATGGCGAGTTTTGCGCGTGGTGAGTTTTATGTCTGGTGCCTTTTGAGTATGTGCAAGTTTTGTGTGAGGCAACTTTTGCATGTGTTGCAAATTTTGTGCATGTGGCAATTTTTCCGCATGTGCAAGTTTTGCGTGTGGCGAGTTTTCCATGAGGTGAGTTTTGCACTTGTGGCGAGTTTTGTGTGAGCCTATTTTTTTGCATGTGGCGAGTTTTGCGCGTGGTGAGTTTTGAGCGGCGACTTTTGTGTTTCGACTTTTATGTGGCGAGGTTGGTGTATGTGTGGTGAAATGTGTGCTGAGGGTGGTATATGTGTTCAAGCACGTGGTAGTGTGTGGCGCATTTTGTGTGTGTGTTCATATCCCCGTGTGTGGTGAGTATCCCATGTCGGGGTCCCACCTTAGCAACTGTACGGTATATACTCTTTGGCGCCATCGCTCTCACTCTTTAAGTCCCCCTTGTTCACATCTGGCAGCTGTCAATTTGCCTCCAACACTTTTCCTTTCACTTTTCCCCATTATGTAGATAGGGGAAAAATAGTTTGGTGAATTGGAAAGCGCGGAGTTAAAATTTCACCTCACAACATAGCCTATGACGCTCTCAGGGTCCAGACGTGTGACTGTGCAAAATTTTGTGGCTGTAGCTGCGACGCCTCCAACACTTTTCATTTCACTTTTTCCCCATTATGTAGATAGGGGCAAAATTGTTTGGTGAATTGGAAAGCGCGGGGTTAAAATTTCACCTCACAACGTAGCCTATGACGCTCTCAGGGTCCAGACGTGTGACTGTGCAAAATTTTGTTTCTGTAGCTGCGACGCCTCCAACACTTTTCCTTTCACTTTTTTCCCCATTATGTAGATGGGGGCAAAATTGTTTGGTGAATTGGAAAGCGCGGGGTTAAAATTTCACCTCACAACGTAGCCTATGACGCTCTCAGGGTCCAGTCGTGTGACTGTGCAAAATTTTGTTGCTGTAGCTGCGACGCTTCCAACACTTTTCCTTTCACTTTTTTCCCCATTATGTAGATAGGGGCAAAATTGTTTGGTGAATCGGAACGCGCGGGGTTAAAATTTTGCCTCACAACATAGCCTATGACGCTCTCGGGGTCCAGACGTGTGACTGTGCAAAATTTTGTGGCTGTAGCTGCGACGGTGCAGATGCCAATCCCGGACATACACACACACACACACACACATACACACACACACACACATACACATATTCAGCTTTATATAGTAGATATCACAACCCCCCCAAGGAAGAAGCTAAATGCGAAACGCGCATCAGGGTCTGCGCTGCTACCACAGGCCATATGTTGCCTCCACTCTTAGCCTTTTTGTATCTCTAGCATTGTGCATTAATTGCTGGTATTGGCTATTAGCCATATTGTTGACACTTGGCACTTTACCCTAACTTTATGAATTGCTTAGATTTTTGTACTGTGCAGTTTGGGCACTATTTATAGAGCACCGTGCTTTTGGTCACTTGGCACTTTATTTTATGTTTATTTAATTTTTTGTACCGTGCAGTTTAGGCATTAATTACAGGGCACTATGTTACCAATCCTAGGTCTGAACTATATACTGAGAATTACAGCTTTTTGAGCACCTTCATGTGACACTATGTTATTAATTTGATCATTATTGAACAATTCTATTCTCTGTGTATTTAGGGCTCTCCTATGTTCTGTTCCCTGGCCTGGGTGAACCATTTCATTAATCATTTAAACTAGTTATTATTGTTGCACCCAGCTTTGTGAGTCTACTTTGGACCACGTTAATGTTCTACTCTTTCTGCTGGTTTAATAGGGCTGAACAGTTCTTATGAGTACATATAATTTTTTGAACTGGTAATTACCTAGTGTTTGGAGTGCAGTATTCTGTGTACAGCCTTTCTGTATTGTATTCCCTTTTAATTATTTTTGTATTGTGCGTATATGTTCAATAAAAATACATTTTATTTTTCTATCACGGCATTTACTTCCGTCTCGTTTGTAGGAGTAGTATAATGGGAAGTGCCTTCTATTAGGCCTAAAAATTTATTGGTTCAATTTGATTAAAGGAGATAAGTTGCGGCCATAACTCTGCAAGTCTTTTAGCTATAAGGCTGGCATAAATTTTTAAATGGACATTAAGCAGAGATATGGACCTATAACTCCCACAGCATTCAGGGTCCTTTCCCTCTTTATGAAGAAGGGAAATATGTGCTTCCAAAGATTGAGAGGGGAAGGACTTTCTACCCAGAACTGCGTTGCACATGTTTAGTAAGTGAGGGCCCAGAACACCTAAAAAGGTCTTAAGGTACCGTCACATTAAGCAACTTACCAACGAGAACGACAGCGATCCGTGACGTTGCAGCGTCCTGGATAGCGATCTCGTTGTGTTTGACACGCAGCAGCGATCAGGATCCTGCTGTGACATAGCTGGTCGTAGCTAGAAGTCCGGAACTTTATTTGGTCGTCAGGTCGGAGTGATTCGTCATGTTTGACAGCAAAAGCAACGATGCCTGCAATGTTTTTTCATGGAGCGAACAACCAGCGAGAACGATAAGTACGTCACTGGATCGCTCCTGCATCGTTCTGCGTTGCCGGTGTTTGACGTCTCCTAGCGACCTAAACAGCGACGCTGCAGTGTTCGGCATCGTTGTCTATATCGCTGCAGAGTCGCTAAATGTGACAGTACCTTTATAGTAGATTTCTGAAAACCCGTCAGGGCCTTGAGATTTCCCTTTTGAGCCCCGAGACAGGGTGGACTGGAGTTCAAGTAGATCAAAGGGTCTAATTAAGCACTCCTGCTGAATGTCAAATAATTTGGGTAGGTGCAGAGAGGATAAAAAAAGACAGCGTCAATTCTCCTTTGATTTCTATTGTCCGCCGATTCACTGTGACTGATTTGATATAGATCCTTATAGAAAGTCAGAAAAGTGTCAATGATCTGTTTGTAATGCTGAGTAGTCTGGTTGCCTTTAGTTGTGATTTGATGGATAAATGTCCGGGTTTGGCATTTCTTAATCAGGGAAATCATGACTTTGGAAGCTTTGTCTCCATGAGCAAACATCCTATTCTTCCAAGAGATATAATGTTTGGAGGAATGTTTATTTAATAGATCTTTGAGTGATTGTCTTTTTTCAGTAAAGGTACCGTCACATTAAGCGATGCTGCAGCGATATAGACAACGATGTCGATCGCTGCAGCATCGCTGTTTGGTCGCTGGAGAGCTGATTGATGCCGAAGTCCCCGGGTAACCAGGGTAAACATCGGGTTACTAAGCGCAGGGCCGCGCTTAGTAACCCGATGTTTACCCTGGTTACCATTGTAAATGTAAAAAAAAAAAACACTACATACTTACATTCCGGTGTCTGGTCACGTCCCTCGCCTTCAGTTTCCCGCACTGACTGAGCGCGGGCCGTAAAGCAGAGCGGTGACGTCACCGCTGTGCTCTGCTTTACGGTTGGCCGGCGCTCACAGTCAGTGCCCAAATAGGGGTTTACCCGAACATATGGGGTATCAGCGTACTCAGGACAAATTGGACAACAACGTTTGGGGTCCAATTTCTCCTGTTACCCTTGGGAAAATACAAAACTGGGGGCTAAAAAATAATTTTTGTGGGGAAAAAAAAGATATTTTATTTTCACGGCTCTGCGTTATAAACTGTAGTGAAACACTTGGGGGTTCAAAGTTCTCACAACACATCTAGATAAGTTCCTTGAGGGGTTTAGTTTCCAATATGGGGTCACTTGTGGGGGGTTTCTACTGTTTAGGTACATTAGGGGCTCTGCAAACGCAATGTGACGCCTGCAGACCAATCCATCTATGTCTGCATTCCAAATGATGCTCCTTCTCTTCCGAGCTCTGCCATGCGCTCAAACGGTGGTTCCCCCCCACATACCGGGTATCAGCGTACTCAGGACAAATTGGACAACAACATTTAGGGTCCAATTTCTCCAGTTACCCTTGGAAAAATACAAAACTGGGGGCTAAAAAATAATTTTTGTGGGAAACAAATGTTTTTATTTTTATGGCTCTGCATTATAAACTTCTGTGAAGCCCTTGGTGGGTCAAAGTGCTCACCACACATCCAGATAAGTTCCTTAGGGGGTCTACTTTACAAAATGGTGTCACTTGTGGGGGTTTTCAATGTTTAGGCACATCAGTGGCTCTCCAAATGCAACATGGCGTCCCATCTCAATTCCTGTCAATTTTGCATTGATAAGTCAAATTGCCCTCCTTCACTTTCGAGCTCTGTCATGCACCCAAACAGTGGTTTACCCCCACATATGGGGTATCAGCGTACTCAGGACAAATTGTACAACAACTTTTGGGGTCCAATTTCTTCTCTTACCCTTGGGAAAATAAAAAATTGGGGGCAAAAATATAATTTTTATGAAAAAATATGATTTTTTATTTTTACGGCTCTGCATTATAAACTTCTGTGAAGCATTTGGTGGGTCAAAGTGCTCACCACACATCCAGATAAGTTCCTTAGGGGGTCTACTTTCGAAAATGGTGTCACTTGTGGAGGGTTTCATTGTTTAGGCACATCAGTGGCTCTCCAAACGCAACATGGTGTCCCATCTCAATTCCTGTCAATTTTGCATTGAAAAGTCAAATTGCCCTCCTTCGCTTTCGAGCTCTGTCATTCGCCCAAACAGTGGTTTACCCCCACATATGGGGTATCAGCATACTCCGGACAAATTGTACTACAACTTTTGGGGTCCATTTTCTCCTGTTACCCTTGGTAAAATAAAACAAATTGGAGCTGAAATAAATTTTTTGTGAAAAAAAGTTAAATGTACATTTTTATTTAAACGTTCCAAAAATTCCTGTGAAACACCTGAAGGGTTAATAAACTTCTTGAATGTGGTTTTGAGCACCTTGAGGGGTGCAGTTTTTAGAATGGTGTCACACTTGGGTATTTTCTATCATATAGACCCCTCAAAATTATTTCAAATGAGATGTGGTCTTCCCAAAAAAAATGGTGTTGTAAAAATGAGAAATTGCTGGTCAATTTTAACCCTTATAACTCCCTAACAAAAAAAAATTTTGGTTCCAAAATTGTGCTGATGTAAAGTAGACATGTGGGAAATGTTACTTAATAAGTATTTTGTGTGACATATCTCTGTGATTTAATTGCATAAAAATTCAAATTTGGAAAATTGCGACATTTTGAAAATTTTCGCCAAATTTCCATTTTTTTCACAAATAGACGCAGGTAATATCAAATAAATTTTACCACTATCATGAAGTACAATTTGTCTCGAGAAAACAGTGTCAGAATCACCAGGATCTGTTGAAGCATTCCAGAGTTATAACCTCATAAAGGGACAGTGGTCAGAATTGTAAAAATTGGCCTGGTCATTGACGTGCAAACCACCCTTGGGGGTAAAGGGGTTAATGTCACTTTTCTGGTGGGATGCTTATGCACCTGTCAAATTTTGTTTGAATGCAGATTGTACGTTATCTGTTAGTACAATAAACCTCATTTCAAAGCAGAAACATTACTGTGTCCAACAGTTATTAGATATATGAAACTGAAATAGCTGTTGCAAATAAAAACAATTTTTATAAAACATTAAGCTTAAGATTAATAGGGGTGCCCAAACTTTTTCATATAACTGTATATAGTGTCAGTGACATATATATATATATATATATATATATATATATATATAATTGTCTAAGGGTCACTTCGGTCTTTATGTCTGTCTGTCCTTCTGTCTGTCATGGATATTCATTGATCGAGGCCTCTGTCTGTCATGGAATCCAAGTCGCTGATTGGTGTCGCCAGCTGTCTGTCATGGCTGCCGCGACCAATCAGCGACGGTCAGCGCCCGGCGACCGCTGCATACTCCCCGGAGTCACTGCTCACACAGGGTTAATGCCAGCGGTAACGGACCGCGTTATGCCACGGGTAACTCACTCCGTTACTGCCGCTATTAACCCTGTGTGACCAAGCTTTTACTAGTGATGCTGCCTATGCAGCGTCAATAGTAAAAACATCTAATGTTAAAAATAATTTAAAAAATAAAAAATCATTCTATACTCACCTTCTGACGCCTTTCCCGCTCCTCGCTACGCTCCGGTAACCGCTCCATGCAAGCGGCAACTTCCGGTGGCAAGGATGGTATGGGAGAAGGACCTGCCATGACGTCACGGTCATGTGACTGCGACATCATCACAGGCCGTGCGCGCCTGCGCGAGAAGGACCTGCCATGATGTCACGGTCATGTGACCGCGAAGTCATCACAGGTCCTGCACGCTTGCGCGAGAAGGACCTGCCATGATGTCACGGTCATGTGAACGAACTACAAGGGGCCCTCAGAAGGTGAGTATATGTTTATTTTTTAACCTGTGACATACGTGACTGGGCAATATACTACGTAGCTGGGCAATATACTACGTGGCTTTGCAATATACTATGTGGCTCTGTGCTGTATACTACATCGCTGTGCAATATAGTGCGTGGCTCTGTGCTGTATACCACGTCACCGGGCAATATACTACGTAACTGGGCAATATACTATGTGGCTGGGCAATATACTACTTCACTGGGCAATATGCTCCGTGACTGGGCAATATACTATGTGGCTGGGCAATATACTACGTGGCTGGGCAATATACTACGTAGCTCTGTGCTGCATACTATGTTGCTGTGCAATATACTACGTGGCTCTGTGCTGTATACTATGTCACTGGGCAATATACTACGTAACTGGGCAATATACTGCATGGCTGGGCAATATACTACGTGGCTGGGCAATATACTATGTCACTAGGCAATATACTACGTAACTGGGCAATATACTAAGTGGCTGGGCAATATACTAAGTCACTAGGCAATATACTACATAACTGGGCAATATACTACGTCACTGGGCAATATACTACGTATCTGGGCAATATACTATGTGGCTGGGCAATATACTACGTGGGCTGTGCAATATACTACGTGGACATGCATATTCTAGAATACCAGATGCGTTAGAATCAGGCCACCATCTAGTGTATGTGTATTGTGAGGCAGTGACCCCTGTTACAGCTAGGGGGCGCTGTATGTGCTCTGCAGAATGTGCATGGAAGCGTAGTGAGGCCATGAGGCTGTACTACAGACACAGGTGTGGCTGTAACTAGAATGATGAAGCAGCGATTGATTAAAAGGCCTGTAGTTGCAAGGGAGGTGTGGCAGTGTGTTCTTGGAAGCAGACAGGTCAGTTGTCTGCAGAGCTCTCTCTGTGTGGACACAGAGGCTAAAGGAGCCAGAGAGACTGACACCCTGCGTCTTGGGCTGTCTTATGTGTACCCGGCTGCACTCCAGAGGATATGGGTGGTGATGGGGTGGGGTGGCGGGATTATGGGTGGTGATGGGGTGGGGTGGCGGGATTATGGGTGGTGATGGGGTGGGGTGGCGGGATTATGGGTGGTGATGGGGTGGGGTGGCGGGATTATGGGTGGTGATGGGGTGGGGTGGCAGGATTATGGGTCATGATGGAGTGGAGGGGCGGGAATATGGGTCGTGATGGGGTGGGGGGCGTTAATATGGGTGGTGATGTGGTGGGGGGCGGGATTATGTGTGGTGATGGGTGGGGGCGGAATTATGTGTGGTGATGTGGTGGGGGGCGGGATTATGTGTGGTGATGTGGTGGGGGGCGGGATTATGTGTGGTGATGTGTTGGGGACGGGATTATGGGTGGTAATGTGGTGGGGGGTGGGATTATGTGTGGCAATGTTATGGGGGGTGGGATTATGTGTGGTGATGTGTTGGGGCGGGATTATGTGTGGTGATGTGTTGGGGGCGGGATTATGTGTGGTGATGTGGTGGGCGGGATTATGTGTGGTAATGCGGTGGGGGGCAGGATTGTGTGTGGTAATGGGGTGGGGGGCGGGATTGTGTCTGGTAATGTGTTGGGAGCGGGATTATGTGTGGTGATGTGTTGGGGGACGGGATTGTGTGTGGTGGGAGGAGGAGCTACTGTGCAGGGGGCGGGATTAGCGAGTAATCACGAAGCCTCTTATATATATATGGATACCGTATATACTCGAGTATAAGCCGACCCAAGTATAAGCTGCGACCCCTAATTTTGCCACAAAAAATTGGGAAAACTTAATGACTAGTATAAGCCTAGGGTGGAAAATGCAGCCGCTACCGGTAAATGTCAAAAATAAAAATAGATACCAATAAAAGTTAAACTGATTGAGACATCAGTAGGTTGTGTTTTTGAATATCCATATTGAATCAGGAGCCCCATATAATGCTCCATACAGTTCATGATGGGCCCCATAAGATGCTCCATACAAAATACGCTCCATATAATGCTCCATATAGTTTATAATGGGCCCCACAAGATGCTCCATATTAAAATATGCCCCATATAATGCTGCACAAATGTTAATTATGACCCCATAAGATGCTCCATAGAGACATTAGCCCCATACAATGCTGCACAAATGTTGATTATGGCCTGATAAGATGCTCCATTAATATATTTGCCCCATATAATGCTGCACAAATGACGATTATGGCCCCATAAGATGCTCCATAGAGATATTTGCCCCATATAATGCTGCACATGGCCCCATAAGATGCTCCATAGAAATATTTGCCCTGTAAAATGCTGCACAAATGCTGATTATGGCCCCATGAGATGCTCCATAGACTATTATGCCCCGTATGCTGTTGCTGTTTTTAAAAAAAAACACATACTCACTCTCGTCGCTCAGGCCCCCGGCACTTGTTATATTCTCCTGTCCGCGTTCCACTGCCGAGCACCGCTGTGTCTTCCGCGTCCTCTGCACTGACTGTTCAGGCAGAGGGCGGTGTGCCCACTAATCGCGTCATCGCGCTCTCTGACCTGAGCGTCACTGCAGAGGATGCAGACGACGGATCGGCGCCCGACTGTGGAACGGGAGACAGGTGAATATCGTGCACTGCCCCATCATACTCACCTGCTCCTGGCGCGGTCCCTGCATGTCCCTGGTTCTCCGGGCGCTGACAGCTCTTCCAGCATTGAGCAGTCACATGGTACTGCTTATTACAGTAATGAATATGCAGGCATTTTCCCACACTCAAGAGTTCATCTCAGTTCAGGCTGTGAGGGAGCACAGCTTCAGTGACGTCAGCGCTAGTCACTGAAGATGCGCTGGCAGCATTTCATTCATTCTCCAGTGGTTTACAGCATGGGCAGTCGCATTAGTACCACTCCCGGTTGTAAGCTGTATATACTCCAGATATGGATTATGGCGTGGGACTGACCCCTGGACAGGTATGGGTATATTGTTGTTTTTTATTTTTTACAGGAGATTGAGGGTGTCACATGGATTAGGTGTCTTATTGACACCTGTCTATTAATAAGCTGCCTTTATGTCACCTTACAATATAAAGGTGACATTAACCCTCTATTACCACAGATGCCACCACTACAGAGCAGTGGGAAAAGAATGAGGCTAAGTGCCGGAATTGGCACATCTTACAGTTGCGGCTGTGAGCTGGTGTTTGTAGCCGGGGTAGGGTGGCAATAACAATGGTCCCTTCCTAGGCTATGAATATCAGCCCGCAGCTGTCTGCGAAGCCTTTTCTGGCTACTAATTATAGGAGGACCCCACGTCATTTTTAGGAGGGTCCCCCTATTTTAATAGGCAGTAAAGGCTAAATATACAGCTGTGGGCTTAGATTCATAGCCTGGGAAGATCCATGGGTATTAACCCCTTCCTAAGCTATAAACATCGGACCCCAGTCACTGGCTTTCACTCTCTGGTGCAGAAAATTGCACGGGAGCCCATACCATTTTTACCCCGAAAAGATTCTATTATTGAATACATGCAAGTCCCATAATTTGCACACACTATACTATTTATATTGGTCACTGACATTTATATATCTAACTATTCTGCATGGATTTACTGTATGTAATCCATGTCTTCTATGCTGTTGGCTTCTGCATTGATTTTACAGAACAGATTTTACAGAATGACAAATGAATTAACGGCTATTCTTCTATCTATCTGTCTATGAAATATAAAGACATACTGTGTATATATATATATATATATATATATATATATATGTGTATATATATATATATATATATATATATATATATACAGTATATATATATAGCGCCCCCAAGGGCGGCAGGGTACTTGGAGCCAGGCCCTTCGGTTCTCAAGGGGAATGTCACGGTGGCTGACCCGGTCCGTGGCCCTAGGGACGTCCGTATTAAAAGGGGGGAAAGGACTTTAAAGGGACGCCACCTGTGGTATTCGGTCAGGGTGACCAATGCTGCTTAGGGGTCCGCTGGGTGATGTTATGGCAGCTAGATGGTATACCTTCCCACAGATGAAGTATGTCCCCAGGGCTTCCCAGTGAGTAGATGATGGATGGTGTGAGGCACAGTAAATAACGAGGACACAAGGTTGCAGTCCCTTTACCATTACTGAAGGCTTCAGTGTCCACAGTCCAGAGCATCAGATCACAGGGCAGGCAGAGTCTGGCCGGTCTGAAGGCAAATCCAGAGTCCCCCTTATCCAGGTGGAAATTAGTAGCTTTCCTCTAGTGCCTGAGTGTTGTAGTCCCTCCCTGCTGAGCTTCTCAGTGAGGTCCTCACAACTATTGTAGATGTAATATCTTTTTCTCTCTGTCCCCCTGATGGATAGGATAGGACAAACCCGTATGACTGATGGCCTGAGGCTTTTTACAGGGACTCTATCACGCCCTGGCCCCCACAAGTTGCCACCGTGCCTCCTGGGTATGAGTCGGGCAGGTAAAGTGGAATTATCTGTCCTGCCAATCTCTGAAGCAAGGCTTGGAGACGATTGCTCCCTCAGTATTCTGGCTACCGGATTCTGTGCCTCAGAAGGAAGCAGCCTGCTCCTGGCTGGTCTCCCTCTGATATTCCTCTCCTGTGCTCTGCATTCCTGCACACTCTCTGCAATATGTTCTCCTCCCAGGAGCTGTAGTACTTCATGCCACAGAGCTCTTCTTCTTCTGTCTTCCTGACAGGAACTGAACTCTGAACCCCTTTTCCCTCCAGATCAGGATGTTTTATAGGGGAGTTCACCTAAAAAAGGCTTAGAGCTCCCCCTTCTGGTCTGGAATGTGAACATGTTGCATGCATTGTGTTTACCTGGTAAAGAGATCTCCTTTATTGCCTTCAGACGTAACATCACTCCCCCTGGTGGAAGAATGACATTACTGCAACGACCAGGACCCTGGAGTGCTGCACTCCCCCCTGTTACATCCAGTACTCTGGAACTGGGAAAAGAAAACAACAATACATTGCAAAAAGGCATGCAAATTTTGAAAAACATTTGAATGATTACAAAACTTTGGCTTCCCTTTATGGAAGGTGGGGACACTTGAAAGTTGCAAACAATCAGTTTGTAAAAATGCATCTGCATGGTCTTTATCCAGATGAAGCAAAGAAAGGCTCTACCCACATAGTAATGTGGGCGGAACCAGGATGCACCTTGGAGGTGCCAAACTATTTACAAAGAAAGTCTTTGGGTAAGCATTGTCCATTACCGCAATGTCCATTTTTAAACCTGTAACAAAGATAAGCAAGCAATTCAAACATATAACAGCAGTTAATAACATTTTTAATCTTTGCACCTGGCTGGAATTTGGCCTTTGGTACTACGTGTAGACCTGCGTGGTTCCTAATCTACTGTGTCTAATGTAGCGTACCCACTAGTGCATGTACTATGTGTAGGTATACTAGGTAAGCGTTTGTGTGGTCTCAAATTCACCATGGGTCTAACAGTTTCACCAATAGCAGAGGGTGGAGTCTCTGGTTCCACTGCTGGGGTGACAATTGCTGTTTGAACCTGTTGGTGCTGAGTCTCTTCAAGCTCCGGATAGTTCTGAGTCGCATTTTGTTCTGGTGTTCCCAGCTGGGGAAAAGTCAAGACAGGTATCACAATGGCCTGATTTATTTGAGTCCAAGACTGGGGAAAATCTCCAAGAACAGTATGTATCATCTTCTCTTCCATAGGTGGAGATGTTACTGGGTCTGGCTCTCTGTTCCTCAATTTATAAGGGCATTTCTTGAGATGGTCTCTGGATACTGCCGTTGAAGTTTTTCTCCTCCATGTTTGCTGATGAGACACACTTTAGCATTGTCAAAGTTGGATGGCAAGATGGTATATGCTTCTGCTTCCCACTGATCATCAAGTTTGTTCATTCTTCTTTAAGGCTTTAACACTTGTTCGCCTGGTGACAAGGGAACTGCAGGAGCATGTTGGTTGTAGTCTCTCTCTTGTTTTTGTCTGGCTTGAGATAGACTTCTTTCAACACACTCTTGTATTTGACGATACTTTATCTGTGTTTCTGTGTCCCAGTCTGCATCAGATGATGGATTCTCTGGGGTTAGGACTCCCATATCTAGATCACCAGGTAGTTTGCTGGATCTTCCTCTCATCAGGTATGCTGGAGTACATTTGGTGGAATTCACTGGAATGTGGTTGTACAAATCTACCAAGTCTGGCAATTTTTCTGGCCATAAGTTCCGTTCTTTCACAGGCAAGGTTTTTAGTAAGTCGATTACCACTTGATTCATCTTTTCGCACATTTCGTTGGTTTGTGGGTGATACGGTGTTGTTCTGATCTTTTTGCATCCGTATAAGTTGCAGAACTCTTGGAATACCTCTGCTTCAAAGGCTGGACCTTGATCAGTAAGGACCTTCTCTGGGCATCCGTGTGGTCTGCAAAAGTACCGTTGAAAGGCCATGGCTGCTGTTCTTGCCGTCAAATCCTTGACAGGTCCAACTACCAGGAATCTGGAGTTGTGGTCTACAATGGTCAGAGCGTAGACATAGCCGGATCAGCTTGGTGTTAGCTTCACATGATCTGTAGTAACACACAAAAGCAAGCGTATGCATAACAATAGGGATCACCACAGAATATTAATTAATAGAAAACAGTCTTTATTCAAGAGGACAACGTGTACAAAAACATTTAAAAACATTTAAAAACAAAATACACAACAATATTGGGTCCACCAAAATAACACAATAAGTGTTGACAAAATTGTGCAACCCACACAGCTAGTACAGATATTAAATCTCTATAAAGTATAAGTTACCATGAGTACCGATACCGTACCCAATGCCCGTGTGCACCTAATAACAATAAAGATCTCCCAAGGTACTAGGCAAGAACGTAATCCTTAATGGGACACAGGCAAGCGTAGTTCCTTACATGAATCTCTACCTCATAGGAATCCACCTCCAGAAATTCATAAGGCACAATAATTACCCCATTACGTCCTCCTGAGAGTCCACAGTAGTATATACCCAGTACTAACGCCAGCACACCTAAAGGCAGTCTTAAGCCAAAAGGCCCATCAGGTCGGATCAGTCAAGCTGTGTGGGCGTCAAGACCCACGCGTATCGACGCTCAAGGCGTCTTCCTCAAGGTCAGTGTAGTCTTGTCCACGTCATTACCTTATATAAATATAGTCCAAAATCATGCTCGGAGCCGCAACCGCTGTGACGGGGCATGGTGGCGCCGGGAAATCTGCCCGGCGTCATAGAGGTTACACTGCGCAGGCGCTGGGGCGCCGGAGTACCAAGAGGCAAAGCGCGGGCTTTGGGCATGCGCATTGCCGCCAGTGTCCGGACATGATCTCCATGGAAACAAGAGGCGTACACTTAATATGATACGCCCACCAGGCATAAGGATCCACGGGTCTCCCAGCGCAATTAGTTATCTGAGACAGGAACATTGCGTTCACCAGATAAAAGGAGATATCCTAATGCCCTTCCGCACCCCACAGCTACCACCACCAGGGGAAGATAGTAAAATCCCCCTAGTGCACAATGCATAATGGTGCAGCGGTGCAATAATGAGCTGCATAAAGGTGACAGAGCCTGGACCTGTCAGGTGTAATGTAACCCTGTCGGCCACCAGTGCTATCCCATAAAATATTGCTGCCGCCACCCCCCTCGCCACAAAGCACAGCGAGATGGGAGCGGCAGCATCAACATAAGGGGCATAAGAATACCCGACACCCCAGTCACATCAATTGCGGGGGAGATACGGGTCACATAAGCACACATACAACAATTATACAATCAAACCATAACCCTGGCCAGGGTACAAACACCAACATATCCGTAACACAACCAACCATGGCGGTCGAGCAGAATATCCCCAATATTCAAGATTTGTATGATTTCAAAGTCAATCCACACAGAAATAGGGGCAAAGGTAGGTACTAGTATCGGGGGGACCTCCCCCAACACACCAACTACGCCCAGGGAAGTGTGGGCACCACGTCTGGTAACCAGGAAAAAGGTACAGGAACCGAGCATGATCCCAATGGTTTCTTAGGTAACAATAAATTCAACTGAGAGAGATGTTATTAGATCACGAGTAGCTGTTATCTTCTATAACTACCCAAGTTATTATTAAACCCAAAAGGGGGAGTGCACAACTCAAATTCACCAACAAGGAGAAACATTACATTATATACTGCAAGTTCAATAACTCTTCACTTCCAGTTCTTCCAGATCTTGTCTCCACATGTAGGGTTACAGTTCCTGTAGGGATCAGGGGTTACGATCCTTGGTATCTACTCAGGCTACCAGCCACCTGTAGGGTCATTCATGTTACCTATGCAGGAAAATCAAAAAATAGGTTTAACACCTGAGGGTACCAACAGTTAGCCCTCCTAGTGAACCCAGGCACACGGCAAGCATGGAAAAGTCAAAGGTCAACAAGGGACTAGAGTTTTCTATAAAAACCCATGTACAATAACTCCTCATTTAAACCATCCGGAGCCAAACTCTTTAGTTCAAAAATTAAGCGGGATTCCTTTCTTAACAGTTCATCTGTAACCCTCCCACCCCTAATACTGGGGATAACCCCCTCAAGGCCCATGACACGAAGAGTCCTGTAGCTGCCATTATGATGTTCCAAAAAGTGGGTGGCCACGGAGGTGATCTGTTTCCCTCTTTCCCTATCAACTTTGGCCATATTAATATACGAGATATGCTGTTGTACCCTCCGGCGCAACTCCTGGGTGGTCTGCCCCACATAAATCTGGCAGCCACAAATCAGGGCATATACCAGATTCTTAGTACGACAGTTAAAATACGATCTGGATTTGATCCAAAAAGGTAGAGAGGGAATACAAGTGCCTTCTT
Source organism: Ranitomeya imitator (assembly GCF_032444005.1). Classification (NCBI taxonomy): domain Eukaryota; kingdom Metazoa; phylum Chordata; class Amphibia; order Anura; family Dendrobatidae; genus Ranitomeya; species Ranitomeya imitator. The sequence continues at coordinate 209,910,463 of NC_091287.1, read as the reverse complement.
CAGCTAGCATAAGGGGGCAGATCGAACACCTACCACATGGGTACGAGCCAATGATATTTTTATTTTTACCTGTACATGTTCTAGTCGTAGATCGCTTGAAGTGGCTCCTGGTCAGGCAATCCTTCAAGTTAAATGCTCTCCTCGCCACAACTCTCGGTCTGTCAGGAATAATGGTTTTTAACCTCATGTCGCTGAGTAATATGCCCCAATTGGACTTCGTAATGTGGTACACGTCTCTCCACTGATTATTGGACCTTGTGATCAGGCTCAATTGGTTCCTGTTATTCCTCCGTTGTGTCCTCAAGACCTCCTCCCTTGATTTCTGCCGGGAGAACTCGTAGGCCCCTGAGACCACTCTTCGTGGGTAGCCCCGTTCCTGAAAACGTTTGGTAAGCAGTTTTGATTGTTCCTGAAAACATGCCATGGTACTGCAGTTCCTCCTGGCGCGTAGGAATTGCCCCTTAGGAATACTGTTACGTAGGTGGTGTGGATGAAAGCTGGAGTAGTGTAAGATGTTATTGGTGGCCGTCTTCTTACGGAAGAGAGTCGTTGTGATCCAATGGTCCTCGATCATAATCTTTAGGTCCAGGAAGTCTATCGTCCTCTTGGAAAAACATGATGTCAAAAGGATGCCACACTGGTTGGTATTCAGTTCCCTAATAAAGTCTTCCAGGGCTTCCGCTGTACCTGTCCACAAGATAATATCATCGATAAAGCGGTACCATTTTAGGACGTGCTCCTGATAGTCACGATTCTTGTAAACCTGAGTCTCCTCCCACCACCCCATAAAAAGATTTGCATAAGGGGGCGCACACCTCGCCCCCATTGCTGTTCCGGACACCTGCTTGTAGTAGACCCTATCAAAAATAAAATAATTTTTCTCCAAAATAATTTTGAGAAGGTCTAAGACAAACGAGTCGTGACCCCTACTACCCGTCGTATGCTTATCCAAGAAGTATCCCACAGCTGCAATACAATGACATCGTCCATATACAGCAAGACGGTTTAAAAGTTCTTGTGTCCAAGACAGCACTCCATCATGCTCTGGAACATTCCTGGAGCGTTGCATAGTCCGAATGGCATGTAGTTGAACTCACAGAGACCCATCGGTGTGGTGAAGGCTGTCTTTTCCCTGTCCACCTCTGCTACAGGAACCAGCCAGTACCCACTGGTGAGATCCAAGATAGAGAAGTAGTTAGCAGATTTTAAAGCAGCTAATGACTCTTCTATTCTAGGCAAAGGGTATACATCTTTATGTGTAATGCGGTTTATATGCCTATAATCAACACACATCCTCATTGTGCCATCCTTCTTCCTGACGAGGACTAATGGAGCTGCCCAGGGGCTAAAACTGTCTCAAACTACCCCAGCCTCCTTCATATCTCACAACATGTCTTTGGCACACTGATAATAAGCTGTAGGTACAGGACGGTATCTCTCTTTAATGGGTGGATGATTTCCCGTGGGGATATGATGTTGAATCCCTTTTACCTGCCCAAAATCTAGTGGGTGTTTGCTGAATACTCGCTCATACTCATGGACCACCCTGTAAGCTCCTTGTTTTTGGTGTGATGGTGTAGAGTCAGTGCCCACGTGTAATTTCTAACACCAATCTTCCATCTGTCCTGCAGAGCCATTGTCCTCCGCCTGGTTGGACGGGACCAAGGGTTCTGTTGCCTGTACCACATTATTATCAACAGTAAACAGCTTAGCAAGCATGGCATATTTGGTTAGATGGACTTCTTCCTCTCCACAGTTAAGGACACGCACTGGTAGCCTCCCCTTGCGGACTTCAACCAACCCTCTGGCAGTCAGGATTGTGGGCCTACTTTCTGAATGCACAGGTTCTACCAGAGCCTGGTAGTCTTTACCTCTGAGGCCTATTGCTGCCCGACACCATATTAACATTTCACTCCTGGGGGGTATTGCAATGGGGATAGAATCACTCACTGTGGCACGGCCAATTTCTCCACCAGATAGTTCTACCTGCTGTCTCTGTACCAGAGCTCTGATTTCTTTCTGCAAAACACATTGCTCACTGGAACCAGCAGTTTCGACCACCTGTTGTAATAAGACAATAACCTCTGCAAGACAATTTTCTTTGACATTAGTACCAATGGTCATCATAGGGTTACATTCACGGCGATCAATATCAACAATCGCGATCCCTTGGGATTTTAACTCTTCCCGCCCCACTTTAATGGTGACCTCTTTGTATCCCACTTGGGGCAGTGGCTGACCGTTACTGGCGACTATGGTGAAATCGTCGTCAGGGCCATGAGTAATGTCGGTGTCTTCCAAATAACGTTTATAAAGGACATAAGGCATAGTTGTCACCTGAGAACCGGTGTCCAACAGAGCGTTCATGGGGATACCGTCGCTCACAATGGGGAGAACAGGTCGTCCTCCAACGTACTTGGCTCTCCAGTTTTGCAGGCCTTGTCGTCCTACTCCTGGGGGTTGGCCCTCTGCCCCAGGGACTGCTTGTTTAAATGACTGTACCTTGCAATGTGGCCTGCCTGATTGCAGCGGTGGCAGATGGGTCGTCCGTCCTGATGATAGCGATCGTCGTTTCTGCCTCTCAGGGCCGCCATCAGGGCATTACAGCCGTGACTGGCGTATGGGGCCCGGTGAGCAGAGGGGGCCCGCATCCCAGGGCAGTAAAGCTGGACACAGGGTGGGGGCCGGGGGGCCGTAAAGCTGGACACAGGGTGGGGGCCGGGGGGCGGTAAAGCTGGACACAGGGTGGGGGCCGGGGGGCCGTAAAGCTGGACACAGGGTGGGGGCCGGGGGGCAGTAAAGCTGGACACAGGGTGGGGGCCCGGGGGCAGTAAAGCTGGACACAGGGTGGGGGCCCAGGGCAGTAAAGCTGGACACAGGGTGGGGGCCCAGGGCAGTAAAGCTGGACACAGGGTGGGGGCCCAGGGCAGTAAAGCTGGACACAGGGTGGGGGCCCAGGGCAGTAAAGCTGGACACAGGGTGGGGGCCGGGGGACAGTAAAGCTGGACACAGGGTGGGGGCCGGGGGGCAGTCAAGCTGGACACAGGGTGGGGGCCGGGGGGCGGTAAAGCTGGACACAGGGTGGGGGCCCGGGGGCAGTAAAGCTGGACACAGGGTGGGGGCCCAGGGCAGTAAAGCTGGACACAGGGTGGGGGCCCAGGGCAGTAAAGCTGGACACAGGGTGGGGGCCCAGGGCAGTAAAGCTGGACACAGGGTGGGGGCCCGGGGGCAGTAAAGCTGGACACAGGGTGGGGGCCCGGGGGCAGTAAAGCTGGACACAGGGTGGGGGCCGGGGGGCAGTAAAGCTGGACACAGGGTGGGGGCTGGGGGGCAGTAAAGCTGGACACAGGGTGGGGGCCGGGGGGCAGTAAAGCTGGACACAGGGTGGGGGCCGGGGGGCAGTAAAGCTGGACACAGGGTGGGGGCCGGGGGGCAGTAATGCTGGACACAGGGTGGGGGCCGGGGGGCAGTAAAGCTGGACACAGGGTGGGGGTGGGGGCCCAGGGCAGTAAAGCTGGACACAGGGTGGGGGCCGGGGGGCAGTAAAGCTGGACACAGGGTGGGGGCCGGGGGGCAGTAAAGCTGGACACAGGGTGGGGGCCGGGGGGCAGTAAAGCTGGACACAGGGTGGGGGCCGGGGGGCAGTAAAGCTGGACACAGGGTGGGGGCCGGGGGGCAGTAAAGCTGGACACAGGGTGGGGGCCGGGGGGCAGTAAAGCTGGACACAGGGTGGGGGTGGGGGCCCAGGGCAGTAAAGCTGGACACAGGGTGGGGGCCGGGGGGCAGTAAAGCTGGACACAGGGTGGGGGCCGGGGGGCAGTAAAGCTGGACACAGGGTGGGGGCCGGGGGGCAGTAAAGCTGGACACAGGGTGGGGGCCGGGGGGCAGTAAAGCTGGACACAGGGTGGGGGCCGGGGGGCAGTAAAGCTGGACACAGGGTGGGGGCCGGGGGGCAGTAAAGCTGGACACAGGGTGGGGGCCCGGGGGCAGTAAAGCTGGACACAGGGTTGGGGCCGGGGGGCAGTAAAGCTGGACACCGGTTGGGGGCCGGGGGGCAGTAAAGCTGGACACAGGGTGGGGGCCGAGGGGCAGTAAAGCTGGACACAGGGTGGGGGCCGGGGGGCAGTAAAGCTGGACACAGGGTGGGGGCCCGGGGGCAGTAAAGCTGGACACAGGGTGGGGGCCCGGGGGCAGTAAAGCTGGACACAGGGTGGGGGCCGGGGGGCAGTAAAGCTGGACACAGGGTGGGGGCCGGGGGGCAGTAAAGCTGGACACAGGGTGGGGGCCCGGGGGCAGTAAAGCTGGACACAGGGTGGGGGCCCGGGGGCAGTAAAGCTGGACACAGGGTGGGGGCCGGGGGGCAGTAAAGCTGGACACAGGGTGGGGGCCGGGGGGCAGTAAAGCTGGACACAGGGTGGGGGCCCGGGGGCAGTAAAGCTGGACACAGGGTGGGGGCCGGGGGGCAGTAAAGCTGGTCACAGGGTGGGGGCCGGGGGGCAGTAAAGCTGGACACAGGGTGGGGGCCGGGGGGCAGTAAAGCTGGACACAGGGTGGGGGCCGGGGGGCAGTAAAGCTGGACACAGGGTGGGGGCCGGGGGGCAGTAAAGCTGGACACGGGGGGGGGGGGCAGAGTGCTGGGCAGAGTGCTGGACAGAGATGGGGCAGAGTGCTGAACAGAGATGGGGCAGAGTGCTGAACAGAGATGGGGCAGAGTGCTGGACAGAGGTGAGGCAGAGTGCTGAACAGAGATGGGGCAGAGTGCTGGACAGAGATGGGGCAGAGTGCTGGACAGAGATGGGGCAGAGTGCTGGACAGAGATGGGGCAGAGTGCTGGACAGAGATGGGGCAGAGTGCTGGACAGAGATGGGGCAGAGTGCTGGGCAGAGTGCTGGACAGAGATGGGGCAGAGTGCTGGACAGAGATGGGACAGAGTGCTGGACAGAGATGGGGCAGAGTGCTGGACACTGATGGGGCAGAGTGCTGGACACTGATGGGGCAGAGTGCTGGACAGAGATGGGGCAGAGTGTTGGACAGAGATGGGGCAAAGTGCTGGACAGAGATGGGACAGAGTGCTGGACAGAGATGGGGCAGAGTGCTGGACAGAGATGGGGCAGAGTGCTGGACAGAGATGGGACAGAGTGCTGGACAGAGATGGGGCAGAGTGCTGGACAGAGATGGGGCAGAGTGCTGGACAGAGATGGGGCAGAGTGCTGGACAGAGATGGGGCAGAGTGCTGGACAGAGATGGGGCAGAGTGCTGGACAGAGATGGGGCAGAGTGCTGGGCAGAGTGCTGGACAGAGTGCTGGACAGAGATGGGGCAGAGTGCTGGACAGAGATGGGGCAGAGTGCTGGACAGAGATGGGGCAGAGTGCTGGACAGAGATAGGGCAGAGTGCTGGACAGAGATGGGGCAGAGTGCTTGACACTGATGGGGCAGAGTGCTGGACACTGATGGGGCAGAGTGCTGGACACTGATGGGGCAGAGTGCTGGACAGAGATGGGGCAGAGTGCTGGACAGAGATGGGGCAGAGTGCTGGACAGAGATGGGGCAGAGTGCTGGACAGAGATGGGGCAGAGTGCTGGCAGAGATGGGGCAGAGTGCTGGACACTGATGGGGCAGAGTGCTGGACACTGATGGGGCAGAGTGCTGGACAGAGATGGGGCAGAGTGCTGGACAGAGATGGGGCAGAGTGTTGTGAATTCTGTGGCTGAATTCACTCCTGTGGTCACAAGTGGTACTGCAGCTTCTGAGCTTCCTCCCTCAGGTGTTCTGGTGAGCTCGTTGGCTGCTTTGTTATTTAACTCCACCTGATTCTGTCTTCCTTGCTCCTTGTCAATGTTCCAGTGTTGGATCTGAGCTTCTGGATCTTTCCTGTGGCCTGCTGCTCTGCTTAGATAAGTGCTTCTTTGCTTTTGTTGCTATTTTTTCTGTCCAGCTTGTCTATTCGTTTTGCTGGAAGCTCTGAGACGCAAAGGGTGTACCGCCGTGCCGTTAGTTCGGCACGGTGGGTCTTTTTGCCCCCTTTGCGTGGTTTTTTGCTTTAGGGTTTTTTGTAGACTGCAAAGTTCTCTTTGCTATCCTCGCTCTATCTAGAATATCGGGCCTCACTTTGCTGAATCTATTTCATCCCTACGTTTTGTCTTTTCATCTTGCTAACAGTCATTATATGTGGGGGGCTGCCTTTTCCTTTGGGGTATTTCTCTGAGGCAAGTCAGGCTTGTATTTCTATCTTCAGGCTAGTCAGTTCCTCAGGCTGTACCGAGTTGCATAGGTAGTGACAGGCGCAATCCACAGCTGCCTTTAGTTGTGTTAGGATAGGTTCAGGTATTGCGGTCTACAGAGATTCCACGTCTCAGAGCTCGTTCTATTGTTTTTGGGTTATTGTCAGATCACTGCATGTGCTCTGACTGCTGGCACACTGTGTCACTAGATTGCCTTCATAACAGTACAAGGAGCCAAACTAATGATTCTCAATAGAGGGAAAAAAGAAGTTCTGACATCATTTTTTTTTCTCAGCTCTGTGTTCAGTCTTTTTTTTCCCCTAGACATTTGGGTGTTTCAGGACACAGGTGTGGACATGGATATTCAGGGTCTGTGCTCTTCAATGGATAATCTCGTTACAAATGTACAAAGGATTCAAGATACTATTGATCAGAAATCTATGTTAGAACCAAGAATTCCTATTCCTGATTTGTTTTTTGGTGATAGAACGAAGTTTCTTAATTTCAAAAATAATTGTAAGCTATTTCTGGCCTTGAAACCTCATTCTTCTGGTAATCCTGTGCAACAGGTTTTGATTATTATTTCTTTTTTGCGCGGCGACCCTCAGGACTGGGCATTTTCTCTTGCGCCAGGAGACCCTGCATTGAGTGATGTCAATGCGTTTTTCCTGGCGCTCGGATTACTATACGATGAGCCTAATTCAGTGGATCAGGCTGAGAAAAATTTGCTGGCTTTGTGCCAGGGTCAGGATGATATAGAAGTATATTGTCAGAAATTTAGGAAGTGGTCAGTACTCACTCTGTGGAATGAATCTGCGCTGGCAGCTTTGTTCAGAAAGGGTCTCTCTGAGGCTCTTAAGGATGTCATGGTGGGTTTTCCTATGCCTGCTGGTTTGAATGAGTCTATGTCTTTGGCCATTCAGATCGGTCGACGCTTGCGCAAGCGTAAATCTGTGCACCATTTGGCGGTATTGTCTGAGATTAAACCTGAGCCTATGCAGTGCGATAGGACTATGACCAGAGTTGAACGGCGGGAGCACAGACGTCTGAATGGGCTGTGTTTCTACTGTGGTGATTCCACTCATGCTATTTCTGGTTGTCCTAAGCGCACTAAGCGGTTCGATAGGTCTGCCGTCATTGGTACTGTACAATCCAAATTCCTTCTGTCCATTACCTTGATATGCTCTTTGTCATCGTATTCTGTCATGGCGTTTGTGGATTCAGGCGCTGCCCTGAGTCTGATGGATTTGGATAATGCTAAACGTTGTGGGTTTTTCTTGGAGCCTTTGCGGTGTCCTATTCCGTTGAGAGGAATTGATGCTACACCTTTGGCCAAGAATAAACCTCAGTACTGGACCCAGCTGACCATGTGCATGGCTCCTGCACATCAGGAGGTTATTCGCTTTCTGGTGCTACATAATCTGCATGATGTGGTCGTGTTGAGGTTGCCATGGCTGCAAACCCATAATCCAGTATTGGATTGGAACTCTATGTCGGTATCCAGCTGGGGTTGTCAGGGGGTACATGGTGATGTTCCATTTTTGTCTATTTCGTCATCTACTCCTTCTGAGGTCCCAGAGTTCTTGTCTGATTATCAGGAGGTATTTGAAGAGCCCAAGTCCGATGCCCTACCTCCGCATAGGGATTGTGATTGTGCCATCAATTTGATTCCTGGTAGTAAATTCCCTAAAGGTCGATTATTTAATTTATCCGTGCCTGAACACGCCGCTATGCGCAGTTATGTGAAGGAATCCCTGGAGAAGGGACATATTCGCCCATCGTCATCACCACTGGGAGCAGGGTTCTTTTTTGTAGCCAAGAAGGATGGTTCGCTGAGACCGTGTATTGATTACCGCCTTCTTAATAAGATCACTGTTAAATTTCAGTATCCCTTGCCATTGTTATCTGACTTGTTTGCTCGGATTAAGGGGGCTAGTTGGTTCACTAAGATAGATCTTCGTGGTGCGTATAATCTGGTGAAAATCAGGCAAGGAGATGAATGGAAAACTGCATTTAATACGCCCGAGGGTCATTTTGAGTATCTAGTGATGCCGTTCGGACTTGCCAATGCTCCATCTGTGTTTCAGTCCTTTATGCATGACATCTTCCGTGAGTATCTGGATAAATTCCTGATTGTTTACTTGGATGACATTTTGATCTTCTCAGATGACTGGGAGTCTCATGTGAAGCAGGTCAGAATGGTTTTCCAGGTCCTGCGTGCTAATTCTTTGTTTGTGAAGGGATCAAAGTGTCTCTTCGGTGTGCAGAAAGTTTCATTTTTGGGGTTCATCTTTTCCCCTTCTACTATCGAGATGGATCCGGTTAAGGTCCAAGCCATCCAGGATTGGACTCAGCCGACATCTCTGAAAAGTCTGCAAAAATTCCTGGGCTTTGCTAATTTTTATCGTCGCTTCATCTGTAATTTTTCTAGCATTGCCAAACCATTGACCGATTTGACCAAGAAGGGTGCTGATTTGGTTAATTGGTCTTCTGCTGCTGTGGAAGCTTTTCAGGAGTTGAAGCGTCGTTTTTGTTCTGCCCCTGTGTTGTGTCAACCAGATGTTTCTCTTCCGTTCCAGGTCGAGGTTGATGCTTCTGAGATTGGAGCAGGGGCGGTTTTGTCACAGAGAGGTTCTGGTTGCTCAGTGTGGAAACCATGTGCTTTCTTTTCCAGGAAGTTTTCGGCTGCTGAGCATAATTATGATGTGGGCAACCGAGAGTTGCTGGCCATGAAGTGGGCATTCGAGGAGTGGCGTCATTGGCTTGAAGGAGCTAGGCATCGCGTGGTGGTATTGACTGATCATAAGAACCTTACTTATCTCGAGTCTGCCAAGCGCTTGAATCCTAGACAGGCCCGTTAGTCGTTATTTTTTGCCCGCTTCGATTTTGTGATTTCGTACCTTCCGGGCTCTAAAAATGTGAAGGCGGATGCTCTGTCTAGGAGTTTTGTGCCCGACTCTCCGGGTTCATCTGAGCCGGCGAGTATCCTCAAGGAAGGAGTCATTGTGTCTGCCATCTCCCCTGATTTGCGGCGAGTGTTGCAAAAATTTCAGGCGAATAAACCTGATCGTTGTCTGGCGGAGAAACTGTTCGTCCCTGATAGGTGGACTAGTAAAGTTATCTCTGAACTTCATTGTTCGGTGTTGGCTGGTCATCCTGGAATCTTTGGTACCAGAGAGTTAGTGGCTAGATCCTTCTGGTGGCCATCTCTGTCACGGGATGTACGTACTTTTGTGCAGTCCTGTGGGATTTGTGCTAGGGCTAAGCCCTGCTGTTCACGTGCCAGTGGGTTGCTTTTGCCCTTGCCGGTCCCAAAGAGGCCTTGGACACATATTTCGATAGATTTCATTTCTGACCTTCCCGTTTCTCAAAAGATGTCAGTCATTTGGGTGGTCTGTGATCGCTTTTCTAAAATGGTCCATCTGGTGCCCTTGGTTAAATTGCCTTCCTCCTCTGATTTGGTGCCTTTGTTCTTCCAGCATGTGGTTCGTTTGCATGGCATTCCTGAGAATATTGTTTCTGACAGAGGTTCCCAGTTTGTTTCAAGGTTTTGGCGAGCCTTTTGTGGTAGGATGGGCATTGACCTATCTTTTTCCTCGGCTTTCCATCCTCAGACTAATGGCCAGACCGAACGAACCAATCAGACCTTGGAAACATATCTGAGATGTTTTGTTTCTGCAGACCAGGATGATTGGGTGTCCTTTTTGCCGTTGGCTGAGTTCGCCCTTAATAATCGGGCCAGCTCGGCTACCTTGGTCTCTCCATTTTTCTGCAATTCTGGGTTCCATCCTCGTTTCTCTTCAGGACAGGTTGAGTCTTCGGACTGTCCTGGTGTGGATTCTGTGGTGGACAGGTTGCAGCAGATCTGGACTCAGGTAGTGGACAATTTGACCTTGTCCCAGGAGAAGGCTCAACTTTTCGCTAATCGCAGACGCCGTGTGGGTCCCCGACTTCGTGTTGGGGATCTGGTTTGGTTATCTTCTCGTCATATTCCTATGAAGGTTTCCTCTCCTAAATTTAAACCTCGTTTTATTGGTCCGTATAGGATTTCTGAGATTCTCAATCCTGTATCTTTTCGTCTGACCCTCCCAGACTCCTTTTCCATACATAATGTATTCCATAGGTCGTTGTTGCGGAGATACGTGGCACCTATGGTTCCATCTGTTGAGCCTCCTGCCCCGGTTTTGGTGGAGGGGGAATTGGAGTATATTGTGGTTCGGTGACCCCTCCTCAAGGGGGGGGGTATTGTTGTGAATTCTGTGGCTGAATTCACTCCTGTGGTCACAAGTGGTACTGCAGCTTCTGAGCTTCCTCCCTCAGGTGTTCTGGTGAGCTCGTTGGCTGCTTTGTTATTTAACTCCACCTGATTCTGTCTTCCTTGCTCCTTGTCAATGTTCCAGTGTTGGATCTGAGCTTCTGGATCTTTCCTGTGGCCTGCTGCTCTGCTTAGATAAGTGCTTCTTTGCTTTTGTTGCTAATTTTTCTGTCCAGCTTGTCTATTCGTTTTGCTGGAAGCTCTGAGACACAAAGGGTGTACCGCCGTGCCGTTAGTTCGGCACGGTGGGTCTTTTTGCCCCCTTTGCGTGGTTTTTTGCTTTAGGGTTTTTTGTAGACTGCAAAGTTCTCTTTGCTATCCTCGCTCTATCTAGAATATCGGGCCTCACTTTGCTGAATCTATTTCATCCCTACGTTTTGTCTTTTCATCTTGCTAACAGTCATTATATGTGGGGGGCTGCCTTTTCCTTTGGGGTATTTCTCTGAGGCAAGTCAGGCTTGTATTTCTATCTTCAGGCTAGTCAGTTCCTCAGGCTGTACCGAGTTGCATAGGTAGTGACAGGCGCAATCCACAGCTGCCTTTAGTTGTGTTAGGATAGGTTCAGGTATTGCGGTCTACAGAGATTCCACGTCTCAGAGCTCGTTCTATTGTTTTTGGGTTATTGTCAGATCACTGCATGTGCTCTGACTGCTGGCACACTGTGTCACTAGATTGCCTTCATAACAGTACAAGGAGCCAAACTAATGATTCTCAATAGAGGGAAAAAAGAAGTTCTGACATCATTTTTTTTTCTCAGCTCTGTGTTCAGTCTTTTTTTTCCCCTAGACATTTGGGTGTTTCAGGACACAGGTGTGGACATGGATATTCAGGGTCTGTGCTCTTCAATGGATAATCTCGTTACAAATGTACAAAGGATTCAAGATACTATTGATCAGAAATCTATGTTAGAACCAAGAATTCCTATTCCTGATTTGTTTTTTGGTGATAGAACTAAGTTTCTTAATTTCAAAAATAATTGTAAGCTATTTCTGGCCTTGAAACCTCATTCTTCTGGTAATCCTGTGCAACAGGTTTTGATTATTATTTCTTTTTTGCGCGGCGACCCTCAGGACTGGGCATTTTCTCTTGCGCCAGGAGACCCTGCATTGAGTGATGTCAATGCGTTTTTCCTGGCGCTCGGATTACTATACGATGAGCCTAATTCAGTGGATCAGGCTGAGAAAAATTTGCTGGCTTTGTGCCAGGGTCAGGATGATATAGAAGTATATTGTCAGAAATTTAGGAAGTGGTCAGTACTCACTCTGTGGAATGAATCTGCGCTGGCAGCTTTGTTCAGAAAGGGTCTCTCTGAGGCTCTTAAGGATGTCATGGTGGGTTTTCCTATGCCTGCTGGTTTGAATGAGTCTATGTCTTTGGCCATTCAGATCGGTCGACGCTTGCGCAAGCGTAAATCTGTGCACCATTTGGCGGTATTGTCTGAGATTAAACCTGAGCCTATGCAGTGCGATAGGACTATGACCAGAGTTGAACGGCGGGAGCACAGACGTCTGAATGGGCTGTGTTTCTACTGTGGTGATTCCACTCATGCTATTTCTGGTTGTCCTAAGCGCACTAAGCGGTTCGATAGGTCTGCCGTCATTGGTACTGTACAATCCAAATTCCTTCTGTCCATTACCTTGATATGCTCTTTGTCATCGTATTCTGTCATGGCGTTTGTGGATTCAGGCGCTGCCCTGAATCTGATGGATTTGGATAATGCTAAACGTTGTGGGTTTTTCTTGGAGCCTTTGCGGTGTCCTATTCCGTTGAGAGGAATTGATGCTACACCTTTGGCCAAGAATAAACCTCAGTACTGGACCCAGCTGACCATGTGCATGGCTCCTGCACATCAGGAGGTTATTCGCTTTCTGGTGCTACATAATCTGCATGATGTGGTCGTGTTGAGGTTGCCATGGCTGCAAACCCATAATCCAGTATTGGATTGGAACTCTATGTCGGTATCCAGCTGGGGTTGTCAGGGGGTACATGGTGATGTTCCATTTTTGTCTATTTCGTCATCTACTCCTTCTGAGGTCCCAGAGTTCTTGTCTGATTATCAGGAGGTATTTGAAGAGCCCAAGTCCGATGCCCTACCTCCGCATAGGGATTGTGATTGTGCCATCAATTTGATTCCTGGTAGTAAATTCCCTAAAGGTCGATTATTTAATTTATCCGTGCCTGAACACGCCGCTATGCGCAGTTATGTGAAGGAATCCCTGGAGAAGGGACATATTCGCCCATCGTCATCACCACTGGGAGCAGGGTTCTTTTTTGTAGCCAAGAAGGATGTTTCGCTGAGACCGTGTATTGATTACCGCCTTCTTAATAAGATCACTGTTAAATTTCAGTATCCCTTGCCATTGTTATCTGACTTGTGTGCTCGGATTAAGGGGGCTAGTTGGTTCACTAAGATAGATCTTCGTGGTGCGTATAATCTGGTGAGAATCAGGCAAGGAGATGAATGGAAAACTGCATTTAATACGCCCGAGGGTCATTTTGAGTATCTAGTGATGCCGTTCGGACTTGCCAATGCTCCATCTGTGTTTCAGTCCTTTATGCATGACATCTTCCGTGAGTATCTGGATAAATTCCTGATTGTTTACTTGGATGACATTTTGATCTTCTCAGATGACTGGGAGTCTCATGTGAAGCAGGTCAGAATGGTTTTCCAGGTCCTGCGTGCTAATTCTTTGTTTGTGAAGGGATCAAAGTGTCTCTTCGGTGTGCAGAAAGTTTCATTTTTGGGGTTCATCTTTTCCCCTTCTACTATCGAGATGGATCCGGTTAAGGTCCAAGCCATCCAGGATTGGACTCAGCCGACATCTCTGAAAAGTCTGCAAAAATTCCTGGGCTTTGCTAATTTTTATCGTCGCTTCATCTGTAATTTTTCTAGCATTGCCAAACCATTGACCGATTTGACCAAGAAGGGTGCTGATTTGGTTAATTGGTCTTCTGCTGCTGTGGAAGCTTTTCAGGAGTTGAAGCGTCGTTTTTGTTCTGCCCCTGTGTTGTGTCAACCAGATGTTTCTCTTCCGTTCCTGGTCGAGGTTGATGCTTCTGAGATTGGAGCAGGGGCGGTTTTGTCACAGAGAGGTTCTGGTTGCTCAGTGTGGAAACCATGTGCTTTCTTTTCCAGGAAGTTTTCGGCTGCTGAGCGTAATTATGATGTGGGCAACCGAGAGTTGCTGGCCATGAAGTGGGCATTCGAGGAGTGGCGTCATTGGCTTGAAGGAGCTAGGCATCGCGTGGTGGTATTGACTGATCATAAGAACCTTACTTATCTCGAGTCTGCCAAGCGCTTGAATCCTAGACAGGCCCGTTAGTCGTTATTTTTTGCCCGCTTCGATTTTGTGATTTCGTACCTTCCGGGCTCTAAAAATGTGAAGGCGGATGCTCTGTCTAGGAGTTTTGTGCCCGACTCTCCGGGTTCATCTGAGCCGGCGAGTATCCTCAAGGAAGGAGTCATTGTGTCTGCCATCTCCCATGATTTGCGGCGAGTGTTGCAAAAATTTCAGGCGAATAAACCTGATCGTTGTCCGGCGGAGAAACTGTTCGTCCCTGATAGGTGGACTAGTAAAGTTATCTCTGAACTTCATTGTTCGGTGTTGGCTGGTCATCCTGGAATCTTTGGTACCAGAGAGTTAGTGGCTAGATCCTTCTGGTGGCCATCTCTGTCACGGGATGTACGTACTTTTGTGCAGTCCTGTGGGATTTGTGCTAGGGCTAAGCCCTGCTGTTCACGTGCCAGTGGGTTGCTTTTGCCCTTGCCGGTCCCAAAGAGGCCTTGGACACATATTTCGATGGATTTCATTTCTGACCTTCCCGTTTCTCAAAAGATGTCAGTCATTTGGGTGGTCTGTGATCGCTTTTCTAAAATGGTCCATCTGGTGCCCTTGGTTAAATTGCCTTCCTCCTCTGATTTGGTGCCTTTGTTCTTCCAGCATGTGGTTCGTTTGCATGGCATTCCTGAGAATATTGTTTCTGACAGAGGTTTCCAGTTTGTTTCAAGGTTTTGGCGAGCCTTTTGTGGTAGGATGGGCATTGACCTATCTTTTTCCTCGGCTTTCCATCCTCAGACTAATGGCCAGACCGAACGAACCAATCAGACCTTGGAAACATATCTGAGATGTTTTGTTTCTGCAGACCAGGATGATTGGGTGTCCTTTTTGCCGTTGGCTGAGTTCGCCCTTAATAATCGGGCCAGCTCGGCTACCTTGGTCTCTCCATTTTTCTGCAATTCTGGGTTCCATCCTCGTTTCTCTTCAGGACAGGTTGAGTCTTCGGACTGTCCTGGTGTGGATTCTGTGGTGGACAGGTTGCAGCAGATCTGGACTCAGGTAGTGGACAATTTGACCTTGTCCCAGGAGAAGGCTCAACTTTTCGCTAATCGCAGACGCCGTGTGGGTCCCCGACTTCGTGTTGGGGATCTGGTTTGGTTATCTTCTCGTCATATTCCTATGAAGGTTTCCTCTCCTAAATTTAAACCTCGTTTTATTGGTCCGTATAGGATTTCTGAGATTCTCAATCCTGTATCTTTTCGTCTGACCCTCCCAGACTCCTTTTCCATACATAATGTATTCCATAGGTCGTTGTTGCGGAGATACGTGGCACCTATGGTTCCATCTGTTGAGCCTCCTGCCCCGGTTTTGGTGGAGGGGGAATTGGAGTATATTGTGGTTCGGTGACCCCTCCTC
Organism: Ranitomeya imitator; assembly: GCF_032444005.1. Lineage (NCBI taxonomy): Eukaryota > Metazoa > Chordata > Amphibia > Anura > Dendrobatidae > Ranitomeya > Ranitomeya imitator. The sequence goes on along the minus strand of NC_091287.1, from coordinate 209,895,232 downwards.
AAGGGGGGGGTATTGTTGTGAATTCTGTGGCTGAATTCACTCCTGTGGTCACAAGTGGTACTGCAGCTTCTGAGCTTCCTCCCTCAGGTGTTCTGGTGAGCTCGTTGGCTGCTTTGTTATTTAACTCCAACTGATTCTGTCTTCCTTGCTCCTTGTCAATGTTCCAGTGTTGGATCTGAGCTTCTGGATCTTTCCTGTGGCCTGCTGCTCTGCTTAGATAAGTGCTTCTTTGCTTTTGTTGCTAATTTCTGTCCAGCTTGTCTATTCGTTTTGCTGGAAGCTCTGAGACGCAAAGGGTGTACCGCCGTGCCGTTAGTTCGGCACGGTGGGTCTTTTTGCCCCCTTTGCGTGGTTTTTTGCTTTAGGGTTTTTTGTAGACTGCAAAGTTCTCTTTGCTATCCTCGCTCTATCTAGAATATCGGGCCCTACTTTGCTGAATCTATTTCATCCCTACGTTTTGTCTTTTCATCTTGCTAACAGTCATTATATGTGGGGGGCTGCCTTTTCCTTTGGGGTATTTCTCTGAGGCAAGTCAAGCTTGTATTTCTATCTTCAGGCTAGTCAGTTCCTCAGGCTGTGCCGAGTTGCATAGGTAGTGACAGGCGCAATCCACAGCTGCCTTTAGTTGTGTTAGGATAGGTTCAGGTATTGCGGTCTACAGAGATTCCACGTCTCAGAGCTCGTTCTATTGTTTTTGGGTTATTGTCAGATCACTGCATGTGCTCTGACTGCTGGCACACTGTGTCACTAGATTGCCTTCATAACAGCAGAGTGCTGGACAGAGATGGGGCAGAGTGCTGGACAGAGATGGGGCAGAGTGCTGGACAGAGATGGGGCAGAGTGCTGGACAGAGATGGGGCAGAGTGCTGGACAGAGATGGGGCAGAGTGCTGGACAGAGATGGGGCAGAGTGCTGGACAGAGATGGGGCAGAGTGCTGGACAGAGATGAGGCAGGATTGGACACAGATGGGGCAGGATTGGACACAGATGGGGCAGAGTGCTGGACACAGATGGGGCAGGATTGGAAACAGATGGGGCAGAATGGAGACAGATGGGGCAAGATTGGAGACAGATGGGGCAGGATGGATACGATGGAGACAGATGGGGCAGGATGGGGAGATCATATGGGGCAGAATGGATACCCATGAGGGCAGGATGGGAGAACATATGGCTGGAGCCTGGAATGAGACACATGGGGGCTAGGATGGCGAATATTACCATAGGGGCTAATTAAGGGATATTATTATTGCAGTGATGTATTTATTTTATTTTTTGAGTATACTGTTTTAAATGGAGGGGAGGTCCTGTTACTGTGTAGAGTGATACTATGTTGCCTTCTTCATGTGGTGTAATGTAGAAGTTGGGAAAATTAAGTAATGTGTTCTACAAGCGGAACTCGAGATAACTGTTTTATTTCCTGCAGAGACGAGTCCTGGCTGGATGAAGTGATGGCGGTCTGTGCTGGATGAAAGATGAAGGACCGCACCTAGAGACGTCACTGGTGAGTCAGTGTTACCTACACACTGATACTATACACTGTATACTATATACAGAGGTCCTGTGTACAATGTCACCAGTGATCACTGTATTACCTATACATTATATACAGAGCTCCTGTGTATAATGTCACCGGTGATCACTGTATTACCTGTACACAGACGCTGCTTACTAATTACAGATCTCCTGTGTATAATGGCACTGATGGTGATAGTATAGTGTTTTTTTTTTTATTACTGATCAGTATTGTAGTATTCAGTCATTTGTGGTTATATGCGGTCTGGTCATGGTGTAGCGGTATTTGTTCCTTGTATTTTATATTATTCGATCACTGTGGTGGTAATATGTCATCTGGTCATAGTGCGGTGGTATTTGTTCCTTGTATGTAGTATTATAGGTCATTTTAAAAATTGAAAAATAAATAAAAATATACCTAAATTGTATTGCATATTTTAACCCCTTCATGACCCAGCCTATTTTGACCTTAAAGACCTTGCCGTTTTTTGCAATTCTGACCAGTGTCCCTTTATGAGGTAATAACTCAGGAACGCTTCAACGGATCCTAGCGGTTCTGAGATTGTTTTTTCGTGACATATTGGGCTTCATGTTAGTGGTAAATTTAGGTCAATAAATTCTGCGATTATTTGTGATAAAAACGGAATTTTGGCGAAAATTTTGAAAATTTCGCAATTTTCACATTTTGAATTTTTATTCTGTTAAACCAGAGAGATATGTGACACAAAATAGTTAATAAATAACATTTCCCACATGTTTACTTTACATCAGCACAATTTTGGAAACAAAATTTTTTTTTGTTAGGAAGTTATAAGGGTTATAATTTGACCAGCGATTTGTCATTTTTACAACGAAATTTACAAAACCATTTTTTTTAGGGACCACCTCACATTTGAAGTCAGTTTGAGGGGTCTATATGGCTGAAAATACCCAAAAGTGACACCATTCTAAAAACTGCACCCCTCAAGGTACTCAAAACCACATTCAAGAAGTTTATTAACCCTTCAGGTGCTTCACAGCAGCAGAAGCAACATGGAAGGAAAAAATGAACATTTAACTTTTTAGTCACAAAAATTATCTTTTAGCAACAATTTTTTTATTTTCCCAATGGTAAAAGGAGAAACTGAACCACGAAAGTTGTTGTCCAATTTGTCCTGAGTACGCTGATACCTCATATGTGGGGGTAAACCACTGTTTGGGCGCACGACAGGGCTTGGAAGGGAAGGAGCGCCATTTGACTTTTTGAATCAAAAATTGGCTCCACCCTTTAGCGGACACCATGTCACGTTTGGAGAGCCCCCGTGTGCCTAAAAATTGGAGCTCCCCCACAAGTGACCCCATTTTGGAAACTAGACATCCCAAGGAACTTATCTAGATGCATAGTGAGCACTTTGAACCCCCAGGTGCTTCACAAATTGATCCGTAAAAATGAAAAAGTACTTTTTTTTCACAAAAAAATTCTTTTAGCCTCAATTTTTTCATTTTCACATGGGCAACAGGATAAAATGGATCCTAAAATGTGTTGGGCAATTTCTCCTGAGTACACCAATACCTCACATGTGGGGGAAAACCACTGTTTGGGCACATGGTAAGGCTCGGAAGGGAAGGAGCGCCATTTGACTTTTTGAATGAAAAATTATTTCCATCGTTAGCGGACACCATGTCGCGTTTGGATAGCTCCTGTGTGCCTAAACATTGGCGCTCCCCCACAAGTGACCCCATTTTGGAAACTAGACCCCCCAAGGAACTTATTTAGATGCCTAGTGAGCACTTTAAACCCTCAGGTGCTTCACAAATTCATCTGTAAAAATGAAAAAGTACTTTTTTTTCACAAAAAAATTCTTTTCGCCTCAATTTTTTCATTTTCACATGGGCAGTAGGATAAAATGGATCATAAAATTTGTTGGGCAATTTCTCCCGAGTACGTCGATACCTCATATGTGGGGGTAAACCACTGTTTGGGCACTCGGCAGGGCTCGGAAGGGAAGGCGCGCCATTTGACTTTTTGAATGGAAAATTAGCTCCAATTGTTAGCGGACACCATGTCGCGTTTGGAGAGCCCCTGTGTGCCTAAACATTGGAGCTCCCCCACAAGTGACCCCATTTTGGAAACTAGACCCCCCAAGGAACTTATCTAGATGCATATTGAGCACTTTAAACCCCCAGGTGCTTCACAGAAGTTTATAACGCAGAGCCATGAAAATAATAAATACGTTTTCTTTCCTCAAAAATAATTATTTAGCCCAGAATTTTTTATTTTCCCAAGGGTTACAGAAGAAATTGGACCCCAAAAGTTGTTGTCCAGTTTCTCCTGAGTACGCTGATACCCCATATGTGGGGGTAAACCACTGTTTGGGCACATGCCGAGGCTCGGAAGTGAAGTAGTGACGTTTGGAAAAGCAGACTTTGATGGAATGCTCTGTGGGCGTCACGTTGCGTTTGCAGAGCCCCTGATGTGGCTTAACAGTAGAAACCCCCCACAAGTGACCCCATTTTGGAAACTAGACCCCGAAAGGAACTTATCTAGATGTGTGGTGAGCACTTTGAACCCCCAAGTGCTTCATAGAAGTTTATAATGCAGAGCCGTGAAAATAATAAATACGTTTTCTTTCCTCAAAAATAATTATTTAGCCCAGAATTTTTTAATTTTCCCAAGGGTAACAGGAGAAATTTGACCCCAAAAGTTGTTGTCCAGTTTCTCCTGAGTACGCTGATACCCCATGAGTGGGGGTAAACCACTGTTTGGGCACACGTCGGGGCTCAGAAGGGAAGTAGTGACTTTTGAAATGCAGACTTTGATGGAATGGTCTACGGGTGTCACGTTGCGTTTGCAGAGCCCCTGGTGTGCCTAAACAGTAGAAACCCCCAGAAATGACACCATTTTAGAAACTAGACCCCCCAAGGAACTTATCTAGATATGTGTTGAGCACTTTGAACCCCCAAGTGCTTCACAGACGTTTACAACGCAGAGCCGTGAAAATAAAAAATCATTTTTCTTTCCTCAAAAATTATGTTTTAGCAAGCATTTTTTTAGATTCACAAGGGTAACAGGAGAAATTGGACCCCAGTAATTGTTGCGCAGTTTGTCTTGAGTATGCTGGTACCCCATATGTGGGGGTAAACCACTGTTTGGGCACACTTCAGGGCTCGGAAGTGAGGGAGCACCATTTGACTTTTTGAATACGAGATTGGCTGGAATCAATTGTGGCGCCATGTTGCGTTTGGAGACCCCTGATGTGCCTAAACAGTGGTAACCCCTCAATTCTACCTCCAACACTAACCCCAACACACCCCTAACCCTAATCCCAACTGTAGCCATAACCCTAATCACAACCCTAACTCCAACACACCCCTAACCCCAACACACCCCTAACCCTAACCACAACCCTAATTCCAACCCTAACCCTAAGGCTATGTGCCAACGTTGCGGATTCGTGTGAGATATTTCCGCACCATTTTTGAAAAATCTGCGGGTAAACGGCACTGCGTTTTACCTGCGGATTTTCAGCGGATTTCCAGTGTTTTTTGTGCGGATTTCACCTGCGGATTCCTATTGAGGAACAGGTGTAAAACGCTGCGGAATCCGCACAAAGAATTGACATGCTGCGGAAAATACAACGCAGCGTTCCCGCGCGGTATTTTCCGCACCATGGGCACAGCGCATTTGGTTTTTCATATGTTTACATGGTACTGTAAACCTGATGGAACACTGCTGCGAATCCGCAGCCAAATCTGCACCGTGTGCACATAGCCTAATTCTAAAGGTATGTGCACACGCTGCGGAAAACGCTGCGGATCCGCAGCAGTTTCCCATGAGTTTACAGTTCAATGTAAACCTATGGGAAACAAAAATCGCTGTACACATGCTGCGGAAAAACTGCACGGAAACGCAGCGGTTTACATTCCGCAGCATGTCACTTCTTTGTGCGGATTCCGCAGCGGATTTACAACTGCTCCAATATAAAATCGCAGTTGTAAAACCGCAGTGAAATGCGCAGAAAAAAACGCGGTAAATCCGCCATAAATCCGCAGCGGTTTAGCACTGCGGATTTATCAAATCCGCAGCGGAAAAATCCGCAGAGGACCAGAATACGTGTGCACATACCGAAACCCTAACCCTACCCCTAACCCTACCCCTAACCCTAGCCCTAACCCTTGCCCTAACCCTAGCCCTAACCCTAACCCTACCCCTAACCCTAACCCTAACCCTACCCCTAACCCTAACCCTATTCTAACATTAGTGGAAAAAAAAAATTTCTTTATTTTTTTATTCTCCCTACCTATGGGGGTGACAAAGGGGGGGGTCATTTATTATTTTTTTTATTTTGATCACTGAGATAGATTATATCTCAGTGATCAAAATGCACTTTGGAACGAATCTGCCGGCCGGAAGATCTTTTGGAAGATGGCGGCGCCCAGGGAGAAGACGGACGGGACCCCGGCTGGATCGGTAAGTATGATGGGGTGGGGGGGGGACCACGGGGGGGGGGATCGGAGCACGGGGGGGGGGAATCGGAGCGCGGGAGGGGTGGAACGGAGCACCGGGGGGCGTGGAACGGAGCACGGGGGGGCTGGAATGGAGCACGGGGGGGTGGAACGGAGCACGGGGGGGGTGGATCAGAGTGCAGGGGGGTTGATTGGAGCACGGGGGGGTGATTGGAGCACGGGGGGAGCGGACAAGAGCATGGGGGGGAGCGGAGCACAGGACGGAGGGGAGCCGGAGCAGTGTACCGGCCAGATCGGGGGTCTGGGGGGGCGATCGGTGGGGTGGGGTGGGGGCACATAAGTATTTCCAGCCATGGCCGATGATATTTCAGCATCGGCCATGGCTAGATTGTAATATTTCACCCGTTATAATAGGTGAAATATTACAAATCGCTCTGATTGGCAGTTTCACTTTCAACAGCCAATCAGAGCGATCGTAGCCACGAGGGGGTGAAGCCACCCCCCCTGGGCTAAACTACCACTCCCCCTGTCCCTGCAGATCGGGTGAAATGGGAGTTAACCCTTTCACCCGGCCTGCAGGGACGCGATCTTTCCATGACGCCGCATAGGCGTCATGGGTCGGATTGGCACCGACTTTCATGACGCCTACGTGGCGTCATGGGTCGGGAAGGGGTTAACAAATATTTAGTAGGTTACAGTAGAGTAGGGCCCGGCCAAAAGTGTCTACCGTGTTATGGTGGCGGCTTAAAAAATCTTTTGGCCAAAACAAAAGCTGCCAGCTATATGTGTGATCTGGTGATGGGAACTGTCAATGTGTGATAGGTGAGAAGTGGAGATTTTCCAAGAGAGAGCGGTGGGACTGTGGACAGTTCGTGGGGTGGAGCCTGGAGGCGGGGCTGGGGTGGAGCCTGGGCGGAGTTTCAAGGGGGCCCCGAAAATTTTGCCAGTATGGGGCCCCGAAATTTCTAGTGGCAGCCCTGCTGCCTCTGGTCGGCCAGGTCCTCTTTTGTCGTCGCCAGGGAACATCCTCCGGTCTGGAAGCCAGCTTGATCTTCTCCTTGGGAGCCTCCTGTAGGGACTGCACAGTCCAGGCTAACGCAGCAACGTTCTTGGTCAGCTCCTGTAGCTGGAGGTGTAGTCCCGTGAGAGAATCATCTTCCAGGGTCTGAGCATCGGCCTCAGCAGAGACTTGAGGATAGGGCGCCACCTCCTGGTGGTACATGTGGGCTGGACGCCTAGGGGGCACTGCACGGCTGAGCTACCATTCCTGTAGCACCTGGATGGCCTTGTCTTTGAACTGCGCAAAGGCCAGGTCAGGATTATGCATGGTCAGGAGGTGCAGTTAGGCCCTTTGGTTATTGCACTGGAGTCCCTCAATGAATCACTCCTTTAAGAGTTTGTCCTCATCTGGCATTAGGGTCAAGCTGCCTGATTGCCCGCAGTGCTTCCTGGAGATTATGGGCATAGTCCCGTAGGCTATCCTGCGGCCTCTGCTTGCACCCATACAACGTCAATTTAATTTCTGTAGCGGTGCGGGTGTCAAAGGTGGTCTTAAGTTTGGCAAAGACCCACTGCACAGTCTCTTTATCCACAGCTGGCCGGGATTTCACCTCCCTCTGGGCCGCTCCAAGCAGTTGGCTCGTTACAATGTGAACTTTCTGATACTCTGTCAGGGGGTAAACTTCAAGCAGGCTGTAGAGTCTCTTTTTAAAGTCAGCCAACGTATGCGATTCCCTGGAATATTGCGGGAGCCAGGCTGTTCTAGGTATGTATGGCATGGAGAAGGGCATGATGGCCGCTGTAGTTGAGGCGGCGCCCGGCTGGCTGATAGGAGTGACGGGCTCTGCGGCTGCACCTACCGCGGGGCCTGCGGGCATGTCCGCTGCGAGGCTACTAGGTCTGCGGCTGCGACCGCCGCCAACTCCCCTCCCGGATGAGACATGGCAATTTCCCCTCGCTAACCTTATAGAAGCCGGCGTCTCCTTTTGCGGCTCCGCTGTACGACGTCTCCACTTCTGGCGTTCCAAGCAGCAGCGCAGCACCCGTCCTTCCTGCTTCTCGCTCTTTATGTCTGGCTCCGACCACGAAGGTATGTTTCCTCCTCCTCACACTCCATGCTGCGCAGCAATGGCGGATGTTGGCAGGAAATGACAATACACAGTCTTTCAGCACAAACAGTTCAAATACAATTCTGGCACAGTTCTTAGGCGCACATGACCTGATTTTTCAGGCTTAAGTAGATCCTGTTCGTGATGCCAAAATTTTGGAGCGCCCCCAAGGGCGGCGGGGTACTCGGAGCCAGGCCCTTCGGTTCTCAAGGGGAATGTCACGGTGGCTGACCCGGTCCGTGGCCCTAGGGACATCCGTATTAAAAGGGGGGAAAGGTCTTTAAAGGGATAATGTTCGTGACGTCGCCTGTCATGATCCCAATGGCAGGGGATCACTAAAGGACAAGCACAGATACAAACAAGCTCTAGGGCGATGGAACCTGAGCTGACCGCGACCCTGAACCTAACACACAAATAAAAGTAGCCGGGGAACGTGCCTACGATGATCCTAGACGTCTCGCTCCAGCCGAAGATCTAACTTCCCCTATTAGAAGAAACACAGACCTCTCTTGCCTCCAGAGAAATCCCCCACAGAAATAGCAGCCCCCCACATATAATGACGGTGAAATGAGAGGAAAGCACATACGCAGTATGAAAACAGTTTCAGCAAAATGAGGCCCGCTAAAGCTAGATAGCAGAGGATACAAAAGTGAACTGCGCGGTCAGCGAAAAACCCTTCAAAAAACCATCCTGAAATTACTTGAACTCATGTGCCAACTCATGGTACATGAGGAGCAATTTCAGCCCTCTAGAGCAACCAGCAGCAAGAATCACATATCTGCAGGCTGGACTAAAAACCAAATAAAGCAAAACACCAAAACAGGAAAATCCAAACTTAGCTTGACCAGAAGGTTCTAGGAGCAGGGAGCAGAGGTAACAAGACACACTGGATACATTGATCACCGGCGAGGAAATGCCAGCAAAGCCAGGTTAAATAGGAAACTCCCATATGCTGATGGAACAGGTGGAACCCAGAAACCCAGGAAAGACAAGTCACCCAGTACCATCAGTAACCACCAGAGGGAGCCCAAAAACAGAACTCACAACAGTACCCCCCCCTTGAGGAGGGGTCACCGAACCCTCACGAGAACCACCAGGGCGACCAGGATGAGCCCTATGAAAAGCGCGAACCAAATCATCAGCATGAACATCCGAGGCAACCACCCAAGAATTATCCTCCTGACCATAACCCTTCCACTTGACCAAATACTGGAGTTTCCGTCTGGAAACACGAGAATCCAAGATCTTCTCCACAACATACTCCAATTCTCCCTCCACCAGCACTGGAGCAGGAGGCTCAAGCGAAGGAACAACAGGTACCTCATACTTCCGCAACAACGACCGATGGAACACATTATGAATAGCAAACGATGCCGGGAGATCCAAACGAAACGACACAGGGTTAAGAATTTCCAAGATCATATAGGGACCGATGAACCGAGGCTTGAACTTAGGAGAAGAGACCTTCATAGGAGCAAAACGAGAAGACAACCACACCAAGTCACCAACAAGAAGTCGAGGACCCATGCGGCGACGGCGATTAGCAAACTGCTGAGCCTTCTCCTGGGACAACTTCAAATTGTCCACCACATGACTCCAAATCCGATGCAACCTATCCACCACCATGTCCACTCCAGGACAATCAGAAGGTTCCACCTGACCAGAGGAAAAACGAGGATGAAACCCCGAATTACAAAAGAAAGGAGAAACCAAGGTAGCAGAACTAGCCCGATTATTAAGGGCAAACTCGGCCAGCGGCAAAAAGGTAACCCAGTCATCCTGATCAGCAGAAACAAAACACCTTAAATAAGTTTCCAAGGTCTGATTAGTTCGTTCAGTCTGGCCATTCGTCTGAGGATGGAATGCAGACGAAAAGGACAAATCAATGCCCATCTTAGCACAGAACGTCCGCCAAAATCTAGACACAAACTGGGATCCCCTGTCAGAAACGATGTTCTCAGGAATCCCATGCAAACGAACCACATTCTGAAAAAACAGAGGGACCAACTCAGAGGAGGAAGGCAACTTAGGCAAGGGTACCAGATGAACCATTTTAGAAAAGCGATCACACACAACCCAGATGACGGACATTTTTTGAGAGACAGGGAGATCCGAAATAAAGTCCATGGAAATGTGCGTCCAAGGCCTCTTCGGGATAGGCAAAGGTGACAACAATCCACTGGCCCGAGAACAGCAAGGCTTAGCCCGAGCACAAACCTCACAAGACTGCACAAAAGAACGCACATCCCTCGACAAGGAAGGCCACCAAAAAGACCTGGCCACCAAGTCTCTAGTACCAAATATTCCAGGATGACCTGCCAACGCAGAAGAATGGACCTCGGAGATGACTCTACTGGTCCAATTATCCGGAACAAACAGTCTCTCAGGCGGACAACGATCAGGTTTACCCGCCTGAAACTCCTGCAAAGCACGTCGCAAGTCTGGGGCGACAGCAGACAAAATCACCCCATCCCTAAGGATACCAGAGGCCTCAGAATTTCCAAGGGAGTCAGGCACAAAACTCCTAGAAAGAGCATCCGCCTTCACATTCTTTGAACCTGGCAGGTATGAAACCACAAAATTGAAACGAGAGAAAAACAGTGACCAACGAGCCTGTCTAGGATTCAGACGCCTGGCAGACTCAAGGTAAATCAAATTTTTGTGATCAGTCAAGACCACCACACGATGTCTAGCACCCTCTAGCCAATGACGCCACTCCTCAAATGCCCACTTCATGGCCAAAAGTTCCCGATTACCAACATCATAATTCCGCTCAGCCGGCGAAAACTTTCTAGAAAAAAACGCGCATGGCTTCATCACTGAGCCATCGGAGCTTCTCTGTGACAAAACCGCCCCCGCTCCAATCTCGGAAGCATCAACCTCAACCTGAAAAGGGAGCGAAACATCTGGCTGACGCAACACAGGAGCAGAAGAAAACCGGCGCTTAAGTTCCTGAAAGGCCTCCACAGCCGCAGGAGACCAATTAGCAACATCAGCACCCTTCTTAGTCAAATCCGTCAAAGGCTTAACAACACTAGAAAAATTAGTTATAAAACGACGATAGAAATTAGCAAAGCCCAAGAACTTCTGTAGACTCTTAAGAGATGTAGGCTGCGTCCAGTCACAAATAGCCTGAACCTTGACGGGATCCATCTCAATAGTAGAAGGGGAAAAAATATACCCCAAGAAAGAAATCTTCTGGACTCCAAAGAGACACTTTGAGCCTTTGACAAACAAGGAATTGGCCCGCAGGACCTGAAACACCTTCCTGACCTGCTGAACATGAGACTCCCAGTCATCAGAAAAAACCAAAATATCATCCAAATACACAATCATAAATTTATCCAGATATTCACGGAAAATATCGTGCATAAAGGACTGGAAGACTGAAGGAGCATTAGAAAGTCCAAAAGGCATTACCAAATACTCAAAATGGCCCTCAGGCGTATTAAATGCGGTTTTCCACTCATCACCTTGCTTTATTCGTATAAGATTATACGCACCCCGAAGATCAATCTTAGTGAACCATTTAGCCCCCTTAATGCGAGCAAACAAATCAGTCAACAATGGCAAAGGATACTGATATTTTACGGTAATCTTATTCAAAAGACGATAATCTATACAAGGCCTCAAGGAACCATCTTTTTTGGCCACGAAAAAAAAACCTGCTCCCAAAGGGGACAAAGATGGACGGATATGTCCCTTTTCCAAGGACTCCTTAACATAATCCCGCATAGCAGTATGCTCTGGCACTGACAGATTGAACAAACGACCTTTAGGAAATTTACTGCCTGGAATTAAATTTATAGCACAATCGCAATCCCTGTGAGGAGGAAGCGAACTGAGCTTAGGCTCCTCAAAAACATCCCGATAGTCAGACAAAAACACAGGAATCTCAGAAGGAGTAGATGAAGCGATAGAAATCGGAGGTGCATCATCATGAACCCCCTGACAACCCCAGCTTAACACAGACATTGATTTCCAGTCAAGGACTGGATTATGAGTTTGTAACCATGGCAGACCAAGTACTAGAACATCATGCAAATTATACAGTACCAGGAAGCGAATCACCTCCTGATGAACGGGAGTCATACGCATGGTCACTTGTGTCCAGTACTGAGGTTTATTCATAGCCAAAGGTGTAGAGTCAATTCCCTTCAAAGGAATAGGGACTTCCAGAGGCTCCAGACTAAACCCACAGCGATTGGCAAATGACCAATCCATAAGACTCAGGGCAGCGCCTGAATCCACATAGGCATCGACGGAAATGGATGATAATGAACAAATCAGAGTCACAGACAGAATGAACTTAGACTGTAAAGTACTAATGGCAACAGACTTATCAACCTTTTTTGTGCGTTTAGAGCATGCTGATATAACATGAGCTGAATCACCACAATAAAAGCACAACCCTTTTTTCCGCCTATACTTTTGCCGTTCACTTCTGGACTGAATTCTATCACATTGCATTATCTCAGGTGACGGTTCAGACGACACCGCCAAATGATGCACAGGTTTGCGCTCCCGTAAACGCCGATCAATCTGAACAGCCATAGTCATAGACTCATTCAGACCAGCAGGCGCAGGGAACCCCACCATAACATCTTTAATGGCCTCAGAAAGGCCATCTCTGAACTGTGCAGCCAGAGCGCACTCATTCCACTGAGTAAGCACCGACCACTTCCGAAATTTTTGACAATAAATTTCTGCTTCATCTTGCCCCTGAGAGAGGGCCAACAAAGCTTTTTCAGCCTGAATCTCTTGGTTAGGTTCCTCATAGAGCAAACCCAATGCCAGAAAAAACGCATCCGCATTAAGCAACGCAGGGTCCCCTGGTGCCAATGCAAATGCCCAATCCTGAGGGTCACCCCGCAGGAAAGATATAATTATCTTGACTTGCTGAGCAGGGTCTCCAGAGGAGCGAGATTTCAAAGAAAGAAACAACTTGCAATTGTTCCTAAAATTCAGAAAACGAGATCTATCTCCAGAAAAAAACTCTGGGACAGGAATTCTAGGTTCAGACATAGGAGCATGTACAACAAAATCCTGTATATTTTGAACCTTAGTGGCAAGATTATTCAGGCTGGAAGCCAAACTCTGGACGTCCATGATAAACAGCTGGGATCAGAGCCATTCAAAGATTAAGAGGAGGAGGAAGTAGCCAGGCTGCAATAAGGCTAGGCAGCAAACTCTGAGGGAAAGAGAAAAAAAAAAAAAAAAAAAAACTTCCTCAGACTACTTATCCTCCTACTTCAGCCAATACAATTAACACTTTGTGGGCCGGTTATACTGTCATGATCCCAATGGCAGGGGATCACTAAAGGACAAGCACAGATACAAACAAGCTCTAGGGCGATGGAACCTGAGCTGACCGCGACCCTGAACCTAACACACAAATAAAAGTAGCCGGGGAACGTGCCTACGATGATCCTAGACGTCTCGCTCCAGCCGAAGATCTAACTTCCCCTATTAGAAGAAACACAGACCTCTCTTGCCTCCAGAGAAATCCCCCACAGAAATAGCAGCCCCCCACATATAATGACAGTGAAATGAGAGGAAAGCACATACGCAGTATGAAAACAGTTTCAGCAAAATGAGGCCCGCTAAAGCTAGATAGCAGAGGATACAAAAGTGAACTGCGCGGTCAGCGAAAAACCCTTCAAAAAACCATCCTGAAATTACTTGAACTCATGTGCCAACTCATGGTACATGAGGAGCAATTTCAGCCCACTAGAGCAACCAGCAGCAAGAATCACATATCTGCAGGCTGGACTAAAAACCAAATAAAGCAAAACACCAAAACAGGAAAATCCAAACTTAGCTTGACCAGAAGGTTCTAGGAGCAGGGAGCAGAGGTAACAAGACACACTGGATACATTGATCACCGGCGAGGAAATGCCAGCAAAGCCAGGTTAAATAGGAAACTCCCATATGCTGATGGAACAGGTGGAACCCAGAAACCCAGGAAAGACAAGTCACCCAGTACCATCAGTAACCACCAGAGGGAGCCCAAAAACAGAACTCACAACAGTCGCCTGTGGTATTCGGTCAGGGTGACCGACGCTGCTTAGGGGTCCGCTGGGGTGATGTTATGGCAGCTAGATGGTATACCTTCCCACAGGTGAAGTATGTCCCCAGAGCTTCCCAGTGAGTAGATGATGGATGGTGTGAGGCGCAGTGAATAACGAGGACACAAGGTTGCAGTCTCTTTACCTTTACTGAAGGCTTCAGTGTCCACAGTCCAGAGCACCAGATCACAGGCCAGGAAGAGTCTCTTTCTCGGTGAGGTCCTCACAAATATTGTAGATGTAATGTCTCTTTCTCTCTGTTTCCCTGATGGATAGTATAGGACAAACCCGTATGACTGATGGCCTGAGGCTTTTACAGGGACTCTATCACGCCCCGTCCCCCACAAGTTGCCACCGTGCCTCCTGGGTATAAGTCAGGCAGGTATCGTGGAATTATCTGTCCTACCAGTCTCTGAAGCAAGGCTTGGAGACGATTGCTCCCTCGGTATTCTGGCTACCAGATTCTGCACCTCAAAAGGAAGCAGCCTGCTCCTGGCTAGTCTCCCTCTGAAATTCATCTCCTGTGCTCTGCTTTCCTGCACACTCTCTGCAATATGTTCTCTTCCCAGGAGCTGTAGCACTTCATGCCACAGAGCTCCTCTTCTTCTGTCTTCCTGACAGGAACTGAACTCTGAACCCCTTTTCCTTCCAGATCAGGATGTTTTATAGGGGAATTCACCTAAAACAGGCTTAGAGCTCCCCCTTCTGGTCTAGAGTGTGAACATGTTGCATGCATTGTGTTTACCTGGTAAAGAGATCTCCTTTATTGCCTTCATACGTAATATCACTCCCCCTGGTGGAAGAACGACATTACTGCAACGATCAGGACCCTGGGGTGCTGCATATATATGTGTGTATGTGTCACTCACATACATATATATATATATATATATATATACATATACACATATTCTATTTGTATATATCTTTTCTATCTACAGTATTCTATTCTAACCTACTCTACTGTACACACCAGATCATTTTCCAGCTATCTATCTATCTATCTATCTATCTATCTATCTATCTATCTATCTATCTATCTATCTATCTATCTATCTATCTATTGTTCAAAAAGGTAAAGGGAACACTTAAACATCTCTGTGTAACCACAGGTCAATCATACTTCTATGAAATCAACCTATAGAGTTATGAAGCTACACTGATTGTGAATCAAATTCCCTTGTTGTTTCGCAAGTGTAACAGACAACCGTTAGAAATGATAGGCAATTAGCAAGACAACCCCAATAAGGGAGTGGTTTTACAGGGGTGACCACAGACCATTTCTCTGTTCTCATCCTTTTTGTCTGTTTTTGTCACTTTTGCATTTTGTCATTGCTCTCAGCCCTAGAGGTCCTGTACAGTAACATGATGCATTGTCTACAACCCACAGAATTTGCTCAGGTAGTGCAGCTCATCCAGGCAAATAGATCAATGGCTGCACTCAAAATTTACTGTGCTAAAGCAAGGAAATGTGCGATACATGAAATGTGAATAGCATAATGGCTTGTGAAATTTATGAAAAAACACATGAGATTCTTAACACAAGATTTGGCCAAAAGTTGTGAGCCCATCCACCAAACGTCAAGGCAATCTCAGAACGGATGGGTACCTGAGCTGACTGCCTAGTGTGAACACATACCTATGGCTAATAACATGATAAAACCACTATATATATATATATATATATATATATATATATATATATATATATATAGTGGTTTCACCATGTTATTAGCCATAGGTAAGCATGGGTATATATATATATGGGAGTCACCAAGGAATAGGAACAAAAGCTCCCCCTTGTGGCCTGGAGTGTGAACATGTTGTGTGCATTGTGATTACCTGGTAAAGATATATCCTTCATCGCTTCCAAGCCTAACATCACTCTAATGGTGAGTAAAGCAATGTCACTGTGACAACAGGACCCTGGGGCATCACACATGACACTCGCAAAACAATTCCATTGTACTTGACCGACTCTCCTGCATCAAAATCGGACCGGTTTTTAATTTGCTAGTGTGACTCCAGCCAAATGGTGATGTTTCTGTAGCTCAGCAGGTTTTGCACCAGTCGTAAAACTGCTAGATAAATATTAGCTATTTAAGCAATAGGTGAGGAATATTATTAAGCAATTAGCTTTTAAAAAGGATGTTGCTATATGCTGGCACTGAGGAATATTATTTAGTTGTAAAAAATATATATGCTGCTATACAGGAATATTATGTAACTCCAAGAAAATTAGTTTTGTATAATATTATTTGGCTCTAAAAAGAGCTGATTTGTATATTATGGTAGTGGATAAAACCCTGCCTATTTCTCCCTAATACAACAGTCTGTTCCTAATCCTAAACTATACAACACAATGCAAAATAGCAGAGATCTCCAGCTTGTACTTGCAGTGATGATGTCAACGTATAACACCCAGGTGTTTGCCTTTCACTCTCCCTCCTATTAAATCTCTCACTACGCTATCTTCACCTAACAAAGAACTAATCTTCACCCACATGAGCTCTTAAAAACACGTTTTGGAATCACAAACTCTCTCTATATGCTCCTTTCACTCTCCCTACACTCACACTACGATCTCCCTAAACTCTTTCCGGCAGCAATGTGTGCAAGATGGCACTGGCAGGGTTTAAATATCCCTTATGATGCTGTAAGCCAAGCCAATCACAGTAATGCCACACCAAAGATGGTGCAGGCATTACTGTGATTGGTAAGCCAGCTCAGCATGTTCATTGGCTGCAAATAAAATGCCAAACATGCTGGGAGGGTCACTCAAATATACCGACGTGAATATCAAATTGTTCGCCGAATAACGAATAGTTAGAACAGTGTACGAGTAATGAATAGTGATGAGCAAATATACTCGTTACTCAAGATTTCCCGAGCATGCTTGGGTGTCCTCCGAGTGTTTTTTATTGCTAGGAGATTTAGTTTTCATCACCGCAGCTGAATGATTTACATGATAGCCAGCATAAGTACATGTGGGAGTTGACTGGTTGCTAGGGAATCTCCACATGTAATCAAGCTGGCTAAGAGATGTAAATCATTCAGCTGCGGTGATGAAAACTAAATCTCCGAGCACTAAAAAATACTCGGAGGACACCGAGCATGCTCGGGAAATCTCAAGTAACTAGTATATTCGCTCATCACTAGTGTTGAGCGATACCTTCCGATATCCAGAAGTATCGGTATCGGATTGGATCGGCCGATCTACAAAAAATATCTGATATTGCCGATATCGATACCCGATACCAATGCAAGTCAATGGGACACAAATATCGGAACGTAAATAAGCCCTTTCTGTCCTTCTATATCCTGTTCCGGAGGGGGGAAGAGTGTGGGAGGTGTGTGGGCGGAGACTGTGCGTGTCTGTGTGTGCAGGCGGGGTCTGTGCCGGCCTGCCAGGGATCTGTACGGGCCTGCCGGGGTTCTGCGTGGGCCTGCCGAGGCTCTGTGCGGGCCAACCGGAGGGCTCTGTGCGGGCCTACTGGGGCTGTATGTGGGCCTGCCGTGGCTGTATGTGGCCTGCCGGGGCTGTATGTGGCCTGCCGGAGCTGTATGCGGGCTGCCTACGAGGCGTAGCTAGAGCTTTTGCCGCCCGGGGCTGTTCCCGAGTTTGGCGCCTCCCCCCTCCCCCGGCTCAATTCACACAAAGGTTACCAAAAATGGTTTTCCTGTTTTGTAGAACTTAAACTGGGCCTAATGGTGTCACCCCCACATGCCAAACCTGTGACTTAATACCACCACACCATGACCAGACCACATAGTGACCGAATAATACTACATACAAAGGGACAAATTCCACAACACCATTTCCAGACCACATATTACCACCACATAGTGACTGAATACTACAATACTGATCAGTAATAAAAAAACACACAATACTATCACCATAAGTGCCAGTATTCACAGGAGATCTGTAATTAGTATGCAGTGTCTGTGTAGAGTTAATACAGAGATCACTGGTGGTATTATACACTGGAACTCTGTATATAATGTATAGATAATACAGTGATCACTGGTGACATTGTACACAGGACCGCTGTATATAGTATACAGTGTATAGTGTCAGTGTATAGGTAACACTGACTCACCAGTGACGTCTCTAGGTGAAGTCCTTCATCTTTCATCCAGCACAGACCGCCATCATTCCTTCCAGCCAGGACTCGTTTCTGCAGGAAATAACACAGTTATCTCGAGCTCCGCTTGCAGAACATATTACTTAATTTTTCACAACTTCTACATTACACCACATGAAGAAAAAAAGGTGATATAGTGTCACTCTGCACAGTAACAGGACCGCCTCCCCATTTAAAACAGTATACTCAAAAAATAAAATAAATACATCACTGCAGTAACAATATCCCTTAATTAGCCCCTATGGTAATAATATTCCCCATCCTGGCCCCGTTTATCTCATTCCTGGCTCCAGCCATATGTTCTCACATCCTGCCCTCATGAGCATCTATTCTACCCCATATGATCTCCCCATCCTGCCCCACCAGCCTCCATCGTATCCGTCCTGCCCCATGATCCAATCCTGCCCCGTGTCTCCAATCATGCCCCGTATCTACATTCTGCCCATGCCTCAAGTCCTGCCCCCAGTGTGTCCAGCAATCTGCCCCAGTGTGTCCAGCATATTACCCCCATGTTGTCCAGCAATCTGCCCCAGTGTGTCCAGCATATTACCCCCAGTGTGTCCAGAAATCTGCCCCAGTATGTCCAGCAATCTGCCCCAGTGTCCAGCATTGCCCCAGTGTGTCCAGCATATTACCCCCAGTGTGTCCAGCATATTACCCCCAGTGTGTCCAGCAATCTGCCCCAGTGTCCAGCATTGCCCCAGTGTGTCCAGCAGTCTGCCCCAGTGTGTCCAGCATATTACCCCCAGTGTGTCCAGCATATTACCCCCAGTGTCCAGCATTGCCCCAGTGTGTCCAGCATATTACCCCCAGTGTGTTCAGCATATCTCTCTTCACACAGGTATTAACTCCCTCTGCTTGCTGTCTCCTGTTTTGCAATCAAATGGTGCAACTTCCTACCTCTGATAGCTGTCCCATCTGCTGCAATAGACTCTAATGGTATTAACTCCCTCTGCTTGCTGTCTCCTGTTTTGCAAATCAAATGGTGCAACTTCCTACCTCTGATAGCTGTCCCATCTGCTGCAATAGACTCTAATGGTATTAACTCCCTCCTCTGCTTGCTGTCTGTCATCTGCTGCTTTACCATCTAGAAACATAATTTAATGTGTTTGCTAATTCATTGGTATAATTTATCTGTGCATTGCACTTAAAACTTACTGTCCACTTACTATCCATGACTGGGATCAGTGTAGATCTTATCTGGTGGAAGGTGTGAAAGTAGATTTTACCAGGCTGAGTGTCTTTGATCATCTTTTCAAAGAAAAAAAAAAAAAAAAAGCCCCTGGTGTGCTAGCCAGCTGCCAAATTATCCTCAACCAGTTCCCACAATCCATCTCTTCTGGGCTATAAATTTAGAACCTTCCTTAGGGGTGCACGCTAGCGTCCCATAAGCAAAGCGTCACAGAAGATAAGCGTCGTAACACCGCAGTTATTCCATGGCAGTTAGTCAGGGCAGGAGTCAGGTAACCCACACTCTGCTCTCCCTTCTATCCATGTGCATTATTCCTATCCTCCTATGCTCCCTTGCTATCCACATTCACCGCCCAATCCCCCCTCCATCACGACTCATATACATCAGCTCCTCTCTCCTTCCCTCTCCCATGTACAGCTCCCATGCACTTCTCACCTTCCTGAAAAACCTCAGTCCATCTTACCCAAACAGACTGCATAAAAAAACTTCATACAATCCCAAAAGCTACTTGCTTTTTATCTTCCTACTCCTGCTGATATCAGGAGACATCTCCCCAAACCCCGGTCCACCATCCACCAACCTCAACCCCTACCCTACCTCACATCGAAACCTTAATAATCTTACTAATATTAATTGCACTCCTTCATCTCCTTCTTTTAATTGTGCCCTTTGGAATCCACGGTCTGTATGTAACAAGCTTCCTTTCCTACACAATTACTTTCTGAAAAACTCTCTGAATCTGCTGGCCCTCACGGAAACCTGGATTCAGGATTCTGACACTGTCTCTCCTGCTGCCATTACCCATGGTGGCTTACAATTCTCCCATTCCCCGAGACCAACAAACAGACCTGGTGGTGGAGTTGGCATACTCCTGTCCCCACAATGCACTTTCCAGGTCATCCCCTCAGTTCCATCACTCTCATTCCCTTCCTTTGAGGTCCACACCATCAGGCTCTTTCGCCCCCTCTCCCTCAGAGTAGCGGTCATATACCGGCCCCCAGGCTCACCCACCCGCTTCCTGGACCATTTCTCTGCCTGGCTGCCACACTTCATGTCCTCAGAACTACCAACCCTTATCCTGGGAGACTTCAACATCCCCATTAACAGCCCCACTTCCACATCTGCATCCCAGCTTCTGTCACTAACCACTTCTCTCGGCCTCTCACAGCTCTCAACCTCTGAGACACACAAGGACGGTAACACCCTGGACCTGGTTTTTGCCCGGCTCTGCTCAATCTCCTACATAGTTAACTCACCGCTTCCCCTCTCTGACCACAACATTCTCTCCTTCACACTCACATATCCTCGCTCACCCCAGCACCCTCCTACACACCATTCAGTCAGAAATCTACAAGCCATTAACCCTCTTACACTTTCAGACTCCCTTCGCTCATCATTGTCCCCAATATCTTCCTTTTCCTGTCCTGATCTGGCGGTACATCACTTCAATGACACTCTTAGAAGCACCCTTGACCAAGTAGCTCCCCTCACCCTCAGGACATCCAAACACAGAATAAAACAGCCCTGGCTCACATCGCAAACCCGATTTCTCCAGCGATCCTCTAGGTGTGCTGAACGCTTATGGAGGAAAACACGCACACCAGAAGACTTCATACACTTCAAATTTATGTTAAGGACCTATAACTTTGCCCTTCACTTCGCTAAACAGACCTACTTTACCACTCTGATCTCCTCACTATCCAACAACCCCAAGAAACTTTTTGACACCTTTCACTCCCTCCTCAGGCCAAAAGCACAAGCCCCTATCACAGATATTTGTGCTGGTGACCTGGCCTCCCACTTTATAGAGAAAATAGACAATATCCGTCAGGAAATCCGCTCCCAACAACTAAGTTCAGTGACTCCCATCCCTCCCCTCATTGCCCCTGGCTCACTCTCTACATTCGATCCCATCACAGAAGAAGAAGTCTCCAGGCTCCTCTCCTCTTCTCGTCCGACTACATGCACTACCGACCCCATTCCCTCACATCTCCTCCAGTCTCTCTCTCCAGTTGTCACAAGTCACCTAACTACAATCTTTAATCTCTCCCTCTCCTCTGGCATTTTCCCCTCCTCCTTCAAACACTCTATCATTACTCCATTACTAAAGAAACCCACCCTCGACCCATCCTGCACAAACAACTACAGACCGGTCTCCAATCTCCCCTTCATCTCTAAACTCTTAGAGCGCCTGATATACTCCCGCCTTACCCGTTACCTCTCTACTCACTCCCTCCTAGACCCTTCACAGTCCGGTTTCCGCCCCCTACATTCGACAGAAACTGCGCTCATCAAAGTGACCAATGACCTTCTGACAGCAAAACGTAATGGTGACCACTCTCTGCTCATTCTTCTCGACCTTTCTGCAGCTTTTGACACTGTTGACCACCCTCTCCTGCTCTCTAGGCTCCAGTCACTAGGCATTAAGGACACTGCTCTCTCCTGGTTCTCCTCCTATCTTTCTGACCGCTCCTTCAGTGTTCTGTTCTCTGGCTCCACTTCATCTCCTCTTCCTCTCACTGTTGGGGTACCTCAGGGCTCAGTCCTTGGCCCCCTTCTGTTCTCTCTCTACACGGCCCCAATTGGACAGACCATCAGCAGATTTGGCTTTCAGTACCATCTTTATGCCGACGACACACAACTATATACGTCATCCCCTGACCTTACCCCCGCTGTACTACAGAACGCCACTGACTGTCTGTCCGCAGTCTCCAACATCATGTCCGCTCTCTATCTGAAACTCAACCTCTCCAAAACTGAACTTCTTCTGCTCCCACCATCTACTAACCTCCCTAAATCTGACATTTCCCTCTCCGTGGGTGGCACCATAACACCCCGGCAGCAGGCGCGCTGTCTGGGTGTTATGTTTGACTCCGATCTCTCCTTCACCTCCCATATACAATCTCTTGCCCGCTCGTGCCGCTTACACCTAAAGAACATCTCTAGAATCCGCCCTTTTCTCACCATGGAGACAGCTAAAACCCTCACGGTCGCCCTGATCCACTCCCGCCTGGACTACTGTAACGCTCTATTAATTGGCCTCCCCCTCACTCGACTTTCCCCTCTCCAGTCCATCCTTAATGCAGCAGCCAGGGTCGTCCATCTGGCTAATCGTTACTCGGACGCGTCCGCTCTTCGCGAGTCGTTACACTGGCTGCCCATTCATTACAGGATACAATTCAAAGTACTTGTTCTTACCCACAAAGATCTCCACAGTGTGGCACCCCCTTACATCTCCTCCCTCATTTCTGTCTATCAGCCTAACAGACCACTGCGCTCTGCAAATGACTTTCGGCTAACCTCTGCACTAATCCGTACCTCCCACTCCCGACTTCAAGACTTCTCCCGTGCTGCGCCAATCCTCTGGAATGCTCTACCCCAAGATATTAGGACCATCCATAATTTGCATAGTTTTAGGCGCTCGCTCAAAACACATTTGTTCAGAGCGGCCTATCACGTTCACTAATCAAAGTTATGTTATGTTTGTGTGTGTGTAGCCCATTCACTATCCCCATCTATTCCCCAACCCCTGAAGATGGCTGGACCATGATTGTAAATACATCATTGTAAATACACACCTGTACTTTGTATCTCCCCCACCTCATTGTAGATTGTAAGCTCTCACGAGCAGGGTCATCTTATTTTGCTTTAATTATTGTATTGTTAACGTTGTTACTTATGACTTTTGTGTTTGAAACTGTTAAACTGTAAAGCCCTGCGGAATATGTTGGCGCTATATAAATAAAGATTATTATTATTATTATTATTACCCCCAGTGTGTCCAGCATATTACCCCCAGTGTGTCCAGCATATTACCCCAGTGTCCAGCATTGCCCCAATGTGTCCAGAAGTCTACCCCAGGGTCTCCAGCATTGCCCCAGTATGTCCAGAAATCTGCCCCAGTGTGTCCAGAAGTCTGCCCCAGGGTCTCCAGCATTGCCTCAATGTGTCCAGAAATCTGCCCCAGGGTCTCCAGTATTGCCCCAGTGTGTCCAGCAATCTGCCCCATGGTCTCCTGTATTGCCCCAGTGTGTCCAGCAATCTGCCCCATGGTCTCCAGTATTGCCCCGGTGTGTCCAGCATTCTGCCCCATGGTCTCCAGTATTGCCCCAGTGTGTCCAGCAATCTGCCCCATGGTCTCCAGTATTGCCCCAGTGTGTCCAGCAATCTGCCCCATGGTCTCCAGTATTGCCCCAGTGTGTCCAGCAATCTGCGCCATGGTCTCCAGTATTGCCCTAGTGTGTCCAGCATTCTGCCCCATGGTCTCCAGTATTGCCCCAGTGTGTCCAGCATTCTGCCCCATGGTCTCCAGTATTGCCCCAGTGTGTCCAGCATTCTGCCCCATGGTCTCCAGTATTGCCCCAGTGTGTCCAGCAATCTGCCCCATGGTCTCCAGTATTGCCCCAGTGTGTCCAGCAATCTGCCCCATGGTCTCCAGTATTGCCCCGGTGTGTCCAGCAATCTGCCCCATGGTCTCCAGTATTGCCCCGGTGTGTCCAGCAATCTGCCCCATGGTCTCCAGTATTGCCCCGGTGTGTCCAGCAATCTGCCCCATGGTCTCCAGTATTGCCCCAGTGTGTCCAGCATTCTGCCCCATGGTCTCCAGTATTGCCCCAGTGTGTCCAGCAATCTGCCCCATGGTCTCCAGTATTGCCCCCGTGTGTCCAGCAATCTGCCCCATGGTCTCCAGTATTGCCCCAGTGTGTCCAGCATTCTGCCCCATGGTCTCCAGTATTGCCCCAGTGTGTCCAGCAATCTGCCCCATGGTCTCCAGTATTGCCCCGGTGTGTCCAGCAATCTGCCCCATGGTCTCCAGTATTGCCCCAGTGTGTCCAGCATTGCCACCAGAGTCAGACATAAAGAAAAAAAAAAAAGTAAAATCCTCACCTCTCCCGTTCCTAGCGCAGGTCCGGTGCAGTCAGCGTCTCTCCGGCTCTGCGACGCTCAGGACAGAGAGGCTGAGCGGCGCGCACAGTGATGACGTCATCGCGCCCTCTGCTCTGAGACGTCGCAGAGTCAGAGGACGCTGTAGCTGCCGCAGGAACCAGGAGAGGTGAGTATTAGAGCGGGGGGCGGGGGCCCGGGGGTGGAGGGAGCCTGGTCGTGGCGGCGGACGGCGCCGCCCGAATATTTAAAGGGGCGTCTTTTTTTTTTCTTCTTCTTCTTTCTCCTCCTGCAGCGCCGGCCGCCCCTCGCATTGTGCCGCCCGGGGCGGACCGCCTCCCCGCACCCCCCTTCCTACGCCACTGGCCGGGGCTCTATGCGGGCTGCCAGGGCTGTATGCGGGCCTCCTGGGGCTTTATGCTGGCTGCCGGGGCTTTATGCGGGCCTGCCGGGGTCTGTACAGGCCTGCCGGGGTTGTATGTGGGCCTGCCGGAGTTGTATGCGGGCCTGCCGGGGTTGTATGCGGACCTGCCGGGGCTCTATGCAGGCTGCCTGGGCTCTATGCGGCGTGTCGGGGCTCTATGCGGTGTGTCGGGGCTCTGTGCTGCGTGCCGGGGCTCTGTGCAGCATGCTGGGGCTCTTTGCGTGTGTGCAGGCATCGTCCGATGGGAATTCAAGTCCTACACTGACAGTGATTGACACATTAGCCAATGATGGGACAGTAGTAGTCCCATGACCCGGCTAATGTGTTGAATGAAAATAAAAAAACACATACATACTCCATACGTACTCCATAAATGCTCCATACATACTCCATACATACTCCATACATACTACATGCAGTACAATCATACATTACATACAATACATACATATAGACATACAGTACATTAAACATAGAGTATATACTCACCATTACTTGTCACTTTGTTCCCCGAAGCCAGTGTCAACCTGTAAAAAAAGATTAAAATAACAAACAACCAATATACTACCTGTCCACAGAAATCCACGAGTGTCCCACGACGATCTCCCGTGGAAAGCAGCAGCATCAGATGATGCGACCACTCTCCAGGGGCTCCAGAAACACAATGACAGGAGGAAGGTATCCTTCCGCACTGTATTCCTCCGCCGCTGTAAAAAAAATAGTCCCTAGTCTCACTTATGGCATTGCTGGGTGAGAAATTTTCTCACGCAGCAATTGCCATAAAGTGAAACTTTGTTCTAAGGTAACCTCTCAGTAATGCACTGCAGGAGCCATTGTCTCCTGTCAGTGTGTCACTGAAGATCCTATAGAGCAGTGACATTACCCGATGTCACTGTTCTATAGGGGAGATCGTTGTGGGACACTCAATATTAATTGGACTACGGCAGACAGGTAGTATACGGTTTATTATTTTACGTTTTTTGCAGGTGCTGAAGTATGGCAAGTATGGTGAAATGAAGATTATTAAAATACTTTTTTCCTAATGTGTGCGTGTTTTATTAACCCTTTCTTACTATTGGATTAATAATGGATAGGCGTCCCCAGGACTGACAGTCTACTCTGCGGTGGGTAATCTCTGCGGCGGCTTCTATAAGATTATGGCCTGAATAGTTTCTACCACTAGTCCTATATTGAATGTGCACTGAAATATTGTTTATGGCTGTGCTGGTTGTGATCTTTATTATGACTGTGGTTTATAAGGATTTTCCCTGCGCTCCGCTCGCAGACAAAATTCCCTACCATTAATTATTATTATTATTTATTTAATTTTCTTACATTTTGCAAGTATACCCTACGGGCATCAATTGAGTAATTAGTTAAGAGTATTTGGCAGTTGGTGAATTTCTTGTAGACTTGCGTCTCCTGAGTACGTGCCTCCTGCTATTTTTACAATGCCCTCACTAATGTCGCCATCTTTGCATCACCTCTCTCACATTTGTCTTAGTTTTTATTAACTGTTAATAAAGTGTTTTTTGATACGGTATTTGTTTGACCTTATATAATCTTTTTCTTCGTATCACTATGTTTATTTGATGATGGGTCTTTAAGTGCCTTAGACTATTGGTACAGATTTCTGATCTATTAATTATTACCATGCTAGTTGGCCGTATAAGTTGTTATTTAATCTTTACCCTGTGCAAGATGCAGCAAAGCAGCCCCAGAACATAACAGAGCCTCCTCCATGTTTCACATTAGGGACAGCGTTCGTTTCTTGATATGCTTCTGGATCGCCCCCAGACACATGGCCACGGGTTCTCGGTACCGGGCCTCTCTGGTTCGGTTCTGAGGCTGTCACGGTGGCTAGGCCCGGTCCGCGACCCTGCTAAGGGGCGTCCAAAAAAGATGGTGTAACAGTCTGTCAGGGGTTCGTGACGCCACCTGTGGTGTTCGGTCAGGGTGACCGACGCTGCTGTGGGGTCCGCTGGGGGTGATGGAATTGCAGCTGGATGGTATACCTTCCCACAGGTGAAGTATGTCCCCAGGGCTTCCCAGTAAGGTGGATAGTGATGGTGTGAGGTGCAGGCAATAACGAGGACACAGGGTTGCTTGCAGTCTCTTTACCTCTTTACTGAAGACTTCAAGATCCTCAATCCAGAGCACGTTTAACAGGACTATCAGAGACAGGCCGGTCTGATGGGCACTTCCAGAGTTTCCCTCGCAGATGGAAATCGTTGCCCACCACTAGCGCCTGTGTGTTGTAGTTCTACCCTGCTGAGCATTCGGAATAGTCCTCACAACTGCTGTTCTCGTTTCGTTCGTTCTCTACAGCTCTCTCTCTCTCGTTAGTTCCAGATGTTGCTAGTTTCTCGTCCCCCAGTATGTTTTGGCTAGGACGCACCCGTATGACGGGAAGGCTTGGAGGTCTTCCGGGACCCTAGAGACGCCCCTCTCCCAATGTTGCCCCCTATGTCTTCTTAGGAAATTTAAGGTAGACAGCCAACCTATAATTAACTGTCCTGCGGAGTTTGAAGTAAGGCCTGAAGTCAGTTACTCCCGCGGTGTTCCGGCCATCGGCTACGTGCCTCAGTAGGATGTTGCCTCGGCACGGCTCCTACTGGTTCTCCTTTTTGCTAGATCTCGTTTACACTGTTCCACAATATCCTTCCTTTCTTGTCTCTTTCTTAGGATACCGCCGCAAGGAGGTGCAGGCGCGGTTCCGTAACGTTCTGTTCTGTTCGCTAGGCACCTGCCAGGTTCCCATGCCTGACAGGGACCCCCCTGTGTCTTCTTCCTGCAACACCCCCTGCCACGGGTTGTTGCCTGAATCCAACCCAGTCAGCTTCTCCCTAACTTCCTATCCAACCCCTAGTTTTACCAGTGTGAGGAGGGGCCCAATAAATAAAGCCTTTTGCTCCCCTTAGTGGCCGGAGTGTGAAGTGTAATGTGTGCTGGTGATACCTGGTCAGGAGAATTCCTTCAGTGACATCAGACGTACCATCACTCCCCTTAGTGGCAGAGTGTCATACTGCAACGACCAGATCTCTGGGGCGCTGCACTTCATTTTTACATCTGTGAACAGAGAGCTGATGTGCCTTGCCAAAAAGTTTTGTCTCATCTGTCCATGGGACATTCTCCCAGAAGTTTTGTGACTTGTCAACATGTAGTTTGGCAAATTCCAGTCTGGCTTTTTTATGATTTTTTTTAACAATGGTGTCCTCCTTTGTCGTCTGCCATGAAGTCCACTCATTGGCTCATAGTACGATGGATGGTGCGATCTGACACTGATGTTCCTTGGGCTTGAAGTTCACCTTTAATCTGTTTAGAAGTTTTTCTGGATTCTTTTGTTACTATTCGTATTTTCCGTCTCTTTGAATTGTCATCGATTTTCATCCTGCAGCCACGTTTAGGGAGGTTGGCTACAGTCCCATAGATCTTAAATTTCTGAATGATACGGGTGTTCTGTCTTCATACATGTTGACACGGTACGCAATCTAACATACAGCATAAACCACTTCTGTCTTCCAAATAAGCAGAACGTTCTCTGTAGTCTAACTTGTTTATTGGTTAACAGGTATAGTGTCGTTAGCACCACTTAAGTCACCAACTTGCATCGATACAGAGGTCTTTGTCCATGCCAGTTGACAGATTGACATGCAATGTGCCGACATAGTAGAATTCCACTCTGCACATGTTGCAGTGACTGTGATAGCAGCAACGAGCCCTGATGCAGTATGTCATGTCATATAGCCTGGGCCAGCGCAGGACGAACGTGGCACATATTACATTTACAGAGTGGGCACAGATTAAGTACTTCTGCACCCTTCTGCACAGTTTTGAAATGGCTACTAAAATGGTTAGCGCTGGTGATGCCATCATCAGCATCACTGTTCCAGACATCTACATGCTGGAGCAGACCTTGAACAACCTGCAGGAGGAGGTGGTGGTTCCAGAGGAAAAGGAGGAAGCAATGGAGGATCCGGAAGGGATAAAATTGTCTCAAAGTTCCAAACTGTCGTCACACAGGCAGGTGGCAAGGGAGGGTGGATTACTATTATCGAGGGGGCCTAATGATACCAGACAAACTGTTAGGGAAGGTGCAAGAGCTGAGCAACAAATGGAGGAGGAAGAGGTGATGGGCGAGCAACTGTCAAGAAATGAAGAGAATAATCATTCTCTCTCTGTTGTTCGTACTTGGCAGGAGGGGACTGAGGAAACAAACATCAGTGTTACCCTGCCACCACCACAACATGGGCTTACTTACCATACTTACTTACCATAGGCTACTTTCACACTTCCATCGGTACGGGCCCGTTGCAATGCGTTGAGCCGACGTACCGACGGACGTTGTGAAATTACTGCACGACGTGGGCAGCGGATGCAGTTTTTCAACGCATCCGCTGCTCATTCTGCAGTCCGGGGATGAGGGGGCAGAGTTTCAGCCGCACATGTGCGGTCGAAAATGGCGGACGCGACCCCCAAAAAACATTACATTGAATGTTTTTTGTGCGTCGCATCTGCCAAAACACGACGGATCCGTTGCATGACGGATGCGACGTGTGCCCATCCGTTGCGATCCGTCACTAATACAAGTCTATGGGCAAAAACCGCATCCTGCAAGCACATTTTCAGGATCCGTTTTTTGCCCAAACCGATGGATTGCGACGGAGGACAAAAGACAGAAGTGTGAAAGTAGCCTATACCTCATGGAGGATCCCGTGATATGAGTGCCTTCTTGCTGCACTATCTGCAACATAATCCCCGTATAGTTAGGATTCTAAATAGTGCTGACTACTGGGTTGCCACTCTGTTAGATCCATGTTATAAGAGTAAATTTTGCCAGATGCTTCCCGCCCTGGAAAGGGACCCGTGAATGCTGGAGTATCGAAACATTCTTTTACACAACCTTAAGACAGGTTTTCCCCAAGATAGCAGTGAGGCACACAGTGTGCATCGTAGCTCTATACTTGCAACCTCCGGCACATCAATTTATCAATGTCATAAGCATCAGCAGAATTGTAAGTGTCAGAAGCCATTTCTGTGCGTCCTTTGACACATTAAATACACCAGTACTGCTGGTGGTGTTCTGACGGATAAGCACAAGCGGCTGTCCCCTGAAAGTGTAGACCACCTAATTTTCATCAAGGTGAACAAGTCATGGATCTCCAAGGATTTTGCACTCCAATCGCAGACTGTACAGACTGGGGAGTGTTGTAGTTTTTTGTGTGCTGCATTGATTATTATTGTTATTATTATTATTATTATTATTTATTTATATAGCACCATTGATTCCATGGTGCTGTACATGAGAAGGGGTTACATACAAGTTACAGATATCACATACAGTAAACAAACTAACAATGACGGACTGATACAGAGGGGCGAGGACCCTGCCCTTGCGGGCTTACATTCTACAGGATTATGGGGGAGGAGACAGTAGGTTGAGGGTTGCAGGAGCTCCGCTGTTGGTGAGGAGGTAGCTTCGATAGTGATGAGGCGGCAGCGGTGTCAGTGCAGGCTGTAGGCTTTCCTGAAGAGATGAGTTTTCAGGTTCCGTCTGAAGGATCCGACTGTGGTTGATAGTCGGACGTGTTGGGGCAGAGAGTTCCAGAGGATGGGGGATATTCGGGAGAAGTCTTGGAGGCGATTGGATGAGGAGCGAATAAGTGTGGAGGAGAGAAGGAAGTCTTGGGAGGACCGGAGATCACGTGAGGGAAGATATCGGGAGATTAGTTCAGAGATATATGGAGGAGACAGGTTGTGGATGGCTTTGTAGGTCAGTATTAGTAATTTGAACTGGATACGCTGAGGGAATGGGAGCCAGTGAAGAGATTTGCAGAGGGGGGAAGCGGAGGAGTAGCGAGGAGAGAGATGGATTAGTTGGGCAGCAGAGTTAAGGATGGACTGGAGAGGTGCAAGGGTGTTAGCAGGGAGGCCACAGAAAAGGATGTTGCAGTAGTCAAGGCGGGAGATGATGAGGGCGTGCACAAGCATTTTAGTAGATTGGGGGTTGAGGAAAGGATGGATCCTGGAGATATTTTTGAGCTGGAGGCGACAGGAGGTGGACAGAGCTTGGATGTGTGGTTTGAAGGACAGGGCAGAGTCGAAGGTTACTCCGAGGCAGCGGACTTCAGGTACGGGGGAAAGCATGATGTCATTGACTGCGATAGATAGGTCAGGTAAGGAAGATTTGTGGGATGGAGGAAAGCTGATGAGTTCAGATTTGTCCACATTGAGTTTGAGGAAGCGAGAGGAAAAGAAGGAGGATATGGCTGATAGGCACTCTGGGATTCTGGACAGCAGAGCGATGACGTCTGGGCCAGAGAGGTAGATCTGAGTGTCATCAGCATAGAGGTGGTACTGGAATCCATGGGACTTTATGAGTTGTCCCAAGCCAAGTGTATAGATTGAGAAGAGTAGGGGTCCTAGAACAGTGCCTTGGGGGACTCCAACAGAGAGAGGGTGGGATGAGGAGGTAGTATGAGAGTGGGAGACGATGAATGTGCGGTTGGAAAAGTACGAGGCGATCCAGGATAGGGCGAGGTCTTTGATGCCAAAGGAGGAAAGGATCTGTAGTAGGAGGCAGTGGTCAACTGTGTCGAAAGCAGAGGACAGGTCTAGAAGGAGCAGTACAGAGTATTGTCCAGTAGCTTTGGCGGTAAGTAGGTCGTTAGTGATTTTGGTCAGGGCAGTCTCAGTTGAGTGATGGGGGCGGAAACCAGATTGTAGATTGTCGAACAACAAGTTAGGTGGGAGGAGAGTTCAGCATGGACGTGCTGCTCCAGGAGTTTGGAAGCGAATGGGAGCAGTGATATTGGGCGATAGCTGGACATAGCAGTTGGATCGATGGTTGGCTTTTTAAGGATAGGCGTGATTGTGGCATGTTTGAACGCAGAGGGGAAGGTGCCAGAAGTTAGTGATAGGTTGAAGAGGTGGGTTAGGGATGGGATAAGTGTAGTGGTGAGGTTGGGGAGGAGGTGGGATGGGATGGGGTCGAGCGCACAGGTGGTGAGGTGCGATTTGGAGAGGACACAATTAAGCCCCCCTTCAGTGATGTTGGATAGGGAAGTTATGGGGTTTGGGCATTGGTCTGGTATACAAAGGGGTTGTGGTGGTTGAACAATAAAGACTTGCCTGTTATGTAGGCAATCCAGTGACACAGTGTGCCAGCAATCAGAGCACATACAGTGCTAGAAAAACAAGCCTGACTTGCCTCAGAGAAATACCCCAAAGGAAAAGGCAGCCCCCCACATATAATGACTGTTAGCAAGATGAAAAGACAAACGTAGGGATGAAATAGATTCAGCAAAGTGAGGCCCGATATTCTAGATAGAGCAAGGATAGCAAAGAGAACTTTGCAGTCTACAAAAAACCCTAAAGCAAAAAACCACGCAAAGGGGGCAAAAAGACCCACCGTGCCGAACTAACGGCACGGCGGTGCACCCTTTGCGTCTCAGAGCTTCCAGCAAAAACGAATAGACAAGCTGGACAGAAAAAGTAGCAACAAAAGCAAAGAAACACTTATCTAAGCAGAGCAGCAGGCCACAGGAAAGATCCAAAAGCTCAGGTCCAACACTGGAACATTGACAAGGAGCAAGGAAGACAGAATCAGGTGGAGTTAAATAACAAAGCAGCCAACGAGCTCACCAGAACACCTGAGGGAGGAAGCTCAGAAGCTGCAGTACCACTTGTGACCACAGGAGTGAATTCAGCCACAGAATTCACAACAGTACCCCCCCCCCCTTGAGGAGGGGTCACCAAACCCTCACCAGAGCCCCCAGGCCGACCAGGATGAGCCACATGAAAGGCACGAACAAGATCTGGAGCATGGACATCAGAAACAAAAACCCAGGAATTATCTTCCTGAGCATAACCCTTCCATTTAACCAGATACTGGAGTTTCCGTCTAGAAACACGAGAATCCAAAATTTTCTCCACAATATACTCCAATTCCCCCTCCACCAAAACCGGGGCAGGAGGTTCAACAGATGGAACCATAGGTGCCACGTATCTCCGCAACAACGACTTATGGAATACATTATGTATGGAAAAGGAGTCTGGGAGGGTCAGACGAAAAGACACAGGATTGAGAATCTCAGAAATCCTATACGGACCAATAAAACGAGGTTTAAATTTAGGAGAGGAAACCTTCATAGGAATATGACGAGAAGATAACCAAACCAGATCCCCACACGAAGTCGGGGACCCACACGGCGTCTGCGATTAGCGAAAAGTTGAGCCTTCTCCTGGGACAAGGCCAAATTGTCCACTACCTGAGTCCAGATCTGCTGCAACCTGTCCACCACAGAATCCACACCAGGACAGTCCGAAGACTCAACCTGTCCTGAAGAGAAACGAGGATGGAACCCAGAATTGCAGAAAAATGGAGAGACCAAGGTAGCCGAGCTGGCCCGATTATTAAGGGCGAACTCAGCCAACGGCAAAAAGGACACCCAATCATCCTGGTCTGCAGAAACAAAACATCTCAGATATGTCTCCAAGGTCTGATTGGTTCGTTCGGTCTGGCCATTAGTCTGAGGATGGAAAGCCGAGGAAAAAGACAGGTCAATGCCCATCCTGCCACAAAAGGCTCGCCAAAACCTCGAAACAAACTGGGAACCTCTGTCAGAAACAATATTCTCAGGAATGCCATGCAAACGAACCACATGCTGGAAGAACAAAGGCACCAAATCAGAGGAGGAAGGCAATTTAACCAAGGGCACCAGATGGACCATTTTAGAAAAGCGATCACAGACCACCCAAATGACTGACATCTTTTGAGAAACGGGAAGGTCAGAAATGAAATCTATCGAAATATGTGTCCAAGGCCTCTTTGGGACCGGCAAGGGCAAAAGCAACCCACTGGCACGTGAACAGCAGGGCTTAGCCCTAGCACAAATCCCACAGGACTGCACAAAAGTACGTACATCCCGTGACAGAGATGGCCACCAGAAGGATCTAGCCACTAACTCTCTGGTACCAAATATTCCAGGATGACCAGCCAACACCGAACAATGAAGTTCAGAGATAACTTTAGTAGTCCACCTATCAGGGACGAACAGTTTCTCCGCCGGACAACGATCAGGTTTATTCGCCTGAAATTTTTGCAACACTCGTCGCAAATCAGGGGAGATGGCAGACACAATGACTCCTTCCTTGAGGATACTCGCCGGCTCAGATGAACCCGGAGAGTCGGGCACAAAACTCCTAGACAGAGCATCCGCCTTCACATTTTTAGAGCCCGGAAGGTACGAAATCACAAAATCGCAGCGGGCAAAAAATAACGACCAACGGGCCTGTCTAGGATTCAAGCGCTTGGCAGACTCGAGATAAGTAAGGTTCTTATGATCAGTCAATACCACCACGCGATGCTTAGCTCCTTCAAGCCAATGACGCCATTCCTCGAATGCCCACTTCATGGCCACCAACTCTCGGTTGCCCACATCATAATTACGCTCAGCAGCCGAAAACTTCCTGGAAAAGAAAGCACATGGTTTCAACACTGAGCAACCAGAACCTCTCTGTGACAAAACCGCCCCTGCTCCAATCTCAGAAGCATCAACCTCGACCTGGAACGGAAGAGAAACATCTGGTTGACACAACACAGGGGCAGAACAAAAACGATGCTTCAACTCCTGAAAAGCTTCCACAGCAGCAGAAGACCAATTAACCAAATCAGCACCCTTCTTGGTCAAATCGGTCAATGGTTTGGCAATGCTAGAAAAATTACAGATGAAGCGACGATAAAAATTAGCAAAGCCCAGGAATTTTTGCAGACTTTTCAGAGATGTCGGCTGAGTCCAATCCTGGATGGCTTGGACCTTAACCGGATCCATCTCGATAGTAGAAGGGGAAAAGATGAACCCCAAAAATGAAACTTTCTGCACACCGAAGAGACACTTTGATCCCTTCACAAACAAAGAATTAGCACGCAGGACCTGGAAAACCATTCTGACCTGCTTCACATGAGAGTCCCAATCATCTGAGAAGATCAAAATGTCATCCAAGTAAACAATCAGGAATTTATCCAGATACTCACGGAAGATGTCATGCATAAAAGACTGAAACACAGATGGAGCATTGGCAAGTCCGAACGGCATCACTAGATACTCAAAATGACCCTCGGGCGTATTAAATGCAGTTTTCCATTCATCTCCTTGCCTGATTCTCACCAGATTATACGCACCACGAAGATCTATCTTAGTGAACCAACTAGCCCCCTTAATCCGAGCAAACAAGTCAGATAACAATGGCAAGGGATTCTGAAATTTAACAGTGATCTTATTAAGAAGGCGGTAATCAATACATGGTCTCAGCGAACCATCCTTCTTGGCTACAAAAAAGAACCCTGCTCCCAGTGGTGATGACGATGGGCGAATATGTCCCTTCTCCAGGGATTCCTTCACATAACTGCGCATAGCGGAGTGTTCAGGCACAGATAAATTAAATAATCGACCTTTAGGGAATTTACTACCAGGAATCAAATTGATAGCACAATCACAATCCCTATGCGGAGGTAGGGCATCGGACTTGGGCTCATCAAATACATCCTGATAATCAGACAAGAACTCTGGGACCTCAGAAGGAGTGGATGATGAAATAGACAAAAATGGAACATCACCATGTACCCCCTGACAACCCCAGCTGGATACCGACATAGAGTTCCAATCCAATACTGGATTATGGGTTTGCAGCCATGGCAACCCCAACACGACCACATCATGCAGATTATGTAGCACCAGAAAGCGAATAACTTCCTTATGTGCAGGAGCCATGCACATGGTCAGCTGGGTCCAGTACTGAGGTTTATTCTTGGCCAAAGGTGTAGCATCAATTCCTCTCAACGGAATAGGACACCGCAAAGGCTCCAAGAAAAACCCACAACGTTTAGCATAATCCAAATCCATCAGATTCAGGGCAGCGCCTGAATCCACAAACGCCATGACAGAATACGATGACAAAGAGCATATCAAGGTAATGGACAGAAGGAATTTGGATTGTACAGTACCAATGACGGCAGACCTATCGAACCGCTTAGTGCGCTTAGGACAATCAGAAATAGCATGAGTGGAATCACCACAGTAGAAACACAGACCATTCAGAGGTCTGTGTTCTTGCCGTTCAACTCTGGTCATAGTCCTATCGCACTGCATAGGCTCAGGTTTAATCTTAGACAATACCGCCAAATGGTGCACAGAATTACGCTCGCGCAAGCGTCGACCGATCTGAATGGCCAAAGACATAGACTCATTCAAACCAGCAGGCATAGGAAAACCCGCCATGACATCCTTAAGAGCCTCAGAGAGACCCTTTCTGAACAAAGCTGCCAGCGCAGATTCATTCCACAGAGTGAGTACAGACCACTTCCTAAATTTCTGACAATATACTTCTATATCATCCTGACCCTGGCACAAAGCCAGCAAATTTTTCTCAGCCTGATCCACTGAATTAGGCTCATCGTAAAGCAATCCGAGCGCCAGGAAAAACGCATTAACATTACTCAATGCAGGGTCTCCTGGCGCAAGAGAAAATGCCCAGTCCTGAGGGTCGCCGCGCAAAAAAGAAATAATAATCAAAACCTGTTGAATAGGATTACCAGAAGAATGAGGTTTCAAGGCCAGAAATAGCTTACAATTATTTTTGAAATTAAGAAACTTAGTTCTATCACCAAAAAACAAATCAGGAATAGGAATTCTTGGTTCTAACATAGATTTCTGATCAATAGTATCTTGAATCCTTTGTACCTTTGTAACGAGATTATCCATTGAAGAGCACAGACCCTGAATATCCATGTCCACACCTGTGTCCTGAAACACCCAAATGTCTAGGGGAAAAAAAAGACTGAACACAGAGCTGAGAAAAAAAAATGATGTCAGAACTTCTTTTTTCCCTCTATTGAGAATCATTAGGTTGGCTCCTTGTACTGTTATGTAGGCAATCCAGTGACACAGTGTGCCAGCAATCAGAGCACATACAGTGATTTGATAATAACCCAAAAACAATAGAACGAGCTCTGAGACGTGGAATCTCTGTAGACCGCAATACTTGAACCTATCCTAAAAACAAATAAAGGCAGCTGTGGATTGCGCCTGTCACTACCTATGCAACTCGGCACAGCCTGAGGAGCTGACTAGCCTGAAGATAGAAAAACAAACCTGACTTGCCTCAGAGAAATACCCCAAAGGAAAAGGCAGCCCCCCCACATATAATGACTGTTAGCAAGATGAAAAGACAAACGTAGGGATGAAATAGATTCAGCAAAGTGAGGCCCGATATTCTAGATAGAGCGAGGATAGCAAAGAGAACTTTGCAGTCTACAAAAAACCCTAAAGCAAAAAACCACGCAAAGGGGGCAAAAAGACCCACCGTGCCGAACTAACGGCACGGCGGTGCACCCTTTGCGTCTCAGAGCTTCCAGCAAAAACGAATAGACAAGCTGGACAGAAAAAGTAGCAACAAAAGCAAAGAAACACTTATCTAAGCAGAGCAGCAGGCCACAGGAAAGATCCAAAAGCTCAGGTCCAACACTGGAACATTGACAAGGAGCAAGGAAGACAGAATCAGGTGGAGTTAAATAACAAAGCAGCCAACGAGCTCACCAGAACACCTGAGGGAGGAAGCTCAGAAGCTGCAGTACCACTTGTGACCACAGGAGTGAATTCAGCCACAGAATTCACAACACTTGCCTTGTCTGGTCGATCTTATTTTTAAAGTGTGTGGCAAAGTCCTCAGCAGAGATGAGAGAGGTTGGAGGGGGCAGTGGGGGGCAGAGGAGGGAGTTAAAGGTTTTGAATAACTGTTTGGGGTTGTAGGATAGGGAAGATACGAGGGTTGTGAAGTAGGCCTGTTTAGCAGAGGTGAGTGCAGATTTAAAAGCGAGTGTTGCTTGTTTGAATACAGTGAAGTCATCTTGCGAGTGTGTTTTCTTCCAACGCCGCTCCGCAACCCTGGACACTTGCCGGAGCTTTTTGGTGGTGTTATTGTGCCAAGGTTGTCTATTGATACGTCGCACTCTGCCATGGACGAGAGGGGCAACCGTGTCAATAGCTGATGCGAGAATGGCATTGTAGAAAGCAGTGGCAGTGTCTGTGTCGTGGAGTGAGGATATGGATGCCAGTGGTAGGATGGAGTCAGAGAGTGTGTGGGTGACTAGGTGTGCAAGGTTTCTGCGTGGGTGCGCATGTTGCTGGACATGGATGACCGGTGAGGAGGACCGGTGAGTCTATGATATCTTTAGTGGGTTTTCTGTGCCTGCTGTTGATGCTGCTGCTGCTGCAGATGTTAGCACTAATTTTTGAAATTGTGAACACTCCTGGTTGGGCCTCAAACTGCTGTGTTGGTTGTAGTGGAAGAGGTGTTGGAATTAATTATACTATAAACAATACTATACAATACTATACAAGCCAAAAGAGCGCAAAGAGGAAACTGCTGCCGTGTTGCAAGGAAAGCCGGAAGTGAAGACGCTGTGAAGCAGAACCGCAAGTGAGGACACCACAAAGTGCTGGACGGAGGACCGGAAGGAGCGACTCACCGCGCAGAACAGGAACTGCTGCAGACCGCGCGCAGGAGAGACGTCGAGCTCCTACAAGGTTAGCAAGGGAACATTTCTGACCCGTGAAGAGAATTGACAGCGGTCACAGCCGCAGGCCCCATGATGCCCCCAGACCCTGTAATGCCACCAGGCCCCGCAGTGTCCGCAGCCCCTACAAGCCAGGCTGGACGCCGCCTCAGTAACCGCTCCCATAATGCCACTATCCATGCCCTATATACCAGGAGCGGCCTGGCTTCCACAATATTCTGGGAAGTCCCATACACTCAGTGACTTTAAAGAAAGACTCTGCAGCCTATTTGAAGTCTATCCCCTGACAGAACATCAAAAAGTTAACATTTTAACTGGTCAACTAATTGGCGCAGCTCAAAAAGAGGTGAAATACTGGCTAGACATGGAAAAAGGGACTGAAAAGCAGATATTTACCAAAGTTGAAATCACCTTTGACACTCGCACCACTGCAGAAATCAAAATGAAGTTTTTCGGGTGCAAGCAAGGAACACAGGATAGCATACGGGACTATGCCCTTAATCTGAAAAAAGGCACTGCGAGCCATGAAACAGGTTGACCCTAACAGCGTACAGGATGAGGATAAGCTCTTACAGGAACAGTTCATTGAAGGGCTACTGTCCAACACCCATAGGACTCAGCTACTCATCCTGACCTTGCAAAACCCTGACCTGGACTTTGCATAATTTAAGGAAAGGACCATCCGGGTGCTGCATGAACCTCAGCCCAGCCGCACTGTGCCCTCTAGACGTCCATGTACCGCCAGGAGGTGGCATCACATCCTCAGGTCCCTGTTGAGGCTAACGCACAGATCTTGGATGATGACCCCTCCACAGGACTACGCCTCCAGGTCCAGCAACTGACTAAAAGCATAGCTGCACTAGCCAGGATCATGCAGTCCCTACAGGAATTCCCAAAGGAGAAGATCAAGCTGGCTTCCAGACCGGAGGACATCCCCTGGCGATGACAGAAGAGGATCCCACCGACCAGAGGAAGAGATAATGACCGCTATCATCAGGACGGACAACCCATCTGCCACCGCTGCAACCAGGCAGGACACATCACAAGGTACTGTCATTTAAACGAACAACTCCTGGGGCAGAGGGCCAAACCCCAGGAATAGGATGACCAGGCCCCCAAAACTAGCGAACCAAGTACAGCGGAGGATGACCTGTTCTCCCCATTGTGATCGATGGCATCCCGATGAACGCTTTGTTAGACACTGGTTCTCAGGTGACGACTATGCCTTACATTCTCTATAAATGTTATTGGCCTAACCCAGACATTACCCGTGGCCCAGATAGTGAATTAACAATAGTTGCCAGTAACTGTCAGCCTTTGCCACAGGTGGGGTACAAGGAGGTCACAATTAAGTTGGGGCGGGTAGAATTGAATGCCCAAGCAATGGTGATTGTTAATATTGACCGATGTGAATGTAACCGCATGATGACCAATGACTAATGTCATTGAAAATTATCTTGCCGAGGTTATTGTCTTGTTTTGACAGTTGGCGAAACTGCTGGTTCCAGTGAGCAGAGAGTCCTGCAAAAAGAAATCAGAGCCCTGGTGCAGAGACAACAGGTAGAACTGTCTGGTGGAGAAATTGGATGTGTTACAGAGAGTGATCCGATCCCCATTGCAATACCCCCCAGGAGTGAAATGTTAATATGGTGTCGGGCAGCAATAGGCCTCAGAGGTAAAGACTACCAGGCTTTGGTAGAACCTGTGCATTCAGATAGTAGGCCCACAATCCTGACATCTAGAGGGATGGTTGAAATCCGCAAGGGGAGGGTACTAGTACGTGTCCTTAACTGTGGAGACAAAGAGGTCCACCTAACCAGATATGCCACACTTGCCAAACTGTTTACTGTTAATAATGCAATACAGGCAACAGAACCCTTGGTCCCATCCAACCAGGCGGAGGACAATGACTCTGCAGTACAAATGGAGGATTGGTGTCAGAAATTACACGTGGACACTGACTCTACCCCATCACACCAAAAACAAGGAGCTTACCGGGTGGTCCATGAGTATGAGCGGGTTTTCAGCAAGCACCCACTAGATTTTGGGCAGGTAAAAGGGGATGAACATCATATCCCCACGGGAAGTCATCCATCCATTAAAGAGAGGTACCTGCCTGTACCACCAGCTCACTACCAGTGTGCCAAAAGCATGTTATGAGTGATGGAGGCTGGGGTAATCAGAGATAGTTGTAGCCCCTGGGCAGCTTCATTAGTCCTCGTCAGGAACAAGAATGGTACAATGAGGACATGTGTTGATTATATGCAGAAAAACCGCATTACACATAAGGATGCATACCAGTTGCCCAGAATCGAAGAGTCATTAGCTGCTTTAAAATCTGCTAACTACTTCTCTATCTTGGATCTCACCAGTGGGTACTGGCTGGTTCCTGTAGCAGAGGTGGACAGGGAAAAAACAGCCTTCACCACACCGATGGGTATCTGTGAGTTCAACTACATGCCATTCGGACTGTGCAACGCTCCAGGAATGTTCCAGAGCATGATGGAGTGCTGTTTTGGACACAAGAACTTTGAAACCGTCTTGCTGTATATGGTCGATGTCATTGTCTTCAAGTGGGTACTGGCAGGTTCCCGTAGCAGAGGCAGATAAAGAAAGACGGCTTTCACAACACCGATGGGTCTCTCTGAATTTAACTACATGTTGTTTGGACTGTATATGTATTGCAGCTGGGTACCAAATCCAAGAGGAAAATTATATAGAATAGCAATTGGATAAAACGTAACCTTTATTAGGTCTTACATATAAAATCTGAAGATCAAATAAACTAAAACAATGGGGAAGAGAAACCAAGTGCCAATGTGACCTTCACCAAACACAGAATGGGGAAGACAAATATATACAAAAAATGACAAAGTCACATACCCCTATATGGAGATAGGGTAGACAAACCATTAAGGCTAATGGCAACCCTCAGTAACTGCAAGCAGTGGTGCTCATATGTAGCCAATAAAGTAAGGTCTGTATGTATGACTTGGATCATAAAGCTAAAATAACCCAAAGTACTTTCTTAATATGTCATGAGTATGCTCTATATTGATCCAATGCCGCTAGATATAGGTCCTGTATATTATATATAATGGTGATTATCTCATTAATATACCATTAATAACAGAGCACATCAGCCAAAACAAACACGAAGGCTACAATGTGACCTAGAGCATGTACCAAGCTCATTCAAAGCGGCAGTGACACATATACTGTGCGTCATATGTGACTGTCAAATAACATGGCAGCGTGTCGGAGGCATGTGAGCAAAAAATGACTATACAAAGTGTTTAGAAAACCAACTTCAGGACGGGACGCGACGGTCTAGCGGAGGCAGTCTCACCCTTTGAGAGTTAGGATCAGGCTCTCCAACATTGGGTGAGATCCATCCATCATTTTTTGAGCTATATGGAGATTGACACTAATGTGTCGGACAACAAAGGTTATTTCTCCATAAGAACCAGAAGTGTATTGATACACACAGAGGGATGCTCATGATCAGTTTCGTGGGGCAGCATGGTCCCGTTCTGATGTTGGTTTTCTAAACACTTTGTATAGTCATTTTTTTGCTCACATGCCTCCGATACGCTGCCATGTTATTTGACAGTCACATATGACGCACAGTATATGTGTCACTGCCGCTTTGAATGAGCTTGGTACATGCTCTAGGTCACATTGTAGCCTTCGTGTTTGTTTTGGCTGATGTGCTCTGTTATTAATGGTATATTAATGAGATAATCACCATTATATATAATATACAGGACCTATATCTAGCGGCATTGGATCAATATAGAGCATACTCATGACATATTAAGAAAGTACTTTGGGTTATTTTAGCTTTATGATCCAAGTCATACATACAGACCTTACTTTATTGACTACATATGAGCACCACTGCTTGCAGTTACTGAGGGTTGCCATTAGCCTTAATGGTTTGTCTACCCTATCTCCATATAGGGGTATGTGACTTTGTCATTTTTTGTATATATTTGTCTTCCCCATTCTGTGTTTGGTGAGGGTCACATTGGCACTTGGTTTCTCTTCCCCATTGTTTTAGTTTATTTGATCTTCAGATTTTATATGTAAGACCTAATAAAGGTTACGTTTTATCCAATTGCTATTCTATATGTTGTTTGGACTGTGCTATGCACCAGGAACATTCCAGAGGATGATGGAGTGCTGTCTCGGGCAAAAGAATTTTGAGACCGTCCTGTTGTACCTGGATGATGTCATTGTCTTCTCTAAGACATATGAAGACCACCTGAAGCACCGGGCAGAGGTGTTCGAAGCTCTGTCCAACTTTGGCCTGAAGGGAAAACCATCCAAATGCCACCTGTTAAAGCCCAAAGTGCAGTACCTGGGCCATGTGGTGAGCGCCGAAGGAGTGGCATCAGACCCTGACAAAGTCACTGTGATCAGGGATTGGCCGAAACTCAGCAACATCTACGAAATCCAGCGGTTCC
Source organism: Ranitomeya imitator (assembly GCF_032444005.1). Lineage (NCBI taxonomy): Eukaryota > Metazoa > Chordata > Amphibia > Anura > Dendrobatidae > Ranitomeya > Ranitomeya imitator. The sequence continues at coordinate 209,852,405 of NC_091287.1, read as the reverse complement.
TTGGATTTGTAAGCTACTGCCGAAGGTTTATCAAAGACTTCACTAAGATAGCCACACCACTGTAAGAAGTGTTAGTGGGCCAATCCAAGAAGACCAAGAGTAAGAATATTCCGTTTGAGTGGAACGACCGACTGGAAGGATCCTTCACCCGGTTGAAGTTAGCTCTCACAGGAGATGAGGTACTGGCCTACCCTGACTATGACCAACCATTTCTGCTGTACACAGATGCCGGCAACATGAGACTGGGAACATTGTTGTCCCAGGTGCAGAAAGGCAAAGAAAGACTAATTGCCTACACCAACAGGAAGCTTCATCCCACTGAAAGAACCCCGAAAACTACAGTTCCTTCGAGCTGGAGTTCCTCACCATAGTCTGGTCGGTAACAGAGCGCTTCAAACACTACATGGCCTCAGCAAGATTCACAGTTTTCACGGACAACAACCCTCTGACACACCTGGATACGGCAAAACTAGGGGCCTTAGAGCAGCCATGGATGGCCCAGCTGTCCAACTATGAATTCACCATCAAGTACCGTGCAGGGCACAAGAATGCAAATGCCGATGAGCTGTCCAGGATGCCCAACTTGCCAGAGGTGGAAGAGGATCCTGAAGCACTTGAAGAGATAGAGTTGCCAGCTTTCCATTGCCCAGGGGCGACTCAGTATTCCCATTATGTGAGGAACAAGCGCAATAACAAGCAAGAAGCCACACTGAACCCATTGCTCCACCATGGATGGGCAGAGACACAGGACAGTGACCCCACAGTCCGTCTGGTCAAAGAGCTGCTAACTCAAGCAGATTCACACGATGGTCCAGATGATCCACAAGAAAGGCAACAGCTGTGGAAGAAGAAGGGCAAAATGTTTATCTACGAAGGTAAGCTGTGTCGGAGGAATATGAGTCCACACACTCATGCATTAGACTGGCAGAAAGTGGTCCCAAGACAAGATGCATCAATGGTTCTGGAAGCATACCACGATGGAGCAGGACACTTCGGATGGAAGAAGTTAGAGATCCTACTATGTGGAAGGTTCTACTGGATTAGCATGAGAAAAGTCATTGAAAAGTGGTGCCGAGAGTGTGGCCCATGTAACCTGCGCAGAAAGGACCGTGACAGTCAGAGGGCTCCCCTGCAGCCCATAGTCACCCAACAGCCACTTGAACTGGTGGCCTTAGACCACGTAAAACTAACTCCAAGCTGCATCCTGTATGGATGTAAGAAGATCAGAACAACACCGTATCACCCACAAACCAACGGTATGTGTGAAAAGTGAACCAAGTGGTGATTGACTTACTGAAAACCTTGCCTTTGTATGAAAGGAACTTATGGCCAGAGAAGTTACAAGACTTGGTATATCTGTACAATCACATCTCAGTGAATTCCACCAACTGCACTCCAGCCTACCTGATGAAAGGAAAATCTAGCAAATTACCTGTTGATCTTGAAATAAGAGCCCTCACACCAGAAACAACCTCACCAGATGCAGATTGGGATAATGAGTGAAAACAGAAATATCACCAAGTACAAAAGTGTGTAGAAAGAAGCTTGACCCAGGCGAGACAAAAACAAGAGAGGAACTATAATCAACGTGCCCCTGCAATTCCCTTGTCACCAGGTGAACAAGTGCTAAAGTGTAAAAGCAGAATGCACAAACTCGATGACCAGTGGAAAGCAGAACCATATACCATCTTACCATCAAACTATGACAATACTAAAGTCTGTCTTATAAGCAAAGATGGAGGAGAAACTTCAACTGCAATATCAAGGGATCATCTTAAAGTATGCTCTGATAAACTGAGAGACAAAGAAAAAGATCCAAGTACTACTCAACCCATGGTAGAAGAAGAAAAGAAAATCCATACTGTTCTTGGTGATTTTCCCCAGTCTTGGACTCAAATACACCGAGCCATAGTGATACCTGTCTTAACTTTTCCCTAGTTGGAAATACCAGAAGAAGTGACTCAGAACCATCCTGAGATAGAAGAGACTTTACACCAGGGGGCTCAAGCAGCAAATGTCACCCGAGCAGTGGAACCAGAGAATCCTCCATACATCTGTAACCTCGTCTCCCGGTACTTACCTACACGCAACCTCCGATCCTCACAAGACGTCCTTCTCTACTCCCCTCTTATCTCCTCTTCCCACAATCGTATGCAAGATTTCTCTCGCGTATCACCCCTACTCTGGAACCCTCTTCCCCAACACATCAGACTCTCGCCTACCATCAAAACCTTCAAAAAGAGCCTGAAGACCCACCTCTTCCGACAATCCTATAGCCTGCAGTAACCACCGATCGACCAAACCGCTGCATGGCCAGCTCTACCCTCGCCTACTGTATTCTCACCCATCCCTTGTAGATTGTGAGCCTTTGTGGGCAGGGTTCTCTCTTCTCCTGTACCAGTTATGACTTGTATTGTTTAAGATTATTGTACTTGTTTTTATTATGTATACCCCCCCTTACATGTAAAGCGCCATGGAATAAATGGCGCTATAACAATAAATAATAATAATCCACCCTCTGCTATTGGTGAATCTGTCAGATCTAAGGTGAATCTAAGAAGTCGCAGACAGTTACCTAGTTTACCTATGCAATGCAGGCCTACAAGTAGTACAGGCACTAGTGGGTACACAACAGCAACCGCAAACATGTTAGACCAGGAACTACGTACGTCTACTCGTAGCACCAGAGGTCAAATCCCAGCCCATTACAGGAACTAAAAATTTCAATAATTGGTGTTACCTGTTTGAAGTGTTTGCATATATTTGTTACAGGATAAAATGGACATTGGGGTAATAGACAGTCAATTACCCAAAAACTTTCATTGTACATAGTTGGCACCCTCAAGGTGCACCCTTGTTCTACCCACTTTGCTGACGTGGGTAGGGCCTTGTTTCTTCAGACCTGAAGTCAAAACCGTCTGGCGAACACCGGCTCTGGATATGTCTTGCAGCCCGCCCAAGTCCTACATTGGGGATATATGACGGGTCCCTCGCATCTGTACTGTTTTATATAAACAAGGACACCCTGATATAAGACCTGTTGTACATTTTATAAAATGTTTATTTGCAACGTTCAAGCCAAAAGTGCTCCCGAAAGGGAAGAAAAAGTTATTAACCTGTTGAAATGTATTTCAAAATGTTTTTGCACTTTTCTAACCTGTTGTTTATGTTTCCTTTCCCCAGTCCAGGAGTACTGGATTTAACGGGGGGCGGGAATGTGGCACCCCAGGAGTTCGGGTACCACATTGATGCTTCCTCTCGGGGAGGGTAGTGCCATGCCTGGAGACAAGTGGGATCCTTTTGACTGGTAAATCTTACACACAACAAAGTCTAACTCCAGGCCAGAAGGGGGAGCTCAAAACCCTGTTTTAGGGGAACTTCCCTGATATCTATCCTGGTCTGGGGGAGTAGTTCAGTTCAGTCTGGAGCAGACAGTGAAGGGAGAGGAGTGACTAGGAGCTCAGTGAGGCTGCAATAGGGCCTCCTGTGGGGCAGAGCGCAGAAACTGGGCTCCGGGAGCCCAAGGTTGTGGATAGCTACAGGGTCCCAGCAGAATCGGAGGGCATAGGACTATAAGTATATTGCCCATACCATACCTGAGGTAAAGCAGCAGTTAGAGCCTGGAGTCACTGTGTCAAAGGCTCCAAGAAAACAGCTCAAGCTGCCTACTGTGCAAGTTCTGTCCCAGGACAGGAGAGAGAAAGGGGTACCTTGCCAGCAAACTACGGGTAGCAAGGTACCACAAAACCAGGGCATAGAGGAAGGCTCCCAACCTGACCTGCCAAGGGAGATTACGACTTGTTTCCAGGCTGCCTGGAATCCTTCTGTACCTGTTGCGAGTTCCCTGGACTGAGGCCTGTCACCATCAGTAAACCAGGTAAAGACTGCAACTCTATGTCATCCGGTATTTATTGGCAACCCACCATCCTTGCCATACACCTTGGGAGCCCTGGGGACCCCCGCTTCACCTGTGGGGGGGGTCACCATCTTGCTGCAACAATATCACCCCAGAGGACCCCTTTAAGCAGCGTCAGTCCCTCTAACCTAGAGCTACAGGTGGCATCATGAATAAACTTTCATACCAAATTCCCTTTAAAGATCTTTCCCCTTAACTTGAGTGCCCAGGGCACGGACCTGTTCACTGCCACCGTGATCACCCCTTTAATTGCGACCGGACCCAGTGCCGAGTACCCCAGGCCCTGGTGGGTGACTCATCTGCCTCTAATTTTAGTTGTTTGTGAAGCTTTTTGACATCACCTTAAGTCTTAAGGTGTTATGTATATGTTTTGTTTGTCTTCCCATTTAATTAATCCCTTCATGACCCTGGGTATTTTCGTTTTTTTGTTTTCGTTTTTCGCTCCCCTCCTTCCCAGAGTCATAACTTTTTTATTTTTTCATCAATATGGCCATGTGAGGGCTTAATTTTTGCGGGACGTGTTGTACTTTTGAACAACATTATTGGTGTTAACATGTAGTATACTAGAAAACAGGAAAAATATTCCAAGTGCGGTGAAATTGCAAAAAGTTAAATCCCACACTTATTTTTTGTTTGGCTTTTTTGCTAGGTTCACTAAATGCTAAAACTGACCTGCCATTTTGATTCTCCAGCTCATTATGAGTTCATAGCCAAGTAAATAAGGCAGCACACTGCAGCGCTGAAACATGACCGGCACATCCAAACATAGACTAAGTGTGAACAGGTGCTGAACCCAGAGTCGCCAACTCGTATATAGCCAAGTAAATAAGACAGCACACTGCAGCGCTGAAACATGCAAACTTGAAACACGAAATTTGAACTGCATTACTGCACCAGAAATATGAAAAATGAGAGCGTTTAGCGCATAAAAATGGCCAATTTTATGTGTACCTGGTAGCCACTTTATGGCATCTCTCTTATACCAGGTCCTACACTTGCCCTACCTCGCTGAGAATAATTATTATTAATATATACATTTTTCCATTATTCAAGAATGACCTCCATTAGAGCAAGAAAATGGATGGTGAGAAATGCTCAACTTGTGCTTTCAGAATTTCCCATCAGAGTGTCAGTTGGGTTCAGATCAGGAAACATGTTTGGCCACTGAATCACTTTCACCATATTTTGGATCATTGCCATGTTGAAAAAGTGCACTTCTACACATCTTTAAGGGGTTCAGATTGATGGCAGCATGCTCTCTTTCGAAATAGAGCAGTGGAAGTTTGAATTAATGAAAGAGAAAAATCATTCAAAAATGCATGGTGCCTACAGGGAGACATGGTGGTGGCAGTGTCCTTATGTGGGGCTGCATGAGTGCTTTTGGTGTCAGGGAGCTACATTTCATTGATGCTATCATGAATTCACAGATGTATGTGGATCGCCCCCAGTCACAGGGCCACGGGTTCTCGGTACCGGGCCTCTCTGGTTCGGTTCTGAGGCTGTTACGGTGGCTAGACCCGGTCCAATGAAGATGGTGGAACAGTCTGTCAGGGGTTCGTGACGCCACCTGTGGTGTTCGGTCAGGGTGACCGACGCTGCTGTGGGGTCCGCTGGGGGTGATGGAATGGCAGCTGGATGGTATAACTTCCCACAGGTGAAGTATGTCCCCAGGGCTTCCCAGTAAGGTGGATGGTGATGGTGTGAGGTGCCGGCAATAACGAGGACACAGGGTTGCAGTCTCTTTACCTCTTTACTGAAGACTTCAGGATCCTCAATCCAGAGCACGTTTAACAGGGCTATCAGAGACCGGTCGGTCCAATGGGTACATCCAGAGTTTCCTTCGCAGATGGAAATCGTTGCCTACCACTAGCGCCTGTGTGTTGTAGTCCTACCCTGCTGAGCATTCGGAATAGTCCTCACAACTGCTGTTCTCGTTCGTTCTCTATAGCTCTCTCTCTCTCGTTCTTTGGTTCCAGATGTTACTAGTTTCTAACGTCCCCCAGGTATGTTATGGCTAGGATGCTGTTATGATCTGGTGGCCTAGGAGCAGCATGAGACGGACTCTGGAGAAGGTGGTCCCTATTCTGACCGCAAACCCTGAACCTAGCAGCGCAACTAAAAGTAGCCGTGGGGGGTACCTGACACTCCCTAGACCCCTCGGCACAGCCTAAGATCTAACTTCCCCTAAAGACAGAAACAGGAAACCTATCTTGCCTCAGAGAAAATCCCCAAAGGATAGATAGCCCCCCACAAATATTGACGGTGAGAGGAGAGGGAAATAACATACGCAGAAATTAAATCAGATTTTAGCATAGGAGGCCATACTAGCTAAAAAGAAAGAATAGAACAGAGTACTATGCGGTCAGTATAAAAACGCTAGAAAATATTCACCACAGAAAATACGAATCACCACATCTGACTAAAGACATGGGGGGTATATCTGCATCTCCAGAGACACAGCTTAGCTGCAAAAAATCCTTCACAGACAAAGCTGAACAAGACAAAAACATGAATATGCACAAAACTTTAAGGTCCACAGCAGGTGGACAGCAAAAACAAAGCCAGGACTTATCTTTGTAGAAAAGCACAGCAAACTGGAGAGACCAGCAGGGAAGTGAATCCTTCAAAAACAATGGACAACTGGCAGGGACTAAAGAGTCCAGCAAGGCTATATACCCCAGTCAGTTTTGCAATTAGTAGAAACACCTGTCCAATCCTGCAGTCCAGTCACAACTGCTTTACCCTCTACAACCACCGGAGGGAGCCCAAAAGCTGAATTCACAACAGGATGCCACCCGTTTGACGGGAAGGCTCGGAGCTCTTCCGGGACCCTAGAGATGCCCCTCTCCACGCGTTGCCCCCTATGTCTTCGTAGGTGTAGTAAGGTAGACAGCCAACCTATAATTGACTGTCCGGCAGAGTTTGAAGTAAGGCCTGAAGTCAGTTACTCCTACCGTGTTCCGGCCACCGACTACGCGCCTCAGTAAGATGTTGCCTCTCTCTCTCGGCATGACTCTTACTGGCTCTCCTTTGTGCTTGATCTCGTTTACAGTGTTCCACAATATCCTTCCCTTCATGTCTCTCTCCTGGATACCGCCACAGGGTGTGCAGGCGCGGTTCCGTTACGTTCTGTTCGCTAGGCACCTGCCAGGTTCCCACGCCTGACAGGGACCCTCCTGTGCCTTCTCCCTGCAACACCCCCTGCCACGGGATGTTGCCTGGTTCCAACCCAGTCAGCTTCTGACTAACTTCCTCCCCAGCCCCTAGTTTTACCAATGTCAGGAGTGGCCCAATAAAAAAAGCCTTTTTCTCCCCCTAGTGGCCGGAGTGTGAAGTGTAATGTGTTCTGGTGATACCTGGTCAGGAGAACTCCTTAGTGCCATCAGACGTACCGTCACTCTCCTTAGCGGCAGAGTGCCATACTGCAACAACCAGGTCTCTGGGGCGCTGCATATGGCTCTATATCAAATAAGGAGATGCCACCATCACTCCGTACCCTTAAGAGATGTGCATATTTTTTTAAGTACATGGTGCCTACAGAAAAACAAAGATGGCAATGTACTGGTGTCAGAGAGTTACATTTCAATAACGGTATCATGAATTTACCAATATACCCAATTCAACAGAAGAGAAAAGTTAAGCATCACGCTTCATCCATCATCCATCCATCTTTAAAGAAGATTGGAAACAGATAGATATTGCTCATATGTTGCCAACTTGTTCATTCAATATGCTGAAAACAAGAATAGACAGCACCCCCTAAAATCATACATTGATCTAATGTTGCTAGGCAAAAATATATATAACTGAACACGAGGTTCTTAGTTTATCATTCTGATCAGAATGTTTGAAGCCCATTGCCATTGTCTTATGAGAAACAAAAAGTTTTAGATTTATAGGCCGAGTTAAGGCATCTGAGACAAGCGGCTGAGCACAGGGTAGATGAGCTGGAGAAAGAAGTCTCTGGCTAGAGGGGGAAAGTATGATGGGATTGATAGACCCGGGGAGTAGAATGTCTTTTAAGATCCCTCCTGAATGTTCTGTGTTGCCTGGAATGGGGTTGAGCGTGAATGGCTCCGGTGGGGACGTTAAAGAACATTTGACAGCCTGCCTCTACAGCCTGCCTCTACATTGACGTGACTGAGGGGTCCATGTATCACAAAGTGGGGGTAGTCCTGGACTTACTGTACACTATGGCAATATTGCGGGACTTGGAAACCCTGTGGGACTGGTGGATAAAAGGAAAAGTGTCTGTGGAATTAATATGTATGAGAATTAATACAGAGAATGCACCCTCTAGAGTAGACAGTCCTAAGTTAGACATGACCAAAGGAAATGGTGGATGGGCCAAACTTAGTGACATGATGGTGTTGGCCATACCAGAACGTATGACAGGACGAAAGTGAGGGTCTCACCAACTCTGGAACTTACAGGTGACTGTTATGATCTGGTGGTTTAGGAACAACATGGGACAAGCTCTGAAGGAGGTGGTATCTATACTGACTGCAAACCCTGAACCTAGCAGCACAACTAAAAATAGCCGTGGGGGGTACCTGACGCTCCCTAAACCCCTCGGCACAGCCTAAGATCTAACTTCCCCTAAAGATGGAAACAGGAAACCTATCTTGCCTCAGAGAAAATCCCCAAAGGAAAGATAGCCCCCCACAAATATTGACGGTGAGAGGAGGGGAAAATAACATACGCAGAAATGAAATCAGATTTTAGCATAGGAGGCCATACTAGCTAGATAGATAGGACAGGAAAGGATACTGTGCGGTCAGTATAAAAACTACAAAAAAATCCACACAGAGTTTACAAAAATCTCCATACCTGACTAAAGGTGTGGAGGGTAAATCTGCTTCCCAGAGCTTCCAGCTAACAGAAAAAATCCATACTGACAAGCTGGACAAAATATAGAATGCACAGAACAATAAGTCCACAACATGTGGACTGAAATGAGCAAAGCCAGGACTTATCTTTGCTGAACTGGTCAGGAAACCAGGGAAATCCAAGCAGAGATGTGAATCCAGCCAGGAAACATTGACAAGTGGCACTGGCTGAAGGGAAGAGCCAGGAATAAAAGCCTAGCAGAAAGACAATTAGTGGAAGCAGCTGCTCACTACTAAATCCAAGGAGCAGCCATTCCACTTAAAACCACTGGAGGGAGCCCAAGAGCAGAACTCACAAAAGTGCCACTTACAACCACCGGAGGGAGCCCAAGAGCGGAATTCACAACAGGTGGCCAAAGGTGTAACCGTTGAAGATGAGGAAGCTCCAGGATTGGGGGTCCAACACCATTAGAAATGGGAACCGCTGGTTCCAGGATGATCAATCAGGTGGTGGTAACTCCCATTCAGATGGTGACGAAAGCGGAAAAGAGTGCAGTAAAGCTGACTCAGGTACAAGTGGCAAGTCTTCCTCCCATCGCCGGAGATGTAAAAGAGGCTGAACAAATTGCACCCTCTGAGAATATTGATAAAGAGAGTTCGACCACTGTCACCCGACAACTAGAGGAGGTCTGTCAACAGCTGGCGAATGAGAGGGTGAAGGTGTCAAGTATGGAAGCCACCAACTCCGCACAGTTAGATCAGGTGTGTCAGGATCTCACCAATATGTTGTCTTATGAGAAACAAAAAGTTTCAGATTTACAGACCGAGTTAAGACATCTGAGACAAGCGGCTGAGCACAGGGTGGATGAGATGGAGAAGGAAGTCTCTGAGCTCAGAGGTCACCTGTCAATGTGGCAAAGTGTGAATAAGACTTTGAAGGAAGATATTGAGGTGCTCAGGGAAGCTTTAGGAGGTCTTCTACAAGAGAAGGAGATGGTGGACGCAGACTTACAGCGGCGGTACCAGTAACGAGGTGAAGCTGCCAATTACCATCCTGACCAGGGGTCTGAAAGAGTGTAAAGCGGAGGAAGCGTTGGTGCTAAAAGCAGAACAAGACAGTCAACCAGTCGTGGCAGATGTCTTGATGGAAATGTCTAAGGCAAAACAGGAGCCATCCATCCATGAAGAGAGTGAAACCTTGGTCTTCAAGTGCGTGAGAGAAGTACCCGAAAAGGTGCAAGAGGCATGTACCGGTGAGGGTGTGTATGAGGCCTTTAAAAAAGCAGTAGAGGCATGTAGTGTGCACTGGGCACCGGAAACTCAGCAGTTGGTGATACTGTCGACTAGGGAAGTCACAGTGAAGCGGGTAGCTATCCTGAAGGATATGCACCTACAATATCTTTGCACAAAACAGATGAACCTGTTGAGGAATAAGGAAGCCGCTTGACGTTTGAAGCATGCCAGGAAAGCTCAAAGTAAGCTGGGCATTGTGGAAGACATCGTTCAAGTACCCTGAAATATGGTGGAGAAAGTCGTTGGGAGATTTGGAAAAGTAATGCAAGACCTGGTGAATAGATCCGGTGTGGCGAGAGTGAAGATTCCAAATGATGGTGAAGTCCAGGTAGTTGGTGAAGATGGGATGGTTCCATTTGTCGTAATTGGCTCAGTAGAAAGTTTTTAGAACATTCGAATACTTATTGAATACTGGGTGACAAACCTGAGGGAGATAGAGCAGCTAAGACTGGACCGGTTGCAGATTAATAAGCAGCTGCAGAATATAAGATGGCGACCACTTTCAACCCAGGGTCTGGAGAAACAAAAAGATGCCCTAAAAAATAGAAGAGTTCAAAGTAGGTTCTACTCCGTTAACTCAGGGCTGAGTGACCTAGGCGGGAGACCCGGTAGCGGACTTGAGAACAAAGAGTCAGACTGAGATCAGTCACTAAGCTCAACTGGATGGTGGACTCATGACCGCAGCAACAGTAGGAGGCGGCCATGGAAAGAAAGGTCATGTAAAGGGGCAAAATTGAAAAGTGGGTTGACTAAAAAGGGTCTGGTGACACATACAGATGGTGACTCAAGGGCTGAAGCCCAAGGCCGGCATACCGACCGCTGGGGACGGGGGAGGCCTAACAAAGGTGTAATGCGAATGACTCCCAAGACCAACTGAGACGGTCCTCACGACTTGTGGGGCAAGGTGACATGGGTAACCGATCTCGGGACCCCTGGTTTATGTCAAGTGTTCAACCCCGCAAGTTTGAACAGAGGGAGAGGGTATGTGGTGTAGTGACCCATGTTACAACCAGAGGGCACTGTATGTGCTCATCAGGATACGCATGGAGGCGTATCTGTAATGGTGATAATGATAACTGTGTCCGGCATGATTGTAAATGGCTGGTATGAGTCGCAGAGGGAGTCTGCGCTGTAAGCCTGAAGTAATGTTGTTGCTCTGGGACCTGTAGTCCCACAAGTATTTGTATAGTTGTAAAGGGAGGCTTTCAGGGATGGTCAGAGAGCTGGGCAGGTCTGGCCAACCACACATATCTCCCATTCAGGGGAGGGGTTACAGGTACATATTGTGACCATGGTGTGGTCGCATGGTTCAGAGTGTTAGGACCTGAATGGTCTGTGCTGTAGGTCATGAAAGAGGTCAGGTCTGTGTTGCAAGCTCCAGAAAGTGGAGACTTCCTGAAGAGCATGTGGAAATACCATGGACCTGGATGGTTGGTGTTGGAAGCTCCTGTGAGTGGAGAATTCTGGGAAGTGTCTGGTGAGACCATGTACCTACAGAGCCTGGGACGGCATCTGTGTAGGCGAAGCCAGGACTGACAAGGAGTCAGCGTGAGGAGCAGAGCTCCTGGAAGATAACCCCAGACCAGGGGGGTAGTAATATAAGGCAGATAAGTTTATTTGCTACATGAACAGACTGGTGGTCATGACATGTTCATGGATGTAACGAAATGAACTGTATGTTATGTGGTTTAAGCGGAGTTAATAAACCAAATAGACTGATTTATGTGAGGAAACCGCTCCTGTGTGCTTTAATCCAGTGCCAAACGAGTGTCCCCAATGCACTCAGGTAGTGCTATCTCACAGCCCTTAAAACAGGGCATAAAATAGTTAATAAATTGTTAATAAATAATATTTCCCACATGTCTACTTTGTCATCACAATTTTAGAACCAACTTTTTTTTGTTAGGAAGTTATAAGGATTAAATTTTGACCACCAATTTCTCATTTTTACAACAAATTTGAAGTCACTTTGAGGGGTCTATATGGCACAAAATACCCAAAAGTGACACCATTCTAAAAACAGCACCCCTAAAGCTGATCAAAACCACATTCAAGAAGTTTATTAACCCTTCAAGTGTTTCACAGGGGCAGAAGCAACGAGGAAAAAACTGAACATTTAACTTTTTAATCACAAAAGTGATATTTTAGCACATTTTTTATTTTCTCAAGGATAAATGGAGAAAATGGACATATAAATTTGTTGTGCAATTTCTCCTGAGTGCGCTGATACCCTATATGTTGGGGGGAACCACTGTTTGGGCGCATGGCAGAGCTTGAAAGGGAAGAATCGCCGTTTGACTTTTTCAAACCAAAATTTTCAGGAATTGAGATTTGACGCCATGTCTTGTTTGGAGAGCCCCTGATGTGCCTAAAAAGTGGAAACCTTCACAAGTGACCCCATTTCGGAAACTAGACCCCACAAAAACGTATCTACATATGTGGTGAGCACTTGGCACCCCCAAGTGTTTCAATAAAGTTTATAACACCCGGTTGTGAAAATAAAAAATATATATGTTTTCACAAATATATTTTAGTCCTCAATTTTTTATTTTCCCAAGGGTAACGGGAAATTGGACTCCAAAAGTTGTTGTCAAACTTATCCTGAGTATGCTGATACCCGACATGTGGGGGAGAATCACTGCAGGGCTGAGCTCAGAAGGAAAGGAGCACTGTTTCACTTTTTCATTGTAGAATTGGCTGGAATTGAGATAGTACACCATATCATATTTGGAGAGCCCCTGATGTGCCTAAACAGTAGAATCCCCCAAATTCTAACTCCAACCCTAACCCAACACACCCCTAACCCTAATCCCATGGCAGAGCTTGGAAGGGAAGGAGCGCCATTTGAATTTTTCAAACCAAAATTGGCTGGAATTGAGATCGGATGCCATGTTGCGTTTGGAGAGCCACTGATGTGCCTAAACAGTAGAAACCCCCCACAAGTGACCCCTTTTTGGAAACTAACCCCCCAAGGAACTTATCTAAATGTGTGGTGAGAACTTTGAACCCCCAAGTGTTTCACTAAAATTTATAATGCCCAGCCGTGAAAAGAAAATCCACAAAAATGATTTTTTTAGATCACAATTTTTTATTTTCCCAAGTGTAACAGGAGAAATTGGACCCAAAAAGTTGTTGTCCAGTTTTTTCTGAGTACGCCGATACCCAATATGTGGGAGAAAACTGCTGTTTGAGCACACGTCAAGGCTTAGAAAGGAAGTAGTGACATTTTGGAATGCAGACTTTGATGGATTGGTCTGCGGGCATCATGTTCCATTTGCAGAGCCCCATGATGTGCCTAAACAGTAGAAACCCCCCACAATTGACCTCATTTTGGAAACTAGACCCTCAAATTAAATTATCTAGATGTGTGGTGAGAACTCTCACGGCTCCCGGGTAATACTGCTGTAGGAAATGCTGCACACAGCAGCAAGGGAGCTGAGCAATGAGCCAGGAACTAACCAGGTAACAACCAGGACCTGAACCATGTGACAGAGTAGGAGGTGGTCGGGAGCAGAGCCAGATTCCAGGGTGCAGAGAAGGGGTAAACACAAGAGAGTAGTCAAACAAGCTGAGATTGGAGCCAGGAGATCACAAAGTACCAAAGGGATGAGACAGGGGATTGTCAGAAGTGAAGCCAGAGGTCAGTAATCCAAAATAATAAACCAACAGAGTAATGCACGGAGAGCAAGGAAAATGATTGCAAACCAGGCACACACTCCAGTGGTCAGGAACACAGACTAGAACAGAATCATAGCCTGATGTGAGCATAAATACCCCTCTCAGATCAAAAGAGAGGCCAGCAAAATTAACCCTGAGAGAACAGGACATTAACCATGTCCTAACCATGACAAGAACTTTGAATCCCAAAGTGTTTCACTAAAGTTTATAGTGCCCGACCGAGAGAAAAAAAGATTTTTTTTTCCAGAAAAATTATTTTTTAGCCCCCAATTTCTTATTTTCTCAGGGGTAACAAGAGAAATTGGACCCTAAAAATTGTTGTCCAATTTGTCCTAAGTATGCTGATACCCCATATGTTGGAGAAAACTACTGTTTGGGCACATGTCGGGGATCGGAAGGAAAGAAGTCACGTAATTCAGACTTTGATGGAATGGTCTGAGGACATCATGTTCCGTTTGCAGAGCCCCTGATGTGCCAAAAATGTAGAAACCCCCACAAGTGAACCTATTTTGGAAACTAGACCCCAAGGAACTTGACCAGATGTGCCTAAACAGTGGCAGTGCCCAACAAGTGCCCTCTTTTTGGAACTAATCTACTCTTTCCTGTTATGCAAATTTAAGTAAATTAGTAGTGCATGGAGGTGTGGTACAATTTGAAGCATACTGTCAAACACAGGCCAGGTTTTTCTGGGCAGGTGTCACATTGATAAATGGTGTCCTTGCGTATTCCCCTTTTGTAACACACTGGGCACTTTTTTTTTGCAACTTACCTTTTTTTCCAGTTTGAGGGACCTTCCCCAAGAAATACTGACCTGATATGATTCGAACACCTTCAGTTACGGAAATACTGGGGCCCACTCCTTGCTGAGTGCCAAGTATCAGGGCCTTAATAACTACCTAATGAAACTGAAGGTACTGTACAACAAATCGGTGTGGCCTGCATGTCTTGACAGCAGGAAAGCGTTGAGCATTGCCATCTATACGATGTGCACAGCCAGCTTTTTTTACCACACCTTGGCGTTTCTCAAAGCACTGTACGGTTGGAGGAATTAATCAGAGAGAACAACGCCCCCCGTGTTTTTGTTGTACCCCAGTACACAGGTCAGTTTGCTGACCTTTGCAGAGGTACCTTTTACAGTGCCGATGGTGCTGCCATTACCGTATATGGTGGTCAAGAAAAGACATCCCTGTTGTCCTTGCATTTGACCACCAGAAGGTGGTCGCTACATTGGGCTCTCCTGTCACCCCTTCTGAGCATCTGCCCAAGTAGCATTTTCGGGAGGCCTCTCTGATTCCTGCCGACAGTACTGCAGGCTGCGGTCCATCATGCACAGAGTTTTTTGAAGAGTAGGATGCTGGTATAAAAGTTATCCGTGTAGAGGTGATAACCTATATCCAGCAGTGAGTGCACCAAATTCCACACAATTTTCCAACTCACTCCCAGGACAGGGGGGCATTCAGGGGGTTCAATCTGGATTTCCTTCCCTTCGTAAATTCTAAGCCTGTGGGTGTACCCTGAGGTACTCTCGCACTTAGAGTTTAATTCCATACCTGATCCTCTTGCTGGAGTGTTGAACAAAACATCAACACTATAATATTGCCGAAGTTCTCGCTTCTTAAGGATTCCCATGTGATGGACCAGACCCCAAAACTGCATAATTTCAACTGTATCTACACTAGGCCAGTTAGAAAATGATGAACCAGAGTTTTGTGCCAAAATTTGATAAGCATATAAATTAGTTTGGCCCACCATGAGGTTAACAAAATCCTCAGAGAAACAGACTTTAAAAAAGTTTAGCTCTATGAGACCGGTGGTGTCAAACTTGATTCCTGATTCTGCCACAAAATCAGGAATCAGTGGCTCATAACTTTTGGGGGGCGAGGTCCATATGGGGTCCGTAGTGGGGTGCACTGCTTCATCTTCTGTCGTAGGACGTGTGTGTGACAGTTCAACAGGACCTGAGGAGGAAGAAGAGGACAACGAATGTGAGAAATAAAGAAATATGGGATCCTCTCCCTCGCTATCAGTGTTGGAGGCAAGGAAAGCATATGCATCCTCCATGGAATAGCGTTGTTGGGATGGGCGGAACAACTTTTTTTTTATCAATATGGTGATTGTGTAAGTACTTTTATTTTTAACTGGGTGTGTGGGGGATAGTGTTTGGTGTAAACTTTTGTCTGAAAAGAAAAAGCTAAAAGAAAAAAGCACAACCAGGGAGAAAAAAATATCTGTGAAAAAAAGTGTAAACCAGTAGGCTCGAGTTCTGATGAGTGAACTGCATCACTAATCAAAGCTCGGCTGCTACTGGATGTGTGCATGGAGGTGGCGAATAAGAGATGTGTCTAAAACAGCAGAAATAAGCTCTGATGAGTAAACTGCTTCACTTATCAAAGTTCGGCGGCTGCTGGATGTGCGCACGAGGTGGCAAAATGAAAAGTGACTAAAACAGCAGGCACAAGTTCTAATAAGTGAACTGCATCACTAGTCAAAGCTCAGCGGCTGCTGGATATGCGCATGGGGGTGGTGTAAGAGGGGGTGAGAAAGCAAAATGGAAAACAGTAGGCACGAGCTCTGATGAGTGAACTATGGAGGTGGCGCAAAGGAGGGTGAAAAAGAAAAGCGAGCATGAGTGTTTACCAGTGAACTGCATCACCAATCAATGCTCGGCAGCTGATAAATTTGAGCACGGGGGTGGTGCAAGGGGGTGAGAAAACAAAATGGGAAACAGCAGGCACAAGCTCTGATGAATGAACGTCATCACTAATCAAAGCTCGGCGACTGCTGGATGTACACACGGGGGTGTTGTAAGAGGGGGTGAGAAAGCAAAATGGAAAACAGTAGGCACGAGCTCTGATGAGTGAACTATGGAGGTGGCGCAAAGGAGGGTGAAAAAAAAAGCGAGCATGAGTGTTTACCAGTGAACTGCATCACCAATCAATAGGGTTGAGCGAAACGGGTCGAACATTTTCAAAAGTCGCCGACTTTTGGCTAAGTCGGGGTTTCATGAAACCCGATCCGACCCCTGTGCGGGGTCGGCCATGCGGTACGCGACTTTCGCGCCAAAGTCGCGTTTCAATGACGCGAAAAGCGCCATTTCTCAGCCAATGAAGGTAAACGCAGAGTGTGGGCAGCGTGATGACATAGGTCCTGGTCCCCACCATCTTAGAGAAGGGCATTGCAGTGATTGGCTTGCTGTCTGCGACGTCACAGGGGCTATAAAGAGGCGTTCCCGCCGACCGCCATCTTACTGCTGCTGATCTGAGCTTAGGGAGAGGTTGCTGCCGCTTTGTCAGAAGCAGGGATAGCGTTAGGCAGGGTCCATTAACCACAAAACCGCTTGTGCTGCAGCGATTTGCACTGTCCAACACCACCCTCGGTGTGCAGGGACAGTGGAATTTTTTTTTTTTTTTTTTTTCCCCTCAGCGCTGTAGCTCATTGGGCTGCCCTAGAAGGCTCCCTGATAGCTGCATTGCTGTGTGTACGCCGCTGTGCAAACCAACTGCTTTTTTCAAAGCACAAATCCTCTTGTTCCTTCCTTTCTGCACAGCTATCTTTTTTGTTTGTCCACACTTTTTATTTCATTTGTGCATCAGTCCACTCCTTATTGCTGCCTGCCATACCTGGCTGAGATTACTGCAGGCAGGGAGATAGTAGCTGCCTGCCATACCTGGCTGAGATTACTGCAGGCAGGGAGATAGTAATTGTAGGACATTCCCTGTTTTTTTTTTTTTTTTTTTTTTGGTGGGAGATTAAGATTGGCAATTTGGCATTTCTGCTAGAGTGCCATCCCTGTGTGTGCCATCTCTCTCACATAGTGGGCCATAGAAAGCCTTTTCATTTTTCTGTATTTTTTTTTGTGGGGTGTATAAATTCTCCCTGATAAAAATACAGTGGGAGATTAATATTGGCCTTTGGGCTTGTGTGCCAGTCCTGAGTGTGCCATCTCTCTCACAAATAGTGGGCCATAGAAAGCCTATTTTATTTTTTTTTGGGTTTTATAAATTCTCCCTGAAAAAAAGGGAGATTAATATTGGCCTCTGGGCTTCTGTGCCAGTCCTGAGCGTGCCATCTGTGCCAGTCCTGAGCGTCCCATCTCTCTCACAAATAGTGGGCCATAGAAAGCCTATTTAATTTTTTTTTTGGTTTTATAAATTTTCCCTGAAAAAAGGGAGATTAATATTGGCCTCTGGGCTTGTGTGCCAGTTGTGAGCGTGCCATCTGTGCCAGTCCTGAGCGTGCCATCTCTCTCACAAATAGTGGGCCATAGAAAGCCTATTTAATTTTTTTTTTGGTTTTATAAATTTTCCCTGAAAAAAGGGAGATTAATATTGGCCTCTGGGCTTGTGTGCCAGTTGTGAGCGTGCCATCTGTGCCAGTCCTGAGCGTGCCATCTCTCTCACAAATAGTGGGCCATAGAAAGCCTATTTAAATATTTTTTTGGTTTTATAAATTCTCCCAGAAAAAAAGGGAGATTAATATTGGCCTCTGGGCTTCTGTGCCAGTTGTGAGCGTGCCATCTGTGCCAGTCCTGAGCGTGCCATCTCTCTCACAAATAGTGGGCCATAGAAAGCCTATTTAAATATTTTTTTGGTTTTATAAATTCTCCCAGAAAAAAAGGGAGATTAATATTGGCCTCTGGGCTTCTGTGCCAGTCCTGAGCGTGCCATCTGTGCCAGTCCTGAGCGTCCCATCTCTCTCACAAATAGTGGGCCATAGAAAGCCTATTTTATTTTTTTTTTGGGTTTCAGAAATTCTCCCTGGAAAAAAAAAGGGAGATTAATATTGCCCTTTGGGCTTGTGTGCCAGTACTAAGCGTTCCATCTCTCTCTCTCTCTCAGTCAGTGGGCCATAGAACGCATATTTTTGGTTTTATTTGTTTTCTAAATTCTCCCTGAAAAAATCATTTTATTTTATTTGGTTTCTAAATTCTTCCTGATAAAATCATATTTTTTTTATTATTTTTATTTCTAAAGTCTCCCTGAAAAAAAAAAAAAAAAAAAACAACCAAAAAAACAGTGGGAGATTAATATTGGCCTTTCTGCTTGTGTGCCAGTCTTGACTCCTGGGTGTGCCATCTCTCTCTCTCTCTCTCTCTCTCTCTCTCTCTCTCTCTCTCTCTCTCTCCAATTGTGGTCCATAGAAAGCCTATATTTTTTTTCCTTGATTTGGGTTCTAAAATCTACCAGAGAAAATAACTACATCAATCATTGGTAGAAAAATATTGGCCTCTGGGTTTGTGTGCCACTCCTGACTCCTGTGTGCGTCATCTCTCAGTCAGTGGGCCATAGAACGCCTATTTTTGGTTTTATTTGTTTTCTAAATTCTCCCTGAAAAAATTATTTTATTTTATTTGGTTTCTAAATTCTTCCTGATAAAATCATATTTTTTTTATTATTTTTTTTTCTAAAGTCTCCCTGAAAAAAAAAAAAAAAAACAGTGGGAGATTAATATTGGCCTTTCTGCTTGTGTGCCAGTCTTGACTCCTGGGTGCGTCATCTCTCAGTCAGTGGGCCATAGAACGCCTATTTTTGGTTTTATTTGTTTTATAAATTCTCCCTGAAAAAATCATTTTATTTTATTTGGTTTCTAAATTCTTCCTGATAAAATCATATTTTTTTTATTATTTTTTTTTCTAAAGTCTCCCTGAAAAAAAAAAAAAAAAAACAACCAAAAAAAACAGTGGGAGATTAATATTGGCCTTTCTGCTTGTGTGCCAGTCTTGACTCCTGGGTGCGTCATCTCTCAGTCAGTGGGCCATAGAACGCCTATTTTTGGTTTTATTTGTTTTCTAAATTCTCCCTGAAAAAATCATTTTATTTTATTTGGTTTCTAAATTCTTCCTGATAAAATCATATTTTTTTTATTATTTTTTTTTCTAAAGTCTCCCTGAAAAAAAAAAAAAAAAAAACAACCAAAAAAAACAGTGGGAGATTAATATTGGCCTTTCTGCTTGTGTGCCAGTCTTGACTCCTGGGTGCGTCATCTCTCAGTCAGTGGGCCATAGAACGCCTATTTTTGGTTTTATTTGTTTTCTAAATTCTCCCTGAAAAAATCATTTTATTTTATTTGGTTTCTAAATTCTTCCTGATAAAATCATATTTTTTTTATTATTTTTTTTTCTAAAGTCTCCCTGAAAAAAAAAAAAAAAAAAACAACCAAAAAAAACAGTGGGAGATTAATATTGGCCTTTCTGCTTGTGTGCCAGTCTTGACTCCTGGGTGTGCCATCTCTCTCTCTCTCTCTCTCCAATTGTGGTCCATAGAAAGCCTACATTTTTTTTCCTTGATTTGGGTTCCAAAATCTACCAGAGAAAATAACTCCATCAATCATTGGTAGAAAAATATTGGCCTCTGGGCTTGTGTGCCACTCCTGATTCCTGTGTGCGTCATCTCTCACTCAGTGGCCCATAGAAAGCATATAGTTTGTTACATTTGTTTTCTAAATTCTCCCTGCAAAAATCTATTTTTTTTTTTTTGGGGGGTTTCTAAAGTGTTCCTGAAAAAAATAAAAATAAAAAAAAAATAATAGTGTGACATTAATATTAACATTTGTGCTTCAGTGACAGTCCTGCGTGTGGGGCATCTCTCTAATTTGCAGCCACCAAAAAAAGAGTGTGTAACATTGGGCCTGATTTTCGCTGTGGTCTCACCAACCTGTAAAGGGGTAGCTAAATCATACAGAAGTTATAGCTCACCGTGTAAGTTGTGTGACTGCAACAAATAACGTTAGTTTGGTTACGTTTTTAAAACAATGAGGAAGTCTAGTGGAAGAGGTCGTGGCCGGGGGCGTTCATTGTCAGCTGGTAATGAGGGTAGTGGTAGTGGTGGAGCATCAGGTGGTCGTGGGGGAAAAAATATTGCACCTAAGTCTGGAGCTGTGGAGCCAGGTTCGTCGTCCGGCTACACAAGGCCTCGAACGCTCCCTTTTCTGGGATTAGGAAAACCGCTTTTAAAGCCGGAGCAGCAAGAGCAAGTTTTGGCTTATCTTGCTGACTCAGCCTCTAGCTCTTTTGCCTCATCTCGTGAAACTGGTAAAAGTAAAAGCAGCGCGTCGTTAGTGGATGTTCACGGTCAGGGACAAGTCACTTCCTTGTCCTCTTCAGCAAAAACAACAACAGAGAAGAATGCAGCAGGCGACACAACGGGTTACTCCATGGAGCTCTTTACACATACCGTCCCTGGCTTAGAAAGTGAAGCAGTTAACAGTCCATGCCCATTACAAATTGAATCTGACATGGAGTGCACTGACGCACAGCCACAGCCAGACTACTATGCTGGTCCTTTGACTCAGACCACAACATTGCCCTCGCAGGGTGCTGATCAAGAATCAGACCCTGATGAGACTATGTTGCCCCATCACGAACGCTATACCACCGAACGACACGGTGACACAGACGAAGTTGCGCAGGAGGTACAAGAAGAGTTATTAGATGACCCAGTTCTTGACCCCGATTGGCAGCCATTGGGGGAACAGGGTGCAGGCGGCAGCAGTTCTGAAGCAGAGGAGGAGGAGGGGCCGCAGCAGGCATCAACATCGCCACAGGTTCCATCTGCCGGGCCCGTATCTTGCCCAAAACGCGTGGCAAAGCCAAAACCTGGTGGAGGACAGCGTGGCCATCCGGTTAAAGCTCAGTCTGCAATGCCTGAAAAGGTATCCGATGCTAGAAAGAGTGCAGTCTGGCATTTTTTTAAACAACATCCAATTGATCAGCGCAAAGTCATCTGTCAAAAATGTTCTACTTCCTTAAGCAGAGGTCAGAATCTGAAAAGTCTCAATACTAGTTGCATGCATAGACATTTAACCACCATGCATTTGAAAGCTTGGACTAACTACCAAACGTCCCTTAAGGTTGTTGCACCCTCGGCCAATGAAGCTAGTCATCAACGCAACATCCCTTCCGGCAGTGTAGGACCACCATTTAGCGCACCACCTGCTGTATCTGTGCAGGTATCTTTGCCAGGCCAAAGCAGTCAGGGTCAGGGAATCACCAGTTTCGTAGTAGGAAACACTGCATCTAGGGCACCGGCGGCAACAATACCATCTCCCACCGTCTCTCAGTCTGCCATGTCCACCGGCACCCCCGCTAGTTCCACGATCTCCAGCTCTCCAGTCCAGCTCACCCTACATGAGACTATGGTTAGAAAAAGGAAATACTTAGCCTCGCATCCGCGTACACAGGGTTTGAACGCCCACATAGCTAGACTAATCTCGTTAGAGATGATGCCCTACCGGTTAGTTGAAAGCGAAGCTTTCAAAGACCTGATGGACTACGCTGTACCACGCTACGAGCTACCCAGTCGACACTTTTTTTCCAGAAAAGCCATCCCAGCCCTCCACCAGCATGTTAAAGAGCGCATCGTCCATGCACTCAGGCAATCTGTGAGCACAAAGGTGCACCTGACAACAGATGCATGGACCAGTAGGCATGGCCAGGGACGTTACGTGTCCATCACGGCACACTGGGTAAATGTGGTGGATTCAGGGTCCACAGGGGACAGCAAGTTTGGGACAGTTCTGCCTAGCCCACGGTCTAGTAAACAGTTGTCTGTAGCCGTTCGCACCCCCTCCTCCTCCTCCTCCTCGTCCTCCTGCAGAAGCAAGAGCTCGTCCACAGACCGCAGTCGCACAAACACTCCATCCGCACCTGCCACTGTTGCACACCAGGTCTCCCATTATGGGGCAGCTACTGGCATACGTCAGCAGGCTGTATTGGCTATGAAGTGTTTGGGCGACAATAGACACACCGCGGAAGTTCTGTCCGAGTTCTTGCAGCAAGAAACGCAGTCGTGGCTGGGCACTGTAGATCTTGAGGCAGGCAAGGTAGTGAGTGATAACGGAAGGAATTTCATGGCTGCCATCTCCCTTTCCCAACTGAAACACATTCCTTGCCTGGCTCACACCTTAAACCTGGTGGTGCAGTGCTTCCTGAAAAGTTATCCGGGGTTATCCGACCTGCTCCTCAAAGTGCGTGGACTTTGCGCACATATCCGCCGTTCGCCTGTACACTCCAGCCGTATGCAGACCTATCAGCGTTCTTTGAACCTTCCCCAGCATCGCCTAATCATAGACGTTGCAACAAGGTGGAACTCAACACTGCACATGCTTCAGAGACTGTGCGAACAGAGGCGGGCTGTTATGTTTTTGTGGGAGGATACACATACACGGGCAGGCAGTAGGATGGCAGACATGGAGTTGTCAGGTGTGCAGTGGTCGAAGATTCAAGACATGTGTCAAGTCCTTCAGTGTTTTGAGGAATGCACACGGCTGGTTAGTGCAGACAACGCCATAATAAGCATGAGCATCCCCCTAATGCGTCTGCTGATGCAAAGTTTGACGCACATAAAGGATCAGGCGTCTGCACCAGAGGAAGAGGAAAGCCTTGATGACAGTCAGCGATTGTCTGGTCAGGGCAGTGTACATGACGAGGTACCGGGCGAAGAGGAGGTGGAGGATGAGGAGGATGATGGGGATGAGTATATTTTTAATGAGGAAGCTTTCCCGGGGGCACGGGAAATTGGTGGCGTGGCAAGGCCGGGTTCTGGTTTTTTGAGGGACACAAGTGACGTAGATTTGCCTGCAACTGCCCCTCAACCAAGCACAACCGCAGATTTGACAACGGGAACTTTGGCCCACATGGCGGATTATGCCTTGCGTATCCTCAAAAGGGACACACGCATTACAAAAATGATGAACGATGACGATTACTGGTTGGCCTGCCTCCTTGATCCTCGCTATAAAGGCAAATTGCAAAATATTATGCCACATGAGAACTTGGAACTAATATTAGCAACAAAACAATCAACTCTTGTTGACCGTTTGCTTCTGGCATTCCCTGCACACAGCGCCCGTGATCGTTCTCACACGAGCTCCAGGGGCCAGCAGACCAGAGGTGTTAGAGGGGCAGAAATCAGAAGTGGCGTTGGACAGAGGGGTTTTCTGACCAGGTTGTGGAGTGATTTTTCTATGACCGCAGACAGGACAGGTACTGCAGCATCAATTCAAAGTGACAGGAGACAACATTTGTCCAGTATGGTTACAAACTATTTTTCATCCCTTATCGACGTTCTCCCTCAACCGTCATTCCCATTTGATTACTGGGCATCCAAATTAGACACCTGGCCAGAATTGGCAGAATATGCATTGCAGGAGCTTGCTTGCCCGGCAGCTAGTGTCCTATCAGAAAGAGTATTCAGTGCTGCAGGTTCAATACTAACAGAAAAAAGGACTCGTCTGGCTACCCAAAATGTAGATGATCTAACCTTCATTAAAATGAACCACAACTGGATTTCAAAATCTTTTGCCCCACCCTGCCCGGCTGACACCTAGCTTTCCTATGAAAAGGTCTTGCCTGTGGACTATTCTGAATGACTTTTCCAATCTCGTAATTTTCTTCACCTGATTGTCCAGCATACGACATGTTTCCACCTCACGAAATGGCCAAACTCCCCACACGGGGCCGTGCTATCGCCACTTTGCGCTTGGACCCTTGAGAGTGCTGTTTGTCTGAAGAGGTGGGTGTGGCCGCTTTTGGTCGACGGCACTGCCACTGGGTCCCTCATAGTACAATAAAGTGTCTCTGGCGGTGGTGGTGCGCACCCAACGTCAGACACACCGTTGTAATATGAGGGGCCCTGTGCCTGTACCGCCGGCCACAAGACAGTTCCCCCCCCCAGCTCAAACAGTGCTCTACCACTAGCAAAATTATCTCTCACAGCTTCACCAATGTGTAGTCTAGCCGCTGACATCCTTCAATGCCTGGCACTGACAATACCATTGTTTTGACATTTTTGTTATGTTAGGCCTTCGAAGCCTGTCTGCGGTCCCTTCTTTCTACAACTACTACACTGACCAGGCCACTGCTGGCCGTGTTACCCTGGAACCAATTTAAAAGTGCCTACAGTCAGCCCAATTTTGTTATGTTAGGCCTTCGAAGACTGTCTGCCGTCACTCCTTCCACTAGACTTCCACTGACCATACACTGCTGCCCATGTACCCCTGGAACCAATTTAAAGTGCCTACAGCCAGCCCAATTTTGTTATGTTAGGCCTTCGAAGCCTGTCTGCGGTCACTCCTTCCACTAGACTTCCACTGACCAGACCACTGCTGCCCGTGTACCCCTGGAACCAATTTAAAAGTGCCTACAGCCATGTGTTATTATTTTAGGCCTTCGATGCCTGTCTGCGGTCACTCCTTCCACTAGGCCTCCACTGACCACACCACTGCTGCCCGTGTACCCCTGGAACCAATTTAAAATTGCCTACAGCCAGCCCAATTTTTTTATTTTAGGCCTTCGATGCCTGTCTGCGGTCCATTCTTTCAACTACTACTACACTGACCAGGTCACTGCTGCCCGTGTACCCCTGGAACCAATTTAAAATTGCCTACAGCCAGCCCAATTTTTTTATTTTAGGCCTTCGATGCCTGTCTGCGGTCCATTCTTTCAACTACTACTACACTGACCAGGTCACTGCTGCCCGTGTACCCCTGGAACCAATTTAAAATTGCCTACAGCCAGCCCAATTTTTTTATTTTAGGCCTTCGATGCCTGTCTGCGGTCCATTCTTTCAACTACTACTACACTGACCAGGTCACTGCTGCCCGTGTACCCCTGGAACCAATTTAAAATTGCCTACAGCCAGCCCAATTTTTTTATTTTAGGCCTTCGATGCCTGTCTGCGGTCCATTCTTTCAACTACTACTACACTGACCAGGTCACTGCTGCCCGTGTACCCCTGGAACCAATTTAAAATTGCCTACAGCCATGTGTTATTATTTTAGGCCTTCGATGCCTGTCTGCGGTCACTCCTTCCACTAGGCCTCCACTGACCACACCACTGCTGTCCGTGTACCCCTGGAACCAATTTAAAATTGCCTACAGCCATGTGTTATTATTTTAGGCCTTCGATGCCTGTCTGCGGTCACTCCTTCCACTAGACTTCCACTGACCAGACCACTGCTGCCCGTGTACCCCTGGAACCAATTTAAAAGTGCCTACAGCCAGCCCAAGTTTGTTATGTTAGGCCTTCGATGCCTGTCTGCGGTCCATTCTTTCAACTACTACTACACTGACCAGGTCACTGCTGCCCGTGTACCCCTGGAACCAATTTAAAATTGCCTACAGCCAGCCCAATTTTTTTATTTTAGGCCTTCGATGCCTGTCTGCGGTCCATTCTTTCAACTACTACTACACTGACCAGGTCACTGCTGCCCGTGTACCCCTGGAACCAATTTAAAATTGCCTACAGCCATGTGTTATTATTTTAGGCCTTCGATGCCTGTCTGCGGTCACTCCTTCCACTAGGCCTCCACTGACCACACCACTGCTGCCCGTGTACCCCTGGAACCAATTTAAAATTGCCTACAGCCAGCCCAATTTTTTTATTTTAGGCCTTCGATGCCTGTCTGCGGTCCATTCTTTCAACTACTACTACACTGACCAGGTCACTGCTGCCCGTGTACCCCTGGAACCAATTTAAAATTGCCTACAGCCAGCCCAATTTTTTTATTTTAGGCCTTCGATGCCTGTCTGCGGTCCATTCTTTCAACTACTACTACACTGACCAGGTCACTGCTGCCCGTGTACCCCTGGAACCAATTTAAAAGTGCCTACAGCCAGCCCAAGTTTGTTATGTTAGGCCTTCGATGCCTGTCTGCGGTCCATTCTTTCAACTACTACTACACTGACCAGGTCACTGCTGCCCGTGTACCCCTGGAACCAATTTAAAATTGCCTACAGCCAGCCCAATTTTTTTATTTTAGGCCTTCGATGCCTGTCTGCGGTCCATTCTTTCAACTACTACTACACTGACCAGGTCACTGCTGCCCGTGTACCCCTGGAACCAATTTAAAATTGCCTACAGCCATGTGTTATTATTTTAGGCCTTCGATGCCTGTCTGCGGTCACTCCTTCCACTAGGCCTCCACTGACCACACCACTGCTGCCCGTGTACCCCTGGAACCAATTTAAAATTGCCTACAGCCAGCCCAATTTTTTTATTTTAGGCCTTCGATGCCTGTCTGCGGTCCATTCTTTCAACTACTACTACACTGACCAGGTCACTGCTGCCCGTGTACCCCTGGAACCAATTTAAAATTGCCTACAGCCATGTGTTATTATTTTAGGCCTTCGATGCCTGTCTGCGGTCACTCCTTCCACTAGGCCTCCACTGACCACACCACTGCTGCCCGTGTACCCCTGGAACCAATTTAAAATTGCCTACAGCCAGCCCAATTTTTTTATTTTAGGCCTTCGATGCCTGTCTGCGGTCCATTCTTTCAACTACTACTACACTGACCAGGTCACTGCTGCCCGTGTACCCCTGGAACCAATTTAAAATTGCCTACAGCCAGCCCAATTTTTTTATTTTAGGCCTTCGATGCCTGTCTGCGGTCCATTCTTTCAACTACTACTACACTGACCAGGTCACTGCTGCCCGTGTACCCCTGGAACCAATTTAAAATTGCCTACAGCCATGTGTTATTATTTTAGGCCTTCGATGCCTGTCTGCGGTCACTCCTTCCACTAGGCCTCCACTGACCACACCACTGCTGCCCGTGTACCCCTGGAACCAATTTAAAATTGCCTACAGCCAGCCCAATTTTTTTATTTTAGGCCTTCGATGCCTGTCTGCGGTCCATTCTTTCAACTACTACTACACTGACCAGGTCACTGCTGCCCGTGTACCCCTGGAACCAATTTAAAATTGCCTACAGCCATGTGTTATTATTTTAGGCCTTCGATGCCTGTCTGCGGTCACTCCTTCCACTAGGCCTCCACTGACCACACCACTGCTGCCCGTGTACCCCTGGAACCAATTTAAAATTGCCTACAGCCAGCCCAATTTTTTTATTTTAGGCCTTCGATGCCTGTCTGCGGTCCATTCTTTCAACTACTACTACACTGACCAGGTCACTGCTGCCCGTGTACCCCTGGAACCAATTTAAAATTGCCTACAGCCAGCCCAATTTTTTTATTTTAGGCCTTCGATGCCTGTCTGCGGTCCATTCTTTCAACTACTACTACACTGACCAGGTCACTGCTGCCCGTGTACCCCTGGAACCAATTTAAAATTGCCTACAGCCATGTGTTATTATTTTAGGCCTTCGATGCCTGTCTGCGGTCACTCCTTCCACTAGGCCTCCACTGACCACACCACTGCTGTCCGTGTACCCCTGGAACCAATTTAAAATTGCCTACAGCCATGTGTTATTATTTTAGGCCTTCGATGCCTGTCTGCGGTCACTCCTTCCACTAGGCCTCCACTGACCACACCACTGCTGTCCGTGTACCCCTGGAACCAATTTAAAATTGCCTACAGCCATGTGTTAATATTTTAGGCCTTCGATGCCTGTCTGCGGTCACTCCTTCCACTAGACTTCCACTGACCAGACCACTGCTGCCCGTGTACCCCTGGAACCAATTTAAAAGTGCCTACAGCCAGCCCAAGTTTGTTATGTTAGGCCTTCGATGCCTGTCTGCGGTCACTCCTTCCACTAGGCCTCCACTGACCACACCACTGCTGCCCGTGTACCCCTGGAACCAATTTAAAATTGCCTACAGCCAGCCCAATTTTTTTATTTTAGGCCTTCGATGCCTGTCTGCGGTCCATTCTTTCAACTACTACTACACTGACCAGGTCACTGCTGCCCGTGTACCCCTGGAACCAATTTAAAATTGCCTACAGCCAGCCCAATTTTTTTATTTTAGGCCTTCGATGCCTGTCTGCGGTCCATTCTTTCAACTACTACTACACTGACCAGGTCACTGCTGCCCGTGTACCCCTGGAACCAATTTAAAATTGCCTACAGCCATGTGTTATTATTTTAGGCCTTCGATGCCTGTCTGCGGTCACTCCTTCCACTAGGCCTCCACTGACCACACCACTGCTGTCCGTGTACCCCTGGAACCAATTTAAAATTGCCTACAGCCATGTGTTATTATTTTAGGCCTTCGATGCCTGTCTGCGGTCACTCCTTCCACTAGGCCTCCACTGACCACACCACTGCTGTCCGTGTACCCCTGGAACCAATTTAAAATTGCCTACAGCCATGTGTTATTATTTTAGGCCTTCGATGCCTGTCTGCGGTCCATTCTTTCAACTACTACTACACTGACCAGGGCACTGCTGGCCGTGTACCCCTGGAACCAACATCAGAAAATATAAAAATAAGTATTTTGCTTATAAAAAAGAAAATACTGGTGAGATATCAAATGCAGACATTTTAACATTAAAAACAAACACACAACTCTAATCTGGTACAGTACTAAAAATGGCCACCAGCTACAATTACTTTCTCCTGCAAGTAGTTAACTGAAAGTTTTTTTAAATTGAAAACACACATATGGCATCCACCGAGTGTTGTCCTGTCGCGTCTTCTTTATATTATTGCCGAGAAGATGCAAAATAATGAAAATAATAAAATCATTAATTACCAAAATAATAGAGAAAGTCAACACCACATTGCAAATAAACATTCATTCCAAATAAAGAAGCAGGGCGCGTCCGAGGGTGAGTATATACCTAATAAGAATATAATCACCCTCGGACGCGCAATGCTTATTTCCAACAGCCTTCCTTCCTAAGAATCAGCCCTTCCGTCGTGTAGAGAGACGTTGTGTTACACTCCAAGGTGTTCCCCAGGTTGCCTTTCCTGAGCTTCGATCTTCCGGCTCTCGTTTAGTAGTTCTTGGAAACTACTCTGCATTAGGCCTTCAAATTGGGTATGGGGTGTAGAGAGATGGTGTGTTCCACTCCAAGGTGTTCCCCAGGTTGCCTTTCCTGAGCTTCGATCTTCCGGCTCTCGTTTAGTAGTTGTTGGAAACTACGCTGCATTAGGCCTTCAAATTGGGTATGGGGTGTAGCGAGAGGGTGTGTTACACTCCAAGGTGTTCCCCAGGTTGCCTTTCCTGAGCTTCGATCTTCCGGCTCTCGTTTAGTAGTTCTTGGAAACTACACTGCATTAGGCCTTCAAATTGGGTATGGGGTGTAGAGAGAGGGTGTGTTACACTCTAAGGTGTTCCCCAGGTTTCCTTGCCATTGCTTCGGTCTTCCGACTCTCGTTTAGTAGTTGTAGAAAAGTACACTGCATTAGGCCATACAAAATGGGTATGGGGTGGAGAGAGATGGTGTGTTACACTCCAAGGTGTTCCCCAGGTTGCCTTTCCTGAGCTTCTATCTTCAGGCTCTCATTAAATTGTGGTTAAATGGAACAACTGCATTTGGCGTACTAGTTGGTTTGGGGCCTACTATCGGTGTCTGCCACTCCTTGCTGTTCTCCTCCACTGAACAAAGCTGTGCCGCCTGTTTACTACGGTTGCCAATTTTGAACTGCATTTCGACTACTTACTGATTTGGCCCTACTCTCTGTGTCAGCCTCTCATTCCAGTTGTCCTCCACTGCAATGCCCCCTGGTTATTCCTGTGTTACCAATTTTGAACTGCATTTAGCCCACTTTCTTCTTTGGGCCTATATCTGTGTTTCCACTTCATCGTGCCCATTGCCCAGCCAGTGATAGATGAGTCTGCTGGTACATTGACCCATAACGCAACATTCCCCGTGCACGCTACACAACAACATTGTGACCCTGCTGAAAGTCAGGTTGCTCTTCCCGCATACCATACCACCTTACACGGGGACAAAGAGGAAGGTGCAGATGAAAGTGCAGGTTCCTTCATCAGGTGGGGGGAGGAATACTAGTTGGCGACGTCACTGGCACAGGGCCTCTCATAGTACGCAAAAGTGTTGCTGCCGGTGGGAGGCGCCCCCGCCGTGCAAACACACCGCTGTACTTTGAGGGGCCCTGTGCCAGTGCCAATGCCAACGAGTGGGCCCCCCCTGCTTGCTCAGGTTCACAGCACTTGCAAAGTTGAAATACTTACCTCTCCCTGCTCCACTGCCGTGACGTGGTCCAGATTTCCTGGGCCCACTAATT
Source organism: Ranitomeya imitator (assembly GCF_032444005.1). Taxonomy (NCBI): domain Eukaryota; kingdom Metazoa; phylum Chordata; class Amphibia; order Anura; family Dendrobatidae; genus Ranitomeya; species Ranitomeya imitator. The sequence goes on along the minus strand of NC_091287.1, from coordinate 209,821,757 downwards.
ACTTGAACCAGCCCTACCCCCCACAACTTTAGCCAAATGACCCCCAATTTCAAATGCCTTCCAATTATTATAAGGTAAATTACGCTTGACAAGCTTCATTAAGAAGAATGGATGGTTTTGACATTAAAATGGCCACTCTAGGTGTTTTCCTGGCCCCCACTCACTGCCGACTATGCTGCCCCATTGACTTGCATTGGGTTTCGTGTTTCGGTCGATCCCGACTTTACGTCATAATCGGCCGATTTCACTCGACCCGACTTTGGACATAGTCGGGTTTCGCAAAACCCGGCTCGACTCTAAAAAGGTCAAGGTCGCTCAACTCTACCAATCAATGCTCGGCAGCTGATAAATTTGAGCACGGGGTGGTGCAAGGGGGGTGAAAAAACAAAATGGGAAACAGCAGGCACGAGCTTTGATGAAAGAACTGCATCGCTAATCAAAGCTCAGCAACTGCTTGATGTGCGCAAGGAGGTGGTGCAAGGTGGTTGAAAAAAAAAAGCAATCAAGAGTGTTGATTTGTGAACTGCATCACCTATCAATGCTCGGCGGCTGCTAAATATGCGCACGGATGTGGTACAAAGGGGGTGGGGGGGTAAAAAGAGGGGGATGGGGGGATGGGAGGGATTGGGGTGGATAAAGAGAGATCGGGCAGGGTTCGGGGATCAAAACACTTACAGTTGTTATCTCTCTTCTTTCTTCTGTATTGTCTTCTTTCTTCCTTCTTCTCTGTTCTTTGTTCAACTGGGATTGTGGTGTCACAGGCTTCTGTGGCAGATGCCCTGCCCTGACTGGCGTATTGGCCCGGTGGGCAGAGGGGGCCCGCATCGGGCCCCATCTCATCTGCTCACCGAGCCCCTACCGGCGCTGTGGCAGTTTCACCTATTGACAGTTAACAGCCGCCAGCCAATTGGAGGCTGGCAGCTGAAGTCGGTCGCAGGCGCAGCGCACACGTCGCCGGTGTCTGACGACATTGTCAGTCGCCGGCGAGTCCGCGCTGCTGGAGGGAGATCGCCGCTGGAGCGCCGGTCAGGTGAGGAGAACTTGTTTTTTTTTGCAAACGGCAATCCAGGGGGCCTGGGGCAATATGCTGGACACTCTGGGGCAGATTGCTGAACACACTGGAGCAGATTGCTGGAGACACTGGGGGCAATGCTGGAGACAGTGGGGCAGATTGCTGGACACACTGGGGGCAATGCTGGACGCACTGGGGCAGATTGCTGGGCACACTGGGGCAATATTGGAGTCACTGGGGCAGATTGCTGGACACACTGGGGGCAATGCTGGAGACATGGGGCAGATTGCTGGACACACTGGGGGCAATATGCAGGAGTCAGACACTGGGGCAGATTGCTGGACACACTAGGGCTAATATGCTGGACACACTGGGGCAGATTGCTGGACACACTGGGGAAATATTGGAGACACTGGGGCAGATTGTGGGACACACTGGGGTAGATTGCTGGACACACTGGGGGCAATATGCTAGACACACTGGGCCAGATTGCTGGACACACTGGGCCAGATTGCTGGACACACTGGGCCAGATTGCTGGAGCGCCGGTCAGGTGAGGAGAACTTGTTTCTTTTTGCAAACGGCAATCCAGGGGGCCTGGGGCAATATGCTGGACACTCTGGGGCAGATTGCTGGACACACTGGGGCAGATTGCTGGAGACACTGGGGACAATGCTGGAGACAGTGGGGCAGATTGCTGGAAACACTGGAGGCAATGCTGGACACACTGGGGCAGATTGCTGGGCACACTGGGGCAATATTGGAGTCACTGGGGCAGATTGCTGGACACACTGGGGGCAATGCTGGAGACATGGGGCAGATTGCTGGACACACTGGGGGCAATATGCAGGAGTCAGACACTGGGGCAGATTGCTGGACACACTGGGGCTAATATGCTGGACACACTGGGGCAGATTGCTGGACACACTGGGGAAATATTGGAGACACTGGGGCAGATTGCTGGACACACTGGGGTAGATTGCTAGACACACTGGGCCAGATTGCTGGACACACTGGGCCAGATTGCTGGACACACTGGGCCAGATTGCTGGACACACTGGGCCAGATTGATGGACACACTGGGGGCAATATGCTGGACACACTGGGGGCAATATGCTGGACACACTGGGGGCAATAAGCTGGAGTCACTGGGGGCAGGATGCTGGAGACGCTGGGGGCCGGATGCTGGAGACACTGGGGGCCGGATGCTGGAGACACTGGGGGCAGGATGCTGGAGACACTGGGGGCAGGATGCTGGAGACACTGGGGTCAGGATGCTGAAGACACTGGGGACAGGATGCTGGCGACACTGGGGGCAGGATGCTGGAGACACTGGGGGCAGGATGCTGGAGACACTGGGGGCAGGATACTGGAGACACTGGGGGCAGGATGCTGGAGACACTGGGGACAGGATGATGGAGACACTGGGGGCAGGATGCTGGACACACTGGGGGCAGGATGCTGGACACACTGGGGGCAGGATGCTGGACACACTGGGGGCAGGATGCTGGACACACTGGGGCAGAGATGCTGGACACACTGGGGGCGGAGATGCTGGGAACACTAGGGGTAGGACTGGAGACATGGGCAGAATGTAGATACGGGGCATGATTGGAGACACGGGGCAGAATGAAAGACATGGGGCAGGATTGGAGACAGATCGTGCAGGATCATGGGGCAGGATGGATACGATGGAGACTGATGGGGCAGGATGGTGAGATCATATGGGGCAGGATGGATACTCATGAGGGCAGGATGGGAGAACATATAGCTGGAGCCAGGAATGAGATACATGGGGCCAGGATGGGAGATATTATTATTACCATAGGGGCTAATTAAGGGATATTATTACTGCAGTGATGTATTTATTTTATTTTTTGAGGACACTGTTTTAAATGGGGGGGGTGGTCCTGTTACTGTGTAGATATGTAGTGGGTAAATGTGTGCGCAACCTTAGAATGTGGTGCAAGTAGTTATATTTTACAGCAACAAAAACGTTTCGATCACAAAGTTTGACCTTCATCAGTTACATTTTGTGGGTGATATATATGAGAGGCCTATAGTATTAGGCAGGTATTGTGGCACTTACTCCATGCAGGGAGTGTATGCAGAGAAGCGGCCCTTGCTGTGTGGCCGTAGGACGCGGTGTCCACCGCTTATCTTACAGACAGGCAATACCTGCCTAATACTATAGGCCTCCCATATATATCACCCACAAAACGTAACTGATGGAGGTCAAACTTTGTGACCGAAACGTTTTTGTTGCTGTAAAATAAAACTACTTGCATACAAGTTGAGTGCCAGGTTTTGTTATATGTTACTGTGTAGAGTGACACTATGTCACCTCTTTTTCTTCATGTGGTGTAATGTAGAAGTTGGGAAAAATTAAGTAATGTGTTCTACAAGCGGAGCTCGAGTTAACTGTTATTTCCTGCAGAGACGAGTCCTGGCAGGATGAAGTGATGGCGGTCTGTGCTGATTGAAAGATGAAGGACTTCACCTAGAGACGTCACTGGTGAGTCAGTGTTACCTATACACTGACACTATACACTGTATACTATATACTGAACTGAAGGGTAAATTGACTAGATCAATGGATGTTTGACAGGTTATAGTTTCACACAGCAACTATTTTTCTGGAATAATCTGGTTCAGGTATATGATGACCCTGTCAGGACCCCATCACATGACCGGGGGGCCCACAGTGCCTGAACAGCCCGGGGCCCTGGCTACCCCTAATCCACCACTGGGTCATACCGCTGCTGTGCCCTGTCATTAGCGTGATCGATGATGACATTGATCACACCAGTCAGAGCTGGCCCTCGTGACCGGCAGGTCACTGGCAAGTAACCGGCAGGTCACTGGCAAGTAACCGGCAGGGCACTGCCCGGTCACACAGCTGCTGTGCCCTGTGATTGGCGCGATCGATGTAATTGTCGATTGCACCAATCAGCGGCTCCAGGCCATCCATGCCTGGCATTGCTAGGCACTGGCCTAGGATCGGTGCTCATACAGCTCTGATTCTAGGCAGGTCACTGTCAGGGCACACAGTGCAGTCACATCAATTGTACCAATCAGAGTACTTTTTGGAGATGCCTGGCATTGCCAGGCAACAGCCTAGGATCTGTGCTCCAGATTGTGACTGAAAACCACTATTATCAGAGAATGTTGGTGCATACAGTAAGGAGCAAATGATCATAACCCGGTTAATTTAGCTGAGTATCATGTGGGCAGAGCTTATTATGACATTAGTATAATGGGGATTACCGTATATACTCGAGTATCAGCCGAGATTTTCAGCCCATTTTTTGGGGCTGAAAGTCCCCCTCTCGGCTTATACTCGAGTCATATACCGGGAGGTCGGCAGGGGAGGGGGAGCGGGGGCTGTGTAATTATACTTACCTGCTCCGGCGCGGTCCCTGCAGTCCCTGGCTTCCCCGGCGCTGCAGATTCTTCCTGTACTGAGTGGTCACATGGCACCGCTCATTACAGAAATGAATATGCGGATCCACCTCCCATAGAGGTGGAGCCACATATTCATTACTGTATATGAGCGGTAACGCTGCTCGCTCAATACAGGAAGAAGATGCAGCGCTGCGGAAGAAGCAGGGACGCAGCGCCAGGACCAGGTAAGTATACGGGGAGCGGGAGCACTGTGCTGCGCTGCGCGATAGTCACCTGCTCCTCGGTCCGGGTGTCGCTCTGTCTTCAGCAGTGACGCTCACGTGAGAGGGCGCGGTGACATAGTCAGTGCGTGCCCTCTACTGAACGTCAGTGCCGAAGACGGAGCCGCAGCGGAACGAGGAGCAGGTAAAAGTGCCGGGGTCCTGAGCAAAGAGAGGTGAGTATGTGATATTTTTTTTTTTATGGCGGCAAAAGCAAATGGGGAAAGTGGCTGTGCGGAGCATCTTATGGGGCCATACTTGTGCAGCATTATAAGGGGCAAGTGACTGTGCAGAGCATCTTATGGGGCCATACTTGTGCAGCATTATAAGGGGCAAGTGGCTGTGCGGAGCATCTTATGGGGCCATACTTGTGCAGCATTATAAGGGGCAAGTGACTGTGCAGAGCATCTTATGGGGCCATACTTGTGCAGCATTATAAGGGGCAAGTGGCTGTGCGGAGCATCTTATGGGGCCATACTTGTGCAGCATTATAAGGGGCAAGTGGCTGTGCGGAGCATCTTATGGGGCCATACTTGTGCAGCATTATAAGGGGCAAGTGACTGTGCAGAGCATCTTATGGGGCCATACTTGTGCAGCATTATAAGGGGCAAGTGGCTGTGCAGAGCATCTTATGGGGCCATACTTGTGCAGCATTATAAGGGGCAAATGACTGTGCAGAGCATCTTATGGGGCCATACTTGTGCAGCATTATAAGGGGCAAGTGACTGTGCGGAGCATCTGTATGGGGCCATAACACTTGTGCAGCATTATAAGGGGCAAGTGACTGTGCGGAACATCTGTATGGGGCCATAAAGCTTGTGCAGCACTATATGGGGCAAGTGGCTGTACGGAGCACTATAATGGGGCCATAACACTTGTGCAGCATTATATGGGGCAAGTAGCTGTGCGGAGCATCTGTATGGGGCCATAACACTAGTGCAGCACTATATGGGGCAAGTGACTGTACGGAGCATCTTATGGGGCCATAACGCTTGTGCAGCACCATATAGGGCAAATATCTCTGTGGAGCATCTTATGAGGCCCTTCTTACCCTTTATGCAGCATTATATGGGGCATATTTTAATATGGAGCATCTAATGGGTCCCATCAAACTTTATGGAGCATTATATGGGGCTCCTGATTCAATATGGATATTCAAAAACACTTAACCTACAGATGTCTCAATTAATTTTACTTTTATTGGCATCTATTTTTACTTTTGAAATTTACCGGTAGCTGCTGCATTTTCCACCCTAGGCTTATACTTGAGTCATTAAGTTTTCCCAGTTTTTTGTGGCAAAATTAGGGGGGTCGGCTTATACTCGGGTCGGCTTATACTCGAGTATATACGGTATTTAAATCCACCTTCTGACCGCCGCCATTTATCATCATCCGTCATGGCATCCGGCATCTATATTGTGATACCTCCTGATGAACCGTGCTACTGATGGGGAAATGTGTTGGGATGCATCTGATTCATGCTACAGTAAATATACTCCTAGCTGTTCAATTATGCTCATGGAATAGCTCTCGGGCTTGATTTGCCTATGTGGCACTAATGTTGCTGGTAATATAAATATTTGTACCTAAATTTGATTTTGAAGGAGGTTCAATTTATGTCATTACTTGTCCTCAAAATCACTTGTGATGGTTAATCATTGAAGGGGATCTATTTGAGCCCATTTGTCAGATTTATTATGTGGCAAATTATTAGTATGGAGTTTTAATCATGCGGTCTGACAGGTCCCACAAGATCACAACCAATGAACTCACTTCACCTATGTGACATTGGCATAGCCTTTGCTGGTTAATAATTATAGGTGGACCCTACACCATTTTTTTAGGGTTCCCCATTTTAATAGCCAGAAAAGGCTAATTATGCAGCTGTGAGCCTGGGAAGCTCTAGCCATCGGCTTTCCCTCTGCTAGTTACAAAAATTACGCGGGAGCCCACACCATTTTTTTCAGAAAAATAATCTTTTGTTAATTAAATACATTTACAGTAAGCTGCGCACACACTGTACTGATTGTATTTGTCACAGATCCAGGTATTCTATATGTATGTTTTTTCCGATTTTAAGAAAAATGCTCGTGTTACCGATCAGGAATCCAAATGTACCATATTCATGCTGAATTTATGTTTGGCGATCTTTATCTGAACATATTCACTCATCTCTAGTTATGACCTCATAAATTGACACTGGTCAGAATTATAAAAATTGGCCTGTTCAGAAAGGTGAAAACTGGCTTTGGGGTGAAGGGGATAAGATATATGGCTGTAGATACATGTATGTGATATCCACATTTGATGTACGTCATATGGAGAAAGATATAGGAACACCATGAAGAAGACTTAAGGAAAGAATGTCTCACTTGACCGTTTCAAAAGGAGTTGCCAGTAGCAGTGTATTTATAATGTGACATAACACTATTCAAGCAACCATTTCATAACCTCATTGATATCATCTCAAGGTGTGAATTTCTGCACATGTCGCTCATACTCGATAGTGAAAAAAAGACATTTTGAAATCTCTTCTCCAGTTTTTCATCATGTGCATGCCATGAACATGTTTATTGATCCTGTGACTTACTTAATTGCACAACTTTTCTTGTCGCAATTGCAATGTTAGGAGCGCACATAACAGAGATTCAGTATTAAAACTCATTTCAATTTATTCTAGCAGTTCTAAGAAACAAAAAACTGCACTGCAAAGAAAAATTAGCTATAGTCAAACGGCCTGTAATACAATAGATGACCATGGGAAGCATAAATATTTGTCATTCATTTATTGTCATGTAGTGATTAAAGTATGGACGACAACATGGAGGGTGGGAAAAAAACAGACCATTAATACGAGCCGGAATATATAGTAAAAGTACTTATTGTATATGGAAATATAATAAAGTAGAGATGGGACATCCAGCATGCACTAATATGTCATGATCTATACACATATTTATACAAATAGCAAATCAGTAAAATTATTGTAGAAAAACAGACATATACTGAGAGCAAATGTCTGAATACATCAGAACTTCATGGTGGTTTCAATGAGATGGCATAGTAGGTACTGTCACTTTAAAGGCAACCTTTCAGCAGGATTGTGCACAGTAACCTACAGACAGTGTCAGGTTGTTGCTGATTAAAATTATGTGTTGGTTGATGAAATCCGTCTTGTGGTTGTTTTTTAATCTTTATTTTCAGTTTTGAGTTAGTGATAAGCTTGTGCTCTGGGGCGGCCTGTAGGGGGGTCTTCATGTGGTGCTCTGATTAGCTATTCATAATGCAGACTCTTGTCAGGTCACTGATCCCTCAGTGATCTTGCCCCTAGTTTACATAATGAATATCTGTAGATACTGAATAAAAAAAAACTCCTCTGCCGGCAGGTGCCAGCCGTGGCCCCTGCTTTGCAGCATAGTTGCATGATTACTGTGTAGTTACTACATGTAGTTGAGCTTTTCCTGAGGAGTATAGCATACATTTTTTTTAAATGGCGGCTGTCGCACCTGAGCAGTAGCAGCTATCGGTGTACATAGCTGAGATCCGATAGCTGCTATTGCGCAGGTGTAAGCAGGTTGCGGGATGCAGTGATGCAGGGGAGATAAAGCAGGGGTTTAACAATATAACAATTTAATTAACATAAAGGAGAAAACTCCTCGCAGGGAGATAAACAGTTTAATGATGTTTTTATGATGTCCTTATGGTCCTCCACCGCAGATGATCCCTTGAGGGTTGTAGTACTGGCAGCAGCCGAAGTAGTGTCCACAGATGGAGTCCCACAGACGGTGATCCAGCTTCTGGCGGCAATGGGCAGTTTACGGTTTTACCCATTGAGCCCTAGTCCATGAGCCTGTGCAGCCAAATCAATGAAGGCTGCACTAATCCCGGAATCAAATGTGAGCTCAGGCGTGCAGTCCGGCATATGGCACCACGGCCTAATGTCCTGCAACTGGCCCACTCTTACTCTTCTTTGCAAGTGCGCGGCCTTAACTTCCTCTGGGTGCACAGCACCCTCTACATGCACTGTCCCGCTGACGTTACCCAGAGGTGTACGTCGCAGCACCAGGGCTTGGGGTGCAAAGCGCGCTTCTCACACTGCTGCGCTCCCCCCTGACAGTGGGAAACTAGCTGTTGCTTGACACGCTTTTTCCTCTGTTTCCCTCTTCCAGGGTCATGTGACCTGTCTGATCCCCTATTCCTTCCCCAGCCAACATGGGACGCAGCCTCGACTGTTCCGGACCCGGCTCAATAGAGGTACCCGCAACCCGGTCTTCCTCCTTATACTCCCCATATCCTTTAGCTTGCCATTCCACGGGTGAGAGTTCTTTCAGTAGACTGGTCTTGTTCATAACGAATCGGAGGTATTACAGCTGTCGTCCACTCAGTACGGCATAGTAGAGCGTAGTACAGGTTGAGTGGTAGATCAGGTTGAGGGGTAGCATACGGGAGCACATCCGGGTCCAATGAATCAGCCATCTCCAGAGTTTGAGGGCTACGTGCTTCCCTTGGACTGGCGGGCAGTAGACTATCCAAGTCTGAGAACGAGGCAAGTGGTTCTTCTACATCATAGTTGGGAGTGAGTGTTTCGGTGGGGTTTGGCTCCCTCTCCTCTTCTTCAGGGTCTCGTGACAGGCAAGGAAGCAACATGCTCCAATAGACTATTTGGGTAGGTGCCTCCTTCTCCCCTTCTGGTTGCACTTCATACACTGGATGACCAGCTCCAACTTGATGTTTCACCCAATACAGAGTTTTTTCCCATCATTGCTTTAACTTGTCCCAAGGCCTCGTGTCTCAGACCAGCACCAAGTCTCCTATCTTTAGAGCTGTGCCTTGAAGGGGCAGCTCTAAAAAGCTGGGTTCTTGAAACTTGGTCTGCACCAACCGATGAAGAGTCTGCAACCGATGTCTATGTTCTCGGACCCAGGAAGTCCATGGGTAGTGTGCTTCTGAATCCAATTCCAGCTCTGTAATCTCTCATCCTTTTCGACCGAACAGCAGTGTATACGGAGTGTATCCTCTTGTACCGTGCACTCAGTTGTTGCACACCCAGAACAATTCAGCTATGCAGTCAGGCCAGCGGACTTTCCGATCTTCTTCCAATGTTCTCAACATCTGAATCAGTGTCTGGTTGAAGCGTTCACAGGCTCCATTCCCCTGAGGATGGTAAGCCGTTATTCTTGACTTCTCAATCCGGTACCGCCGATGTAACTCTTCCATCACTCGGCCTTGGAAACAAGCACTTTGATCGGAATGAATTCTCTTTGGGCAACCATATACCTGGATGATGTCTCGACAGATAGCTTGTGCAGCTGACTCAGCAGTCTGATCCTGGGTCGGAGTTACCACAGCGAATTTGGTAAAGTGATGGGTTATCACCAGACAATGTTAATATCCGAGATGAGCTGGACCCACGGTCAAGTAGTCAATCATCAAACTCTAAGGGGAAGACAACACAATGGTTTGTGTGGGCTCTCTGTTCCGGAGATTTAGCCAATTCGCAGCTCCAACATCACTGACAGGTCTAGGTTGAGTCGCGGAGGCATCGGCTCGCATAGGCAATCACTCATTCTTTCCTTTCCTGCATTTGCAATAGAACAGCCCCCAGACCATGGAGACTTCCATCAGTGTGTAGAATGAAGGGCTGAGAAAAGTCTGCATAGGCGATTATTGGAGCCTCCGTCAAGGCCATCTTCAAGGTTCAGAAGGCTTCCTCTTGGCTATCTCCCCACTGAATGTTCTGATTCTTTGCACCAGACAGCACCCATTTCAATAGTTCCAGCAACAGATTACCAATATGGGTGAAATACTTCACGAACCTTCGGTAGTACCCTTTAAGCCCCAGGAATGCCTGAACATCCTTTCCTGTCTTCGGGGTGGGCCAGTCCTGGACTGCCGCTATCTTCTCACGTGCAGGTCTCACCTCTTCAGCAGAGACGACATGTCCCTGGTACTCGATTTGCTTATGAAAGAAGTGACATTTTTGGGGCTTCACTTTCAGGCCTTGCTTTTGTTGTCGACTCAACACTTGCTCCAGCCGCCGGAGGTGCTCTTCAAAGGTGGCTGCATAGACCATGATGTCATCCAGGTAGATAAGTGCATCAAAGTTTAGATTCCCCAAACACCCTTCCATCAATCGCTGGAACATTCCAGGAGCGTTAGTCAGGCCGAATGGCATCCAATTAAATTCAAACAATCCCATGGGCAGTATGAACGCTGTCTTCGGCCGGTCGTGTTCAGCCATGGGCACTTGCCAGTATTTGGTGGCCAGATCCAGGGATGAGAAATACTTTGCCTTTCCCAAGGCAGATAGCGACTCTTCAATTCTGGGTAAGGGGTACATACAGGCATTCAATCCCCCATAGTCAACACAAAAACACAGGGTCCCATCTTTCTTCCAAACTAAGACAATAGTAGCTGCCCATGGGCTCTGGCTCTCCCGTATGACTCCACTCCACAGCATGAGTGCCAACATTTATCTCACCTCCTTGTACATCTGAGGCGGTGTCTGCTGGTATCTCTCCCGGATCGGTGTGGCACTTCCTGTGGGTATTTCATGGGTTATAGCTGTAGTGCACCCAATGTCATCTTCATGATGAGCAGAGACATCCTGGTGACGCTCCAATACAGCTTCCACCTGTTGCACCTGTTGCAGTGAGAGTCCTGTCAGTTCAGCCCACATCTGCTCCAAGATTCGGGCCCCTCCTTCATACCTCCAGGCGGGTGCTCCGGAGTTTTTGTAATGGCTACACTCCATGGATCTCCTTGTTTTACGGCCAACTGTTGTGAATTTGCTTTTTGGCTCCCTCTAGTGGTTACTAGTTTTTTGACTCTGGTTTTTCTGTCTTTCCTTTTATCCGCACCTGGGTCGTTAGTTAGGGGCGTTGCTTTATAAGCTCCCTGGACACTCAGTTCTATGCCTGGCAACGTAGTTTTCAGAGCTAATCTGCTGTGCTCTTGTCTACTGATCCTGGTCCGGTTATTCAGCTAAGTCATTTACTTTGCTTTTTGCTATTTGTTTTTGGTTTTGTATTTTTGTCCAGCTTGTTCCTAATCTGTATCCTGACTTTTGCTGGAAGCTCTAGGGCGCTGGTGTTCTCCCCCCGGACCGTTAGACGGTTCGGGGGTTCTTGAATTTCCAGTGTGGATTTTTGATAGGGTTTTTTGTTGACCATATAAGTTACCTTTCTATATTCTGCTATTAGTTAGCGGGCCTCTCTGTGCTAAACCTGGTTCATTTCTGTGTTTGTCATTTCCTCTTACCTCACCGTTATTATTTGTGGGGGGCTTCTATCCTGCTTTGGGGTCCCTTTCTCTGGAGGCAAGAGAGGTCTTTGTTTTCCTCTACTAGGGGTAGTTAGATTCTCCGGCTGGCGCGAGTCATCTAGGATCAACGTAGGTATGACCCCCGGCTACTTCTAGTGTTGGCGTTAGGAGTAGATATATGGTCAACCCAGTTACCACTGCCCTATGAGCTGGATTTTTGTATCTTGCAGACTTCCACGTTCCTCTGAGACCCTCGCCATTGGGGTCATAACAGTTTGCCAGGCCTATATTAAATGTTTAATGCATTGCAAAAGAGGGATTATAAGAAAGAAGATTCTGAGTTTTTTTTTTTCTCCTCTCTCATTTTTTTTTTCTTCATCCCCTTTACCTCAGAGTGGCTTATGCTTGCTGCAGACATGAATGTCCAGACCTTGATTACAAGTGTGGACCAGCTGGCTACTCGTGTGCAGGGCATACAAGATTATGTTATCAGAAGTCCTGGGTCAGAACCTAAGATACCGATTCCTGAACTGTTTTCCGGAGACAGGTTTAAGTTTAGGAATTTCAAGAATAATTGTAAATTGTTTTTGTCCCTGAGACCCTGTTCATCTGGAGACTCCGCTCAGCAAGTAAAAATTGTTATTTCGTTCTTACGGGGTGACCCTCAAGATTGGGCTTTTTCGCTGGCGCCAGGAGATCCGGCATTGGCTGATATTGATGCGTTTTTTCTGGCGCTCGGTTTACTTTATGAGGAACCCAATCTTGAGATTCAGGCAGAAAAGGCCCTGCTGGCTATGTCTCAGGGGCAGGACGAGGCTGAAGTGTATTGCCAAAAATTTCGGAAATGGTCCGTGCTGACACATTGGAACGAGTGTGCACTGGCCGCTAATTTTAGAAATGGTCTTTCTGATGCCATTAAAGATGTTATGGTGGGTTTTCCCATTCCCACAGGTCTGAATGATGCTATGGCACTGGCTATTCAAATTGACCGGCGATTGCGGGAGCGCAAGACCGCAAATTCCCTCATGGTGTTGTCTGAACAGACACCTAATTCGGTGCAATGTGATAGAAAATCCGCAAATTCCCTCATGGTGTTGTCTGAACAGACACCTGATTTAATGCAATGTGATAGAATCCTGACCAGAAATGAGCGGAAAATTCATAGACGCCGGAATGGCTTGTGCTACTACTGTGGTGATTCTACACATGTTATCTCAGCATGCTCTAAACGTATAGCTAAGGTTGTTGGTCCGGTCACCGCTGGAAATTTGCAACCTAAATTTATTCTGTCTGTAACTTTGATTTGCTCACTGTCGTCTTATCCTGTCATGGCGTTTGTAGATTCAGGTGCTGCCCTGAGTCTTATGGATCTGTCATTTGCTAAGCGCTGTGGTTTTACTCTTGAACCATTAGAAAATCCTATTCCTCTTAGGGGTATTGATGCTACGCCATTGGCAGCAAATAAACCGCAGTATTGGACACAGGTTACCATGTGCATGACTCCTGAACACCGCGAGGTGATACGTTTTCTTGTTTTACATAAAATGCATGATTTGGTTGTTTTAGGGCTGCCATGGTTACAGACCCATAATCCCGTCCTGGACTGGAAGGCTATGTCAGTTTCTAGTTGGGGCTGTCGTGGTATTCATGGGGATACCCTGCCTGTGTCTATTGCTTCTTCTACGCCTTCGGAAGTTCCGGAGTATTTGTCTGATTATCAGGATGTCTTTAGCGAGTCCAGGTCCAGTGCATTGCCTCCTCATAGGGACTGTGACTGTGCTATAGATTTGATTCCAGGCAGTAAATTTCCTAAGGGAAGACTCTTTAATCTGTCGGTACCTGAACATACCGCTATGCGTTCGTATATCAAGGAGTCTTTGGAGAAAGGACATATTCGTCCGTCTTCTTCCCCTCTTGGTGCAGGATTCTTTTTTGTGGCTAAAAAGGACGGATCTTTGAGGCCTTGTATTGATTATCGGCTTTTAAATAAGATCACTGTCAAATTTCAGTATCCTCTGCCGCTGTTGTCTGACTTGTTTGCCCGAATTAAAGGTGCCAAGTGGTTCACCAAGATAGACCTTCGTGGTGCGTACAACCTTGTGCGCATTAAGCAAGGTGATGAATGGAAAACCGCATTCAATACGCCCGAAGGTCATTTTGAGTACTTGGTGATGCCTTTTGGGCTCTCCAATGCGCCTTCAGTTTTTCAGTCCTTTATGCATGACATTTTCCGGAAGTATCTGGATAAATTTTTGATCGTTTATCTGGATGATATTTTGGTTTTTTCTGATGATTGGGACTCGCATGTGGAGCAGGTCAGGTTGGTCTTTAAAATTTTGCGTGAAAATTCTTTGTTTGTCAAAGGCTCAAAGTGTCTCTTTGGTGTACAGAAGGTTCCCTTTTTGGGGTTTATTTTTTCCCCTTCTGCTGTGGAGATGGACCCGGTCAAGGTCCGAGCTATTCTTGATTGGACTCAGCCCTCGTCAGTTAAGAGTCTTCAGAAGTTCTTGGGTTTCGCTAACTTCTACCGTCGTTTTATCGCTAATTTTTCTAGCATTGTGAAACCTTTGACGGATATGACCAAGAAGGGCTCCGATGTAGCTAACTGGGCTCCTGCTGCCGTGGAGGCTTTCCAGGAGTTGAAACGCCGGTTTACTTCGGCGCCTGTTTTGTGCCAGCCCGATGTCTCACTTCCCTTTCAGGTTGAGGTGGATGCTTCGGAGATTGGAGCAGGGGCCGTTTTGTCGCAGAGAGGCCCTGGTTGCTCTGTTATGAAACCTTGTGCCTTTTTCTCTAGGAAGTTTTCGCCTGCCGAGCGAAATTATGATGTGGGCAATCGGGAGTTGTTGGCCATGAAGTGGGCATTTGAGGAGTGGCGTCATTGGCTCGAGGGTGCTAAGCATCGTGTGGTGGTCTTGACTGATCACAAAAATCTGATGTATCTCGAGTCTGCTAAACGCCTTAATCCGAGACAGGCCCGCTGGTCATTGTTTTTCTCCCGCTTTGATTTTGTTGTCTCGTATTTACCAGGTTCAAAGAATGTGAAGGCCGATGCTCTTTCTAGGAGCTTTGTGCCTGATGCTCCTGGAGTCGCTGATCCTGTTGGTATTCTTAAGGATGGAGTTATCTTATCAGCTATTTCTCCGGATCTGCGACGTGTGTTGCAGAGATTTCAAGCTGATAGGCCTGAGTCTTGTCCACCTGACAGACTGTTTGTTCCGGATAAGTGGACCAGCAGAGTCATTTCCGAGGTTCATTCCTCGGTGTTGGCAGGTCACCCGGGAATTTTTGGCACCAGAGATCTGGTGGCCAGGTCCTTTTGGTGGCCTTCTTTGTCAAGGGATGTGCGGTCATTTGTGCAGTCCTGTGGGACTTGTGCTAGAGCTAAGCCTTGCTGTTCTCGTGCCAGCGGGTTGCTCTTGCCCTTGCCTGTCCCGAAGAGACCTTGGACACATATCTCCATGGATTTCATTTCTGATCTTCCGCTATCTCAGGGCATGTCTGTTATCTGGGTGATATGTGATCGCTTCTCCAAGATGGTCCATTTGGTTCCTTTGCCTAAGCTGCCTTCCTCTTCCGATCTGGTTCCTGTGTTTTTCCAGAACGTGGTTCGTTTGCACGGCATCCCTGAGAATATTGTGTCAGATAGAGGATCCCAGTTCGTTTCCAGGTTCTGGCGATCCTTTTGTAGTAGGATGGGCATTGATTTGTCGTTTTCGTCTGCTTTCCATCCTCAGACTAATGGACAGACGGAGCGAACCAATCAGACTTTGGAGGCTTATTTGAGGTGTTTTGTCTCTGCTGATCAGGACGATTGGGTGACATTCTTGCCGTTGGCTGAGTTTGCCCTTAATAATCGGGCTAGTTCCGCCACCTTGGTTTCGCCTTTTTTCTGCAACTCTGGTTTCCATCCTCGCTTTTCTTCAGGTCATGTGGAGTCTTCTGACTGTCCTGGGGTGGATTCTGTGGTGGATAGGTTGCAGCGGATCTGGAATCATGTGGTGGACAACTTGAAGTTGTCACAGGAGAGGGCTCAGCGCTTTGCCAACCGCCGCCGCGGTGTGGGTCCCCGACTACGCGTTGGGGATTTGGTATGGCTTTCTTCCCGCTTTGTTCCTATGAAGGTCTCCTCTCCCAAATTTAAACCTCGTTTTATTGGTCCTTACAAGATATTGGAAATCCTTAATCCTGTATCTTTTCGTCTGGATCTTCCTGTGTCGTTTGCTATTCACAATGTATTTCATAGGTCCTTGTTGCGGCGGTACGTTGTGCCTGTAGTTCCTTCTGCTGAGCCTCCTGCTCCGGTGTTGGTTGAGGGCGAGTTGGAGTACGTGGTGGAGAAGATCTTGGATTCTCGCCTCTCCAGGCGAAGACTTCAGTACCTGGTCAAGTGGAAGGGCTATGGTCAGGAGGATAATTCCTGGGTGGTCGCCTCTGATGTTCATGCGGCCGATTTAGTTCGTGCCTTTCATGCCGCTCATCCTGATCGCCCTGGTGGTCGTGGTGAGGGTTCGGTGACCCCTCACTAAGGGGGGGGTACTGTTGTGAATTTGCTTTTTGGCTCCCTCTAGTGGTTACTAGTTTTTTGACTCTGGTTTTTCTGTCTTTCCTTTTATCCGCACCTGGGTCGTTAGTTAGGGGCGTTGCTTTATAAGCTCCCTGGACACTCAGTTCTATGCCTGGCAACGTAGTTTTCAGAGCTAATCTGCTGTGCTCTTGTCTACTGATCCTGGTCCGGTTATTCAGCTAAGTCATTTACTTTGCTTTTTGCTATTTGTTTTTGGTTTTGTATTTTTGTCCAGCTTGTTCCTAATCTGTATCCTGACTTTTGCTGGAAGCTCTAGGGCGCTGGTGTTCTCCCCCCGGACCGTTAGACGGTTCGGGGGTTCTTGAATTTCCAGTGTGGATTTTTGATAGGGTTTTTTGTTGACCATATAAGTTACCTTTCTATATTCTGCTATTAGTTAGCGGGCCTCTCTGTGCTAAACCTGGTTCATTTCTGTGTTTGTCATTTCCTCTTACCTCACCGTTATTATTTGTGGGGGGCTTCTATCCTGCTTTGGGGTCCCTTTCTCTGGAGGCAAGAGAGGTCTTTGTTTTCCTCTACTAGGGGTAGTTAGATTCTCCGGCTGGCGCGAGTCATCTAGGATCAACGTAGGTATGACCCCCGGCTACTTCTAGTGTTGGCGTTAGGAGTAGATATATGGTCAACCCAGTTACCACTGCCCTATGAGCTGGATTTTTGTATCTTGCAGACTTCCACGTTCCTCTGAGACCCTCGCCATTGGGGTCATAACACCAACTGAATGGCGCCCGGCTGCATCAATTCTTTTGGCATGCCCAGCACCTGTGCCACTTCACTCTTGGATGAGAGAGTATGATTATCTTCCCCAGGTTAACACACCACACCACCAGGTTACTGTCATAGACAATGGCTAATGTTTCAGGAATGAGGAGTCCCGGATGTATTTGGTCCATTAAGGTTGGCTCTATCTGGACTTGCACCCCTTCGAGGGGTGTACAAGCTCGTACGGGCAGCGTAAGCACAGTCTGACAAGGCGGTAAAACGATTTTAGCAATGGCAAGGACTTTCACTTTTCCTAAGACTTTCCCTTCACTCGATGTTCCTTGGGCCTGGGCAACCCGTATCAATTGTTGAAACACTTTCCTCTGGGGACTTCATGAGCTCCATCGATCTTTCAGCACATTCATCCCAAAGGTCACTGCAGGGCCGTTGCCAGGGTCTCCGGCGGTCAACACAACTCCTTTCCGGGATACATCTTTGTGGAACACTGTAATCTGCATCCATACCACCCCTACGACCGGGATGGGCAACTGATTGGCTGTCATTAACTTGATCACTGGGCTCCATTCTGGCTGCATCGCCACAGAAAAATGACATCTAAAATGTGTTTCTGACATGGTGTTCACTTGGGAACTGGTATCAACCAGACAGCTCACTGCTCAACCATCCATTTCAGCAAATACGAGGGGGTTCGGGGAAATTAAACTTTTGGGACTGCATTCTCTCCTCCTTGGCTTCTCAGGCTCCTAGCAGCATCCCCAGCCACGGAGCCCACTAGTTTTAATGGCTGCCGAGGTAGGGACTGCTCCCATTCGCACACCCTCGGGCATAGTGTCTAGCATTTCCACACCTGAAACAAGTCAGATCCCAATCTGCATGAGGTTGTCCCATTACCTGGTGATGTACAATGGACAAGCGGGATTCGGATTCTGTTCTGTTTCTAGGCATAATTAAAGCTGCAGTGGGGGCTCTTCTGAGGAACCACTCTTCCCGCATTTCCCATATTTCCTTCTGGATTTCTTGGGCCCACTCTGGTTCAGCCATGGATGAGGCGGGTACCTCACTACTCCAGACCATCCATGTCAAAGCTGCTGTCTCCTGCTCCTGCTCTTACGGGCGCTTCTGCCCCAATTTTTAGGAGGGTTATATGTCGTTTGGCACATCAGGGGACCCCACTCCTATTACCCCTACATGATCCCGTCGGGCGCTATGCTCGTGCACCTCTTGTAGTGCATTAATGTATTGCGTCACTGTCTCACCCTCCCTCTGAAGACGGCGGAACAATTGCATCCGCAACTCCCCAACATTGGTAGGATTCCCATGCATCTCTTCTAAAATCTGTAACACCTTGTTCAAAGTGTCCCTTTCATGCATGGGGTGAAACATCACAGTACGTCTAGCCTCACCATCCAGGGCTATCAGAGCAATCTCTGCCTGTATAGCAGAGGTCACGGAATGCATCTTCACTATGCCTTTAACCCGCTCAGTCCAGTCCCACAGCGTGAAATTACTCCCTGTGAATTTAGGGAGATTGCTAAGCATGGCCCCCAGTCGCAAGCTGCTCTTCGGGGCACCCATGACAGATTGGACTGCTGCCTCTGCGTTTGTAGACTGCATCCTGCCGACTACACCAAATGTAAGCAAGTTGCGGGATGCAGTGACACTGGGGAGACAAAGCAGGGGTTTAACAATATAACAATTTAATTAACATAAAGGACAAAACTCACAGAGAGATAAACAGCTTAATTTGAAAAAAAGTGCAAATGCAAGATGACCGCAGTCCAATTATCAAATTTATTGTGTCCTTGTGGTCCTCCACCGCAGATGTTCCATTGAGGGTTGTAGTACTGGCAGCGACCGGAGTAGTGTCCACAGATGGGGTACCACAGACGGCGATCCAGCTTCTGGTGGCAAAGGGCGGTTTCCAGTTTTACCCATTGAGCCCCTAGTTCATGAATCTCTGCAGCCAAAGCAATGAGGGCTGCACCAATCCTGGAATCAATCTTGAGCTCAGGCGTGCTGTCCAGCATATGGTACCACGGCCTAATGTCCTGCAACCAGCCCATGCTTTTTTGCACGTACACAGCCTTAGGCTATGTGCACACGTAAGAAAAGAGGTGCAGTATTTTCTGCACAAAGTCTGCATCTCCTGGCAGAATCCGCAGCTGTGTTTTTTTATGCGTTTTTTATGCATTTTTGGTGCGTTTTTTGTGCGGATTTGATGCGGATTTTGTGCAGTTTTTGTGCAGATTTTACCACTGCAGATTTCTATTAATGGAGGGGTGCAGAAACGCTGCAGAACTGCACAAAAGAAGTGACATGCACTTCTTTGAAATCTGCAGCATTTCTGCGTGGATTTTTCTGCACCACGTGCACAGCTTTTTTTTTCACATTGATTTACATTGTACTGTAAATCACAGTGCAGTTCTGCAGCGTTTCTGCGCAGAAAAAAACGCTGCAGTTCTGCACTAAATCTGCACTAAATCTGCATCGTGTGCACACAGCCTTAACCACCTTCTTCCCTCGACAGTTCCGGACCCGGCTCAATACAGATGCTCGCAGCCCGGTTTCCTCGTTACACGTCTTGCTACAAAAAAAATTCCTCCTCCACAGCTGGCACTTGTCTGCAGAAGAGTTTTTTTTAATTCAGGTATTAATTATGCAAATTAAGGGGCAGGTCAATGAGGAATCAGTGACCTGTCAGCAGCCTGCATTATGAATACCTAATCAGAGCACCATATGAAGGCCCAGCCCAGAGGCCGCCCCGTAACACGAGCATATCATTAAATAAAAACTGAAAATAAAGATTAAAAAAACACAAGGCGGATTTCCTCAACCCAGGTGTCATTTTAATAACTATAACGGCGCTGACCTGACACTGTTTGCAGGTTACTGTGAACAATCCTGCTGACAGATTCCCTTTAAGTTTCTATGTATTTTATTATTCTAAACATACCATACAGTGAGATTACTTTAGAAGCAAGGAAACTGATTAAGTACGGTACTTCATGTAGATTGTTACATTCTCTTCAAAGCATGCAGCATTGACTTCAAGGGGTTGTCCACTACTTTCAATTAACCCCCCAATGTATCCCCCCGGGGCCCCTAATAAATTGTGCAAATACCTTGCGTTGCCGTTTTCGCCTGTGAGCGGCGCTATTCCGGCTGCTGAATCTGGGTCACGTGACCCCCAGGCTGCAGCCGCCGCTCATTTCCTCCGACGTCACGTCAATTTCCAGACTCTGGAAATTGACGTGACGTCAGTAGCAGGTGTGACCAGCCCCCACAGACAGCAGTCACTCATCAAGAGTGACTGGGCTGTGGGCGGGGCTGGGGGCTGCCTGCGGGGCTGTGCTTGGGGCGGGTGGGGTTGTGCTAGGGGCGGGGCTAGGCAGGGATGATTGTTGTGCGGACTGCAGACACCGAGGGTCTGCGTGCCGGCGCCGGTATGTGCGTGCCGGCGCCGGGGGTCTGCTGGGTGTGTGGGTGTGTGTGTGTGCGCGCGCAGGCATCATCCGATGGGACTACAAGTCCCATAGGTCTCTGCCTGCTACACTGACAATGAGTGACACATTAGCCAATGATGGGACAGTAGTAGTCCCATCATCCGGCAAATGTGTTGAATGTAAAAAAAAAACACATACACAGTACATACATACATACAACACACATGCGACATCCATCATGCGGCGACATGCACCATGCGACGACATGCACCATGCGATGACATATGACATGCACCATGCAACGACATGCGACATGCACCAAGTGACGACATGCGACATACACCATGCGACGACACGTACCATGCAACGACATGCACCATGCGGCGACATGCACCATGTAACGACATGCACCATGCGACAACATGCACCATGTGATGACATGTGACATGTGATGACATGCACCATGCGACGACATGCACCATGTGGCGACAAGCGACATGCACCATGTGACAACATGCATCATGCGACCACATGCACCATGTGACGACATGCGACATGCACCATGCGACAACATGCGACATGCACCATGCGGCGACATGCGACATGCACCATGCGGTGACATGCACCATGTGACGACGTGCACCATGTGATGACATGCGACGACATGTGACATGCACCATGTGACAACATGCAACATGCACCATGCGGCGACATGCACCATGTAATGACATGCGACATGCACCATGCGACAACATGCGACATGCACCATGTAACGACATGCGACATGCACCATGCGACTACATGCACCATGTGACGACATGCGACATACACCATGCGACGACATGCGACATGCACCATGTGACAACATGCACCATGCACCATGAGACGACATGCACCATGTGACGACATGCGACATGCACCATGCGACAACATGCACCATGTGACAACATCCACCATGCACCATGCAGCGACATGCACCATGCGACGACATGCGACATGCACCACACGACGACATGCGACTTGCACCATGCGACGACATGCGACTTGCAACATGCGACGGCATGCAACATGCACCATGTGACGAAATGCACCATGTAATGACATACGACATGACATGCACCATGTGACAACATGCGACATGCACCATGCGGCGACATGCACCATGCGACGACATGCGACATGCACCATGTGACGACATGCACCATGTGACAACATGCGACATGCACCATGCGACTACATGCACCATGTGACGACATGCGATGACATGCGACATGCACCATGCGGTGACATGCGATGTGCACTATGTGGCGACATGCGACATGCACCATGCGACGACATGCGACATGCACCATGTGACGACATGCACCATGCACCATGCAGTGACATGCACCATGCGGTGACATGCACCATGCGACAACATGCGACTTGCACCATGCGATTACATGCACCATGCAACGACATGCACCATGTGACGGCATGCACCATGCAACAACATGCAACATGCACCATGCGACGGCATGCACCATGTGACTACATGCAACATGCACCATATGACGACATGCACCATGTGACGACATGCACCATGCGGCGACATGCACCATGCGATGACATGCACCATGTGACGACATGCGCCATGCGACGACATGCACCATGCGACGACATGCGGCACGCACCATGCGGCGACATGCACCATGCAGCATGCAGCAACATGCACCATGCGACGCCATGCACCATGCGACAACATGCGACATGCGTCATGGGACATGCGACATACAGTGCATACATACAACATACATTCAGACATACAGTACATATAACAGAGTACATACTCACCATCACTTGTCACTTTGTTCCCCGAAGCCTATGTCACCATACATATCATACTTCAGCGCCTGCAAAAAAACGTAAAATAATAAACCGTATACTACCTGTCCGCTGTAGTCCAATTAATAACGAGTGTCCCACGACGATCTCCCCTATAGAACAGTGACATCGGGTGATGTCACTGCTCTATAGGACCCTCAGTGACACACTGACAGGAGACAATGGCTCCTGAAGTGCATCACTGAGGTTACTAAAGTTCAAAGTCTTACTTTATGGCAATTGCTGCATGGGAAAATTTCTCACCCAGCAATGCCATAAGTGAGGCTAGGGACTATTTTTTTCACAGCGGCGGAGGAATCCCTTCCTCCCATCATTGTGTTTCTGGGGCCCCTGGAGAGCGGTTGCAACAGCTGTTGCTGCCGTTCTCCATGGGAGATCGTCGTGGGACACTCGTGGATTTCTGCGGACAGGGAGTATATTGGTTGTTTGTTTTTTTCACCTGTTTTACAGATGACACTGGCTTCGGGGATCAAAATGACAAGTAATGGTGAGTATGAACTCTATGTTTAATGTACTGTATGTCATGTATGTACTGTATGGAGTATGTATGGAGTATTTTATTTATTTATTTTTTCATTCAACACATTAGCCGGATGATGGGACTACTACTGTCCCATCATTGGCTAATGTGTCAATCACTGTCAGTGTAGTGGGCATCGTCTGATGGGACTTGTAGTCCCATTGGATGATGCCCGCACTGGGACACCCCGCACAGAGACACGCCACACGCCGCAGAAACCCTGCACGCTGCGCAGAGACATCCTGCACGCCCCACAGAGACCACGCCCGCCGCAGAGACCACGCCCGCTGCACAGAGACCATGCCCGCTGCAGAGACACCCCGCCCGCCGCAGAGACAGCATAGGCATAGGCAGCATCAATAGTAAAATATTGGGCACACTTAGACGATTAATGACAGCGTTAAAGGACTGCGTTACACCGCGTTATGTCACGGAGAAACGCAGTCCTAAAACACTATGTGGGCGCTGACTGGAGGGGAGAACGGAGGGGGCACTGACTGGACGGAAGTAGTGGGGGGCCAATTTGCGGCCAGACTGTGCCTGTATATGAGCACAAATAGTGTAAAATAAGAACACACATAATATATACATGCACACAAGTGTATGTAGATGGACATATATACCCACACATGTACTGTGTAATTTACATATCTAAGACATATACGCAGTGAGATCTTTTTACAGTATATCATATATGTATATTAAACTATACTATGAAATAGATGAGAGAAAAAAAGCTCAAAGCTTGATCACCATGGTTGTGCAGTTCTTAGTGCTGCTGCTTACAGCTTGTGACCAAGATGTGACCTCTCCTCATCAGCCTGAACAGAGAGGAGGGAGGGGTTTGGGTGTGCCAGGTGCAGAGTTACAGGCCAGTGCAATGCATCATGGAACTTGTAGTATTAGACCACAATAACTCAGGAGAAAGGAAGTTGTCGATTAACCCAATTAGAGCTGGATCCAGCACTAAAGATGTGCTACTACAGCATGATAACAGGTAATATTGCTGAAATAAACACAGTAGATGTTTTCAGTGGCACATAATAGCAAGATTTATGAGAAATAAACAAAAAACTTTATAGTAGTGGACAACTTCTTTCAGGTGGATTTGTTCCACCTGGTCCTGACACTAGCACAGTATGCATTTTTTTTACTTATGCTGAGAAAAGAGACTGGAGCGCACCTCCAAACATCATACATTGATATAATGCTGCGAGGCGAAAATATATATAACTGAACATGAGGTTCATAGTTTAACATTCTGATCAGACTGTATGAAGCCCACTGCCACTTCACGGCGAATCTCTCAGTGGGTCCTATTATTGCCTTGAAGGAGCGGCGTTGTACACTAACCACCACTGCAGTGACCATGCTCCAGCAAAGTGAACGGCCTGGTGCCTCTCAGTGCCCATGCCCATGACTCCAGACCGCACAACCTCACTCACAAGCACAAAACCACAGCAACAATGGCCGCCACAGAGCACCTACACCAAATGAAAGAGCATGGAAACTCCCCTTCCTCAAGGTCTCCAGTGAGAGCAAAAATAGGCTAGACCCCTATTGCAGTCTCCTGCTGATTAAAATAATCTGTGCCAAATGAGAGGAATGCACTCATTACTTTTAGCATATTTTGTAATATCTAATTTTTTAATCTATGTATTTAATATTTTTGTTACCTTAAAACAGGCATTCTCCGAAAGTAGTAAAAGCAGCATCTCAAGTGTTAAATAGCATGTGGCAGTACAGAGACCTAAGAAGTCTTTACAAAAAGGTAGGCTTCTTTATTGACTTACTTTTAACAGCTTGTTTTAATACTGTAGCATGTATTAATGACCTTATATTGAGTATAAATATAATTAAATATCATATTTTTAAAAGTATTGTCTAGAATCAGAAAATTTGTGGCTGGTCTCTTTAAAAAAAATACCACACCTGTTCATAGGCATGACTGGGCTGCAACACCACAAACATCCTATGGAAAGATGGTGAACTGCATATTTCAAGAAGAAAGCAGCTATGCATTTTCAATATTATGTACTAGTATAATCAAATATAATACAAATCTTCATAAAAATGTGTTTTTAGGTAGACAAAAATTTTAATATGTATTAGAGCTTACAATACATTATAAATCCTATATAGTATCCTCAAATATAGTGAATAGCCACTTCTATATACAATATAAAGCTATTTCCAAGACTAAAAAGAGGCAAAGCCCACATTGTACTTATAAAAAAACCCCAATATTATAATGTTTAAAAAATGCACCATCCAATAAACAGCTGTTTGAATCACTCCTGAATGTGGGTCATACCACTTAAAGTCTAGTGGTGCAAGAAAAACTAGTGTATAAAGGTTTGAGAAATGCAGAAGAAACAGCAATCACCATGACTTTACAAATTTAAATGTCCTTTATTTCATGTGGCGGATAGTGTTGAGCATTCCGATACCGCAAGTATCGGGTATCGGCCGATACTTGCGGTATCGGAATTCCGATACCGAGTTCCGATACTTTTTTGGTATCAGGAATCGGTATCGGATCCATATTAATGTGTAAAATAAAGAATTAAAATAAAAAATATTGATATACTCACCTCTCCGGAGGCCCCTGGACATCACCGCTGGTAACCGGCAGCCTTCTTTGTTTAAAATGAGCGCGTTTGGGGACTTCCATGACGTCACGGCTTCTGATTGGTCGCGTGCCGCTCATGTGACCGCCACGCGACCAATCACAAGCCGCGACGTCATTCTCAGGCCCTAAACTCCTCATTCTAGGAATTTAGGACCTGAGAATGACGTCGCAGCTTCTGATTGGTCGCGAGGCGGTCACATGAGCGGCACGCGACCAATCAGAAGCCGCAACGTCATTCCTCAGGTCCTAAATTCCTAGAATGAGGAGTTTAGGGCCTGAGAATGACGTCGCGGCTTGTGATTGGTCGCGTGGCAGTCACATGAGTGGCACGCGACCAATCAGAAGCAGTGACGTCATGGAAGTCCCTATACGCGCTCATTTTAAACAAAGAAGGCTGCCGGTTACCAGCGGTGATGTCCAGGGGCCTTCAGAGAGGTGAATATATCAATATTTTTTATTTTAATTCTTTATTTTACACATCAATATGGATCCCAGGGCCTGAAGGAGAGTTTCCTCTCCTTCAGACCCTGGGAACCATCAGGATACCTTCCGATACTTGGTGTCCCATTGACTTGTATTGGTATCGGGTATCGGCGATATCCGATACTTTTCGGGTATCAGCCGATACTATCCGATACCGATACTTTCAAGTATCGGACGGTATCGCTCAACACTAGTGGCGGAACAATCCTTAGGAAAGCAGTGGGAGCAGGGAAGAGAAGGAGAATAACAGAAGGAGGACAAAATTTCAGCACTTCTACGGGTGCAAGCACTGGGATAGGCGTGAAACTGCTGTTGTCCTTCCTTCTCTTCCCCGCTCTGCCTGCTTTCCTAAGGATTGCTTGGACCCACAGAAGTGCTGGGATATGCATGAAACGGCTGTTGTCCTTCTTCTCTTCCCTGCTGCCCCTGCTTTTCTAATGAGTGCTTGGACCCACAGAAGCGCTGGGATATGCATGAAACGGCTGTTGTCCTTCTTCTCTTCCCTGCTGCCCCTGCTTTTCTAATGAGTGCTTGGACCCACAGAAGCGCTGGGATATGCATGAAACGGCTGTTGTCCTCTTTCTCTTCCCTGCTGCCCCTGCTTTTCTAATGAGTGCTTGGACCCACAGAAGCACTGGGATAGGCTCAAAATGGTTGTTGTCCTCATTCTCTTCTCTGCTCCTCCTACTTTTCTAAAGATTGGCCAAGCACATGGAATAGGACAATTTACATTTTTAAAGTCATGGTGAGTGCTGTTTTTTCTGCAATAAATTTTGTCTGTTGATAAAAATAGCAACGTACATTAAAAATATATAAAAATAGCAATGTATATTAAAGCTCAATATGCAATAGATACTATGAATAAAAAGCAAATGGCAGAAGCAGTATGTCACAACAAAATGAAAATTAATATTATACTAACATAATAGATACAAATTCTATACAAAAAGATGAAAAAAGTAATTCCAATGTACTAAATTTAAAATATCCAATCTGTGTCTATAATACTATCAAGACAAAGAATAGCTAACATTCAGTATTCAGTTGACCAATTTATTTTAACCCCTTAACGACCAGGGGTATTTCAGTTTTTGCATTTATGTTTTTTGCTCCCCAGAGCTGTAACTTTTTTATTTTTCAGTCTAAATAGCCATGTGAAAGCTTATTTTTTTGCATAACAAGTTGTACTTTCGAACAACACTATTGGTTTTAATATATCGTGTACTGAAAAATGGGAAAAAAATCCAAGTAGGATGAAATTACAAAAAAAGTGCAATTCCATAGTTGTTTTTTGGGTTTATCTTTACCATGTTCACTAAATGCTAAAAACTGATCTGCCATTATGGTTTTCCAGGTCATTACGAAAAAAAATCCAAAATTTGTTATAAAAGGTGCTATTTTCTGAGACCTGTAGCGTCTCCATTTTTCATGATCTGGGGCTAGGTGAGGGCTTAGTTTTTGCTCGGAGTTGACGTTTTTATTGATTCCATATTGATGTAGATATGATCTTTTGATCACCAGTTATTGCATTTTATTGCAATGTAGTGGCGACCAAAAACACATTTTGGCATTTTGAATTTTGTTCTCATTATGCCATTTAACGATTGAGTTAATTGTTTTTCTATATTGATAAATTGCGTGAATCTGAATTCGGCGATACCAAATATGTGTGTATTTGATTTTATTATTGTTTTGTTTTGAATGATGAAAACGGGGGTGAGGGCTTATTTTTTGCTCGGAGTTGACGTTTTTATTGATTCCATATTGATGTAGATATGATCTTTTGATCACCAGTTATTGCATTTTATTGCAATGTAGTGGCGACCAAAAACACATTTTGGCATTTTGAATTTTGTTCTCATTATGCCATTTAACGATCGAGTTAATTGTTTTTCTATATTGATAGATTGTGTGAATCTGAATTCGGCGATACCAAATATGTGTGTATTTGATTTTATTATTGTTTTGCTTTGAATGATGAAAACGGGGGTGATTTGATCTTTTATATATGTTTTTTAAATATTTTTTAAAACTTTTTTTTACTTGTTTCATGCTTAATTATCTCCATAGGAGACTAGACGCTACAATACTTTGATTGCTTCTGCTACACACAGGCGATGGTCAGATTACATGTGTGTAGCAAAAATGCTCACTTACTATGAGCGCCGACCACGGCTTGTTGTTCATAGCAAACTGGTAATAACCATAGAGCTCTGCAGCAGACCATTGGTTGTCATGCTGACCCATCAGTGACTGGCAATCATGTGACGAGGTCACCGATGGGCGGGATAAGCAATGCGCTTCCAGTAAGCACCAGCTAAATGCCACTGTCAGAGATTGACAGTGGCATTAAACTAGTTAACAGCTGTGGGTGGATCGCGATTCCACCTGTGGCTTTTGCGGGTACATATCCGCTGTATAGATCAGCTGTCATGTGCCCGGAAAGGTGTGGGCTCAGCGCCCGAGCCTGCACCAAACAAAGAGTCCACCATAGGCATACTATTATGCCCAATGTCAGAAAAGGGTTAATATATAGGCACTGTGAGATAACGCTACCCGAGTGGGTTTGGAGACACTCGCTTGGCAATGGGATTAAAGCACTCGGGTACGGTTTCTCACAAAAACAGTCTATTTGGTTTATTTAGGCATCATAAACCACACCATCCCCGGAACATAACAACCACGGACAGTCTGTTCCAATGGCAGATACTTTTTTGCCCGTAACCCCCTTTATCTGGAGTTACCTTACAGGAGCTCCTGCTCCACACACTGACTCCTGTCAGTCCTGGTTCCCAGGGAAGCTTCCAAATTGGGATCCCCGTCCTTGTGACCAGGGCACTTCAGATAGTCCAGACCCGCAGAAGGAACTGTAGCTTTCCCAACACAGTAACCATCACAGGCTCTGCAGATATGACCTGTCTGTGTGCTATTCAGGAAGTCCAGTCCCAGGCACTTCCAACAAATAGGCCTTCAGTCTATGGCCTCACCATGTGCTTCCAGGAATCCAGTTCACTCCAGGACATTCTAGCACACAGGCCATTCACAAGACCTCACACTCTGACCATGTGCTTCCAGGAATCTTGTCCACTCAAGAACATTCCAACACAGACCATCCATGACTTTACACACTGAGATATGACCTCTCCGTGTGCTATTCAGGAAGTCCAGTCCCAGGCACTTCCAACACAGAGACCCTCAGTCCATGGCCTCCCCATGTGCTTCCAGGAATCCAGTCCACTCCAGGACATTCCAACACACAGGCCATTCACAAGACCTCACACTCTGACCATGTGACCAAACCCTGGTCACATTATGTAGCTGTAACCACCCCCATAGGTGGGAGGTGTGTGTGGTTAGCCTGTCCCACCCAGCTCTCCAACTAACCCTGCAAGACTCCCTTTTAACTATGCAAATACTTGTGGGACTACAGGTCCCAGAACAACACTACAGGCTAATAGCGCAGGCGCCCTCTGCGACACATACTGGCCGTTTACAATCATGCCGGACACAGTTTCATTATCACTATTACAGATACGCCTCAATGCGTATCCTGAGGAGCACATAAAGTGCCCCCTGGCTGTAACATGAGTCACTGCATCACAGCACACATTGCGATAATACTACTGTGCGTGTGCCATTAGCCGAAAATGTAGTGTTATTATTGTCCACTGGAAATGTTAACCTTTCCCCATGCTACCAATTTCCATTTTTGCATTTTCATTTTTTTCCTCCTCTTCTTCCTAGAGCTGTAACATTTTTACTATTCTGTCCATGTAAATGTAAAAGGCCTTCATTTTTTGTTGAATCAGTTGTACTTTTGAGTGACAAGTGACATCATTCATTTTGCCACATAATCCGTCTATATTATTTCAAAACACTCTTTTTCGGTGATTACTTTGTATCTCCGTTCATACTGCACTCACACACAAGGTAAACTTGCCCCCTTCAGCTAGAAAATAGCCAAACAAACCACACATCCATGATGCTATCACAAAACACATTTTAAACATTAATTTTCATAAAACTGGAGAAAGGAAAAATGACCTGCAGGTGCCACACTACCCCAAAGCATACTAATGCAAAACTGAAACAAATCTTAACATTTGCCTTGGGGGCTTTCCAGCTTGCCGAACTCCTTGCCCAGCAGATTTCAGGCTGGTACATATAAAATATTTGCTACATATGTGGAAGTAGAATAAAAGTAAAACTTTACCTATTTAAGACTTCAGCTTTAAAACTGAAGATATAAATGAATGCAGCCTAAAAGGGACCGGACAGGTTCTGAACCATCAGATTTTCCGTATCATTGGACAGTCATTGAAAATTCTATCTTCCTTCTATGGTTTCAGCTTATTAGTGACCTGGAGCCAACTCTGGTTCCAAGTAAAAAACTGCAGCATTGACATATAGAGTTGAGCGACCTTGACCTTTTTAGAGTCGAGCCGGGTTTCGCGAAACCCGACTATCTCAAAAGTCGGGTCGAGTGAAATCGGCCGATTATGACGTAAAGTCGGGATCGACCGAAACACGAAACCCAATGCAAGTCAATGGGGCAGCATAGTCGGCAGTGAGTGGGGGCCAGGAAAACACCTAGAGTGCCCATTTTAATGTCAAAACCATCCATTCTTCTTAATGAAGCTTGTCAAGCGTAATTTACCTTATAATAATTGGAAGGCATTTGAAATTGGGGGTCATTTGGCTAAAGTTGTGGTGGGTAGGGCTGGTTCAAGTAATTAGTGGGCCCAGGAAATCTGGACCACGTCACGGCAGTGGAGCAGGGAGAGGTAAGTATTTCAACTTTGCAAGTGCTGTGAACCTGAGCAAGCAGGGGGGGCCCACTCGGCATTGGCACTGGCACAGGGCCCCTCAATGTACAGCGGTGTGTTTGCACGGCGGGGGTGCCTCCCACCGGCAGCAACACTTTTGCGTACTATGAGAGGCCCTGTGCCAGTGACGTCGCCAACTAGTATTCCTCCCCTCACCTGATGAAGGAACCTGCACTTTCATCTGCACCTTCCTCTTTGTCCCCGTGTAAGGTGGTATGGTATGCGGGAAGAGCAACCTGACTTTCAGCAGGGGCACAATGTTGTTGTGTAGCGTGCACGGGGAATGTTGCGTTATGGGTCAATGTACCAACAGACTCATCTATCACTGGCTGGGCAATGGGCAGGATGAGGAGGAAACACAGATATAGGCCCAAAGAATAAAGTTGGCTAAATGCAGTTCAAAATTGGTAACACAGGAATAACCAGGGGGCATTGCAGTGGAGGACAACTGGAATGAGAGGCTGACACAGAGAGTAGGCCCAAATCAGTAAGTAGTCGAAATGCAGTTCAAAATTGGCAACCGTAGTAAACAGGCGGCACAGCTTTGTTCAGTGGAGGAGAACAGCAAGGAGTGGCAGACACCGATAGTAGGCCCCAACCCAACTAGTAGGCCAAATGCAGTCTAACATTAACAACTACTTAACGAGCGCCTGAAAACGGAATTTCAGGACAGGAAACCAGGAGAACAGCAAGGAGTGGCAGACACCGATAGTAGGCCCCAAACCAACTAGTACGCCAAATGCAGTTGTTCCGTTTAACCACAATTTAATGAGAGCCTGAAGATAGAAGTTCAGGAAAGGCAACCTGGAGAACACCTTGGAGTGTAACACACCATCTCTCTACACCCCATACCCAATTTGTAGGCCTAATGCAGTGTAGTTTCCAAGAACTACTAAACGAGAGCCGGAAGATCGAAGCTCAGGAAAGGCAACCTGGAGAACACCTTGGAGTGGAACACAACATCTCTCTACACCCCATACCCAATTTGTAGGCCTAATGCAGTGTAGTTTCCAAGAACTACTAAACGAGAGCCGGAAGATCGAAGTTCAGGAAAGGCAACCTGGAGAACACCTTGGAGTGGAACACACCATCTCTCTACACCCCATACCCAATTTGTAGGCCTAATGCAGCGTAGTTTCCAACAACTACTAAATGAGAGCATGAAGATCGAAGCATTGGCGAGGAAACCTGGGGAACACCTTGGAGTGGAACACACCATCTCTCTACACCCCATACCCAATTTGTAGGCCTAATGCAGCGTAGTTTCCAACAACTACTAAACGAGAGCCGGAAGATCGAAGCTCAGGAAAGGCAACCTGGAGAACACCTTGGAGTGGAACACAACATCTCTCTACACCCCATACCCAATTTGTAGGCCTAATGCAGTGTAGTTTCCAAGAACTACTAAACGAGAGCCGGAAGATCGAAGCTCAGGAAAGGCAACCTAGAGAACACCTTGGAGTGGAACACAACATCTCTCTACACCCCATACCCAATTTGTAGGCCTAATGCAGTGTAGTTTCCAAGAACTACTAAACGAGAGCCGGAAGATCGAAGTTCAGGAAAGGCAACCTGGAGAACACCTTGGAGTGGAACACACCATCTCTCTACACCCCATACCCAATTTGTAGGCCTAATGCAGCGTAGTTTCCAACAACTACTAAACGAGAGCATGAAGATCGAAGCATTGGCGAGGAAACCTGGGGAACACCTTGGAGTGGAACACACCATCTCTCTACACCCCATACCCAATTTGTAGGCCTAATGCAGCGTAGTTTCCAACAACTACTAAACGAGAGCCGGAAGATCGAAGCTCAGGAAAGGCAACCTGGAGAACACCTTGGAGTGGAACACACCATCTCTCTACACCCCATACCCAATTTGTAGGCCTAATGCAGCGTAGTTTCCAACAACTACTAAACGAGAGCATGAAGATCGAAGCATTGGCGAGGAAACCTGGGGAACACCTTGGAGTGGAACACACCATCTCTCTACACCCCATACCCAATTTGTAGGCCTAATGCAGCGTAGTTTCCAACAACTACTAAACGAGAGCCGGAAGATCGAAGCTCAGGAAAGGCAAC